>NC_043717.1:1106793-1116979 GCF_006229205.1 Suricata suricatta | reverse complement strand
TGGATGGATGGATGGATGGATGGATGGATGGATGGATGGATGGATAAATGGATGGATGTGCGAGTGCGTCGAAAAATGAATGGATGGGTGGGTGTTTGGATTTCTGTATTTGTGTGTGTGTGTGTGTGTGTGTGTGTGTGTGTGTGTGTGTGTGTGTGCATCTGTTCAGTTGGGGTTTTCTTTAAACTCCGGTTTTGATATTTTTTCATCTAGAGACTCAGGGATGTTCCCCTGGTCCTTGATCATCTTTGAAACCATGGGCAGCAGGTTTGAGTGACTAGGGCCTCTAACGCCATGTTGATTCTCGTGTTTCACAGGCTGCAGCTATCAGAATGCTACTTTTCTCTAGTAAACTGCACTGTTATTTTCCGCAGGAAACAACCCCATGCTGAGGCCCCAGAATCCGCCCCAGCCGGGCATGGCTGTTAACAGTGGAGGTAGGCAATGTCCACCTTCAGGCTCCCCTCCCTTCTTCTTGGATGGAGCCTGCTTTGTCTTCTTGCAGGCTTTCCTCACCTGCCTTTAAATAGAGAACGGCTCTCACGATGCAGCAAAGATGTCGGCCTCCAACGCAGGGAGAGCTAGAAGGCTGAACCCCAGTCACACATTTCATTCAGAGTTGCTCTGACTGATGCAAAATAAGGTGTGCTTGACAGATACTTTATTGTGGTGCGTTTTTAACAGGGCAAAGGACAAGTTACTTTTTCGTGTGTTTTCGTGTTTCTAGGTGATGTCCCCTCAAAAACCCACCTGCGTTGTGCTCTGAATTGTCTCATTTATCCTCCATGTCTGTGTGGTTTCAAATGCTTGGGAGATGCTGCTCCCATAGACTTCTTTAAATAAAAATTATGTGAAAGGAAACAATGAAGGACAGTGTTGGTAAGTCCTTAGCAATCACAAAGCACTGAAAACCTAAAAACAGACCAGGCAGGGCCACATGATGCAGAATTAAGTCTAGGGTTTCCATTAGCAGTTCCAGTATTCCGGCACTGAGCTAAATAGAAATTTATCTCCTCCAGGAGGGGTCACTCACTGTCTGAAAAAGGATCCAAGGAAACCGTTACCTAATTGAAAAGCAACAGTAATACCCATAGCCCAGTTTTACCCTGCCTTTATAAAATTTTCTGTCCAGTATTAACACTCCAGGTACAAGACTCTTTCCTCCAACGTATTCCTCCTGGAATTTACTTTCTTAAAACTTTTTAAATATTTTTATTTTTTATTATTTTTTAAATGTTTATTTTTGAGAGGGACCAAAGTAACATAAGTAGGTGAGAGGCACAGAGAGAGGGAGACCAAGAATATAAAGCAGTAAAAGGTTTTCATTAAATATTGAGACAAAAAGAGGGGATATGCTGGGGAGGGAGGAAAGAGAGGGATAAACAGAATCGGAAGCAGGCTCCAGGCTCTAAGCTGTAAGCACAGACATCAACACAGGGCTCAAACCCATGAATCATGAGATCATTACTTGAGCCATAGTTGGACGCTTAACCAACTGAACCCGCCAGGTGCTCCCCACCCAGAAGGCAATACCACTCCTAGATATAGACCAGCAGCATAACTCACAATAGCAAAATGTTGGCAGCAACCTGATGTCCATGGAAGGAGGGAGAGATGGGTGGGTGAATGGATGGTGGATGGATGGATGGATGGATGGATGGGTGGATGGATAGATGGATGTATCAATGGTTGGATAAATACATGGTTGGATTGGTGGGTGGATGGTTGGGTGGGTGGGTGAATGAATGGATGGAAGTATGGATGGATGGGTGGATGGATAGATGGATGGGTCATTGGATGTATAGGTGGGTGGAAGAATGGGTGGATGAGTGGGTGTTTGGGTTCGTATGTGTGTGTGTCTGAGTGTGTGTGTGCATGCGCCCAGCTGGGGCTTTCCTTTAAACTCTGGTTTAGAGATTTTTACATCTAGGGACTCAGGGATGTTCCACTGCTCCTTGATCATGTATCACACCGTGGCCAGCAGGTGTGAGTGACTTAGGGCCTCTATCGCCATGTTGATTCTCGTGTTTCCCAGGCTGCAGCCATCAGAATGCTACTTTTCTCTAACAGTAAACTGCACTGTCATTTCCCACACAGTTAACAACCCCGTGCTGAGACTCCAGAATCCGCCCCAGCCAGGCATGGCCGTCAACAGTGGAGGTAAGCAGTGACCTCCCTCAGGCTTCTCTTCCCCTGCTTGGATGGAGCCTGCTTTCTCTTCCAGGCCGGCTTTCCTCAGCTGCCTTTAAATAGATAATGGCTCTCACTATGTAGGAAACTATGTCAGACTCCCAGCATGGGGAGCTGGAACGCTGGACCCCAATCACACATTTCATTCCCAGTTTCTCTAACTGATGCAAAATAGTGTCTGCTTGGCAGATACTTTTCCTTATTGTGATGTACTTTCAACAGGATAGAGGACAAGTTACTTTTTCAAGTGTTTGCATGTTTCCAATTAATGTCGCCCCAAAAGCCCACCTGCGTTGTGCTGTGAATTGTATGTCATTTACCTTCCTCTTCTGCATTGTTTCAAATACTTGGGAGATGCTACTCCCATAGATTTCATTTAAAACAATTAAGTGAAAGGAAACAATGAAGGACAATGTTAGGAAAGTCCTAAGCAATCACAAAGCACTGAAAACCTAAAAGCAGACCAGGCAGGGCTGCATGAAGCAGGGCTAAGTGAAGGGTTCCAGAAGCGGTCCCAGGCTTCTGGTGCTGAGCTGGATAGAAATTTATCTCCTCCCAGGAGGGACCCCTTTATGTCTGGACAAGGGTCCAAGGAAGCTGTTTCCTAACTGAAAAGCAACAGTAATACCCTTGGCCTCAGTCAACAGGGGCTCACATCACCATTTACCTTCTGTATAAAAATCTCTGTCCAGTATTAACACTTTAAGTTCAAGACCCTTTCCTCCAACTTGTTCTACATGGCCTTACTTTTTAAAAATATTATGAAAATGTTTTCATTTTGTATTTTTAACTGTTAATTTCTTTGTTTTCTCTTGAAAATTGTTTTAATGTTTATTCATTTTCGAGAGAGAGAGACAGAGCGTGATCAATGGAGGGGTGGAGAGAGTAGGAGACACAGAAGCTGAGACAGGCTTCAGTCTCTGAGTTGTCAGCACAGAGCCCGACGTGTGGCTTGAACTCACCAACCGTGAGATCCTGACCTGAGCCAACATCGGCTGTCCAACCAAGTGCACTACGCAGGTTTCCCTAAGATGTTTATTTCTGAGATCGAGAGAGAGAAAGAGAGACAGAGCATGTTTGTGGAATGGACAGAGATAGAGGGAGAGAGACACAAAATAAAAAGCAGCAAAATTTTTATATTCATTTTTGAGAGAGAGATGGAGCATGAGCAGGGGAGGGGTAGAGAGAGAGGGAGACAAAGAAGCGGAAGCAGCTCCAGGCTCTGAGCTGTCAGCACAGAGCTCGATGCGGGGCTCGAACCCATGAACTGTGAGATCATGACCTGAGCCGACGTCGGACACTTAATTGACTGAGCCCCCAGGCGCCCCACTGAATTTCATGTGAAGTCTTGTTCTAGGAGGAATGAACGGGAGTCCGTCACGGAAATTGTTTCTTATCTCGGTACTGGGGAAATGGGGTGCTAGATGTACAGGATGAGTCAGCAGGTCAGTGACTCACCGGTACTTCCAGGGAAGTGAGTGGTGAGGCCCAGTGTGGGCGGGGACCCTCTGGGGGTCAGAGAGCCAGTTGAGGAATTCATCTGGATCCTGTTTTCTTGCCTTACTAAAACTGCACGCATGCACCAACCAAGGGGGGAGATGAGGTAGGGGGGAAGACAATGATGGCCTCCAGCTATACCATCTAAGAGCAGACAGCCCTTGATATCCCATGCCTGACCTGGGCCCATCCGGGGCTCCCGTATGCACCACTTCAGAAGTAAGATGGGTGTTTGACGGCAGTGCTGAAAGTCCTCAGTGTGTGGTGTGTTCTGGAATATTCTGTGGAAAAATGCAGCTGAGCACAGTTGAGCCACATTGAGAAAGAGCTTCCAGATGGAATGCTCTGGGCTTTTCTGCAAGGGGCCACCTGCTCTGACGGGTGGCTCCTGGGGGGGGGGGGTTATTGGGGCTCCTGATGAAGTGGGACTGAGTTTGGGATCCTTTAGGACAAGTATTGAGCCCCAAGGGGTAGTGGTGGTCTTCTCAGAGACACGGACGCAGAAGGACGTCAGAGTCCCCTCTGCACACACCTTCTCCACACGGTCGCTGCTCCTTGGCGTCCCCTGGGCTCCTATGTCTGCACCTGCCCCTTCCAGAGCCTCCGTGTTCGCCTGCTGATGGTGTCATGTGACCCCAGGAGCGGGGTCCCTGCGCTGGCTTGCAAGGAACAGGACGGAACCACGGATGTATTTTGTCCCCACCCCCACCCCACATTTGCGCGTTGAGTACCTAACCTTTCGGACCCCATGATGGGACTCTGTTTGCACACGGGGTCTTCAAAGAGGTCAACCAGTCAAAATGAGGTCATTAGGATGAGCCCTGGTACTGTAACCGGTGTCCCTAAACAAAGAGGAGATCTGGACACGGACACCGACAGAGACACCACGTGACGACGTGGGGAGAACATGGCGTCTGCACGCCTAGGAGAGAGGCCTCAGCAGGACCCGGCCTCTGCCCCATCTGGGTCTCAGTCCCCTGGCCTCGACCCCGCCTGGATCTCAGACCCCCACTCTCCAGGACAGGCTGGGGATCCATGTGTGCGGCCTCAGCCCGCCTCATTTCCGGTATTCGTGATGACGACGGTAAGAAATTTATACAGAACCTTTGCCTATGTTAGGAGAACTCGCTTCCTTGGTTAGACCTTTTTCCCCCATATGTGAACCACCGAGAGTAGAATCCACGAACACAAAATGGAGTTAGTTAATGGGTTTACTTAATTTTACCGATTGACCCCTAGGAGTAGCTGGAAGTCCTCTGAAGAGAGCCCCACCGAGCAGAAGCTCAGGTTTTATTTACATAGGTCAGAGTAGCCAATGAAAACCTTACAGCATTTGGTGGTAGCTAATTATATTGTAAAAATACCACCAGTGACTTGAAGACTTTCACCTGTTGACTTTGCCAGGAGGAGTTCATGTTTAGGGTTACCAGAATGGAAGTAGGTGAGTGAAAACAATGGTTGGTATTTTAGGGTCTAACATCCCCCCCTCCTGTTTGTTCCTGCACTTAATCCTACATCAGAGGGTCACTGTCCTGAGGTCCTCAGGCTTCTGCCTCCCGTAGATGAGCCAGCTTCCAGGCCTGAGCAGGAGCAGGGCTGGAGATCTGGAGAGCCAGTTTTTGGATCACTTCACCAAGTTGGGAGTTCTTCTCAGTTAAAAAGGGGTGATTCCTAGTCTTTAAATATCATCCCCACAGAATCGTGTATTACCTCCAGTTGTCCGATTTAGGCCAACAACGAATAGTTTCTGTTTCAAAAAAACCTCCATTTCCAGACATCCAGTCTTAACAACCCTGGCCTCATTATTTACATAATGTCATCAAGAATAAGAATTGTTCATGAGGATTTTTGTTTTTAAGTTTGCTTTGCTGGGACCTTTTATAAGGAATCTCCAGGCTGAACTTCTAATAGCCTCTTCAGGCCAGAAGCCAAGCCAAATACTTTCCATCCGACAGGCCTGTACTACCTGTTGAATTGGGCAAAGTCCTCTTCAGTCTTTAACGCTTAGGAAAAACCTCAGTCTTCAATTGAGGACTTAGTAACCAACTGAAAGCTGTTTTCACCAAAACTTTTCCGTAATTGGTTCCCAAGTTTGCCATCTAAGTACAAAGCATGTTTTTCTTAACAGTTTTAAACATCCTCAGTTTTCTTACACCAAGTCAAAAGCACAACCCTCCATCTCGTAACTAGTTCTTTAGCTTATCTCGTTAGATAATCCACGAATTCAGAACTGTCTTAAAATTACCCATGAAAACTGAGACTGACATAACTAACCATCACTCTAAGTCATTCTGTTCCAGATTTAAATTAAGCACTGAATAAGTTTTCCTTGAGCCCACAGAAGACGCTTTATTTCCCATAGTTAATTTTGACCTGGGGAGTTGGCAGGGAAATCTCACTGCTGTGGGTTGTGCCACAACACCAAGGGTGGAGGGGGGAACTGGCGGTGCCTGAGGCCTTGAGAAGTCAGTGATGCAGGCCGGCCCTTCCCCACCCAGGTGCTGCAGAAAAGGAGTGTGGGAAGGAGGAATGGCACCAACAGGAGGCAGAGAAAGAATTTAAAGTTTAAAATTTTGTCAGCTCAACACATCAAGGGATCAAGAGTACCTTCCAGGGGCCATCCAGTTCCGAAAGTCGGCCATTCCAACTCACAGAGTGTCCACAACCTGCCCCTAGAAAACTTAATCCCATAAAACATTCTACGGGCGTATACGTTTTTGACCCTGAGTTGCCCATTTAGCAAAGAATATTGAACAAAGCACAAGGACACAGACGGTGACAAGTCGAAAGAACAAACGTATCTGACAGACACAAGTGGCACCAATCACAGAAAACGGTAACAAGAAACACAAAACCTAGGACCAGTGGTTGGGGTGATCAGGCCCAATGCGAGTGGCCCGGAAGACCCAGCGAGCGAGCGAGCGAGCTAGCGGCCTGGAAGACCGAGTGAGCAAGCAAGCGAGTGACCTGGAAGACCAAACCCCTGGCCAACGTCTTGGTTGGTTCCAGTTGGCGAGGTTCCAGGCCCGTCACCCCTCTGACCCATCCTACGAACAGTCATGAGTGGCACAAATCTTATCTCTGGAAGGGATGGAAAATAAACCCAAACCAATCTGAGGCCACAGTCAGCACCAGGGCTGGCTGAATAGGATCCCTCCTCTCAGGATCGCGCTGGGACCTCCAAAATGTTAGACGTTGTTTTTCCCAAATGCAAGTCACTGAGAGTAGAATCCATGAACACAAATGGCGTTGGTTATTGGGTGTATTTTAGTTCAGCCGAACTGCCCGTCTCCCGTAGCTGGAAGTCCTCAGAAGAGAGCCCTGCCCAGCAGAAGCCCAGGGTTTCAATAGGCCACAGTAACCATTCACAACCTTGTAGCTAATTATATGGCAAGATACCGCAGGGCCGTGAGTAGATGACTTCCACCTGGTGACTTTGCCCTTGCCACAAACCACCTGACGGGGCTCCCGGCAGGAGGCGGAGGGCCAACCCGCGATCCTGCAGCTCAGCCCAACCCCGCACCCCGTGCTGTCTACAAACCCCAGGCCCTGGGGCACAGTGGTCTTAGTTAGGACTCCTGAGCAAGACCACTGTGGCTCCCACGTATTTCCAGAGACGCCCATTGAGGCCAAGTCCGAGCAGGAACTCCTTTCCTGGGGCCTCCCCGCCTGGGGCCTGGGGCGCTCCAGACGGATTCTCGCAGGGAGAAGGCAGAGGAGCCTCTACGTGCCTTTTGCACCTCATACTTTTATCAAAGTGAGCGCTTACTATGTGCTTGCAAGGAAGAACTAAAATCTGTTTAACTGAGCACTTACTGTGTGCTTACAGGGAAGAACACCCAGGTGTTTAATTGATCAGCTACTATGTGCTTGGAGAGAACTCCAAAACGGTTAGGTGAGCACTTACAATGTGCTCTTACTATGTGCTCACAGGGAAGATTTTCAGGTGTTTGAGTAATTCCTATGTGCGTGGATGGAGGAACTCTAAAGCATGATATTGGCTGTGGGTTTTTCATAGACTTCTTATAATGTTTAGGTAAGTTCCTTCTATTCCGACTTTCTCAAGCATTTTTATTATGAAAGAGTGCTGAATTTTGTCAAATGCTTTTTCTGCATCCATCGACAGGATCATATGGTTCTTATCTTTACTTTTGTTAATGTGAGGGATCACATTGATGGATTTGCGAATATTGAACCAGCCCTGTAACCCAAGGATGAATCCCACTTGATCATGGTGGATAATTTTTTTTTAATTTTCTGAATGTTTTATTTAATTTTGAGAGACAGCATGAGCAGGGGAGGGTCAGAGAAGGTGGGAGACACAGAATCCAAAGACAGGCTCCAGGCTCTGAGCTAGCTGTCAGCACAGAGCCCAATGCGGGGCTCAAACCCACGAACTGTGAGATCATGACCTGAGCTGAAGCCGGATGCTCAACCGGCTGAGCCACCCAGGTGCCCCGATGGATAATTCTTTTTATATGCTGTTGAATTCGATTTGCTAGTATCTTGTTGAGTATTTTTGCATCTGTATTCATTAAGGATATTGGCCTGTAGTTCTCTTTTTTTGCTGGGTCTCTGTCTGGTTTGGGTATCAAGGTGATGCTGGCTTCGTAGAATGAGTTTGGAAGCTTTCCTTCTATTTCTATGTTTTGGAATAGTTGGAGAGGAATGGGTATGGATGGACGGATGAATGGATGGATGGATGGATGGATGGATGGATGGATGGATGGATGGATAGATGGATGGATGGATGGGGGAAGCATGGATGGATGGATAGTTGGATGGATGGATAGGTGGGTGGAAGAACAGATGGATGGGTTGGTGTTTGGTTTTCTGTATCTGAGGGGGGGGGGCGTGTGCCCATATGGGATTTTCCTTTAAATTCTGGTTTTGAAATTTATACATATAGAGGCTCAGAGATGTTCCAATGGTCCTTGATCATCTGTGACACCATGGACAGTAGGTGTGAGTGACATAGGGCGTGTATTGCCATGTTGATTCTCGTGTTTCACAGGCTGCGGGTAACAGACGGCTACTTTCTTCTCTGCTAAATTGCACTGTCAATTCCCCCACAGGTATCTACCCCAAGCCAAGGAATGCCTATCTGCCTTCAACGAGCAAGCCCATCAACCATGGAAGTAAGCAGTGTCCTCCTTCAGGCTCCTCTCTACCCTGCTTGGAAGTAGCCTGCTTTGTCTTCCCAACGAGCTTTCCTCGGCTGCCTTTGAAATAGGGAACTGCTCTCACTCTACAGGAAACTACATCAGACTCCCAAGCAGGGGGAGCTAGAGGGTGAACCAGAATCATGCATTTCATTTCCCAGTACTCTGACTAAAGCAAAATAGCCTCTGCTTCGTAGATACTTTACCTTATTGTGATGCATTTTTAACAGGGCAGAGGACAAGTTCCTTTTTTGCGTGTTTGAATGTGTCCAAGTGATGTCCCCCCAGATGCCCACATGTGTTGTACTGTGATTTGTATGTTACTTTTCCTTCATGTGTGCATCGTTTCAAACACTTGAGAGATGCTGTTCCCATAGATTTCTTTTTAAAAAGTTAAGTGAAAGGAAACAATGAAGGACACCGTTGGTAAAGTCCTAAGCAATCACAAAGCACTGAAAACCTAAGAGCGGACAAGGCAAGGCCACATGAAGCAGGGCTAAGTAAAGAGTTTCCGGAAGCAGTCCCAGCTTTCTGGCACTAAGCTGGATAGAAATTTATCTCCTCCTGGGAGGGGCCAATCAATGTAGAGACACGGTCGAAGGAAGCCGTTACCTAATTGAAAGGCAACAGTACTACCCATGGCCTCAGTGAACAGGGGCCCACATCACCATTTACCCTTCCTTTTAAAAAATTTCTGTCCAGTGTTACCACTCTGAGGGCAAGACACTTTCCTCCAAATTATTCCTCTTGGAATTTACTTTCTTAAACATTTTTTAAATTGTTTTTATTTTGTATTATTTTTTAATATTTATTTTTGAGAGTGACAGACAGAACATGAGCAGGTGAGGGGTGCACAGGGACGAAGACCAAGAATCTGAAGCAATAAAATGTTTTGAGTAATTTTTGAGAGCTGGAGAGACCATGCGCTTGGGAGGGGAGGAAAACGGGGCACACACAGAATTGGAAGCAGGCTCCGGGCTCTGAGCTGTCAGCACAGAGACCAACACTGGACTCGGACCATGAACCATGAGATCATGACCTGAGTCAAAGATGGACACTTAACTGAGTGAGCCACCCAGGCGCTCCTGCACCAGAGAGCAATACCACTCATAGGTAAAGAACAGCCACATGATTCACAACAGCAAAATGTTGGCAATAAGCTGATGTCCATGGAAAGAGGGAGGGGTGGGAGGGTGGATGGATGAATGGCTGCATGGATCGATGGATGAATGGATGCATGCATGGATGAATCAGTAGTTTGATAGATGTATGGTTGGATGGGTTGATGGATGTTTGGGTGGGTGGATGGGTGGATGGATGGATGGATGGAAAATGGA
>NC_043717.1:1073637-1106693 GCF_006229205.1 Suricata suricatta | reverse complement strand
AAAATGGATGGATGGATGGACCCATAGTTGGATAGATGTATGGTTGGATGGGTTGATGGATGTTTGGGTGTGTGGATGGGTGGATGGATGGATGGATGGAAAATGGATGGATGGATGGACCCATAGTTGGATAGATGTATGATTGGATGGGTTGATGGATGTTTGGGTGTGTGGATGGGTGAATGGATGGATGGATGGAAAATGGATGGATGGATGGACCCATAGTTGGATAGATGTATGATTGGATGGGTTGATGGATGTTTGGGTGTGTGGATGAGTAGATGGATGGATGGACAGATGGATGGAAGGATCGATGGGTGTTTGGGTTTCTGTATCTGTGTGTGTGTGTGTGTGTGTGTGTGTGTGTGTGTGTGTGTGTGTGTTGCATGCCCCCACCTGGGTTTTTCCCCTAAATTCTGGTTTTGAGATTTTTACATCTAGAGGCTCAGGGATGTCCCACTGGTCCTTGTTCATCTACGACACCATGGGCACCAGGTGTGAGTGACATAGGGCGTCTCTCACTTGTTGATTCTCGTGTCTCACAGGCTGCAGCTATCAGAATGCTACTTTTCTCTACTAAACTGCACTGTCGTTTTCCCCACAGGTAACATCCCCATGCTGAGGCCCCCATATCCGCCCATGCTGGACATGCCTGTCAAGAGTGCAGGTAAGCAGTGACCTCCTTCAGGCTCCTCTTCCCTCTGCGTGGATGGAGCCTGCCTTGTCTTCCTGGCGGGCTTTCCTCAGTTGCCTTTGAAATAAGGAACGGCTCTCACTATGCCGGAAACTATGTCAGACTTCCAAGCAGGGGGAGCTGGAAGGTTGAACCCACAGCAGCCATTTCCTTCCTAATTATTGATGCAAAATGGGTCTGCTTGGTGGATACTGTATGTTATTTTGATGCATTTTTAAAAATTTTTTTAAAATATATATTTTTAATGCTTTTATTTTTGAGAGACAGAGAGAGACAGCATGAGCAGAGGAGGGTCAGAGAGAGATGGAGAGACAGAATCTGAAGCAGGTTCCAGGCTCTGAGCTGTCAGCACAGAGCCCGATGCGGGGCTCAAACCCACAAAGTGTGAGATCATGACCTGAGCTGAAGCCGGACGCCCAACCGACTGAGCCACCCATTCGCCCCAATGCATTTTTAATTAGGCTGAAGAGAAGTTTCTTTTTTGTGTGTTCCCACAGTTCCACAATATGCTTGCCCCCCCCCCAAAAGCCCATCTGCATTGTGTTGTGTATTGTTTGTCATTTATCCTCTGTGTCTGCATGGTTTCAAATGCTTGGGAGAAGCTCTTCCCATAGATTTCTTTTAAAAAATAATATAAGTGAAAGGAAACGTTGATGGATATCATTGATAAAGCCCTTAGCAACCACAAAGCACTGAAAATCTAAAAGCAGACCAGGCAGGGCCGCATGAAGCAGGACCAAGTGAAGGGCTCTCAGAAGCGGTCCGAGAATCCCATTCTGTCGCGGAGCTGGCCAGAAATTAATGTCATCCTAGGAGGTACTCCTCAATGTCTGGACAAGGGTCCAAGGAAGCCGGTATGTAAGCAAAAACCAACAATAACACCCACGGCATCAGAAAACAAGTGCTCACGTCACCAATTACCTTTGCCTTTTAAAAATTTCTGCCCAGTATTAACATTCCACGTGCAAGAGCTTTTCCTCCAACTTGTTCTTCCTGGAATTTACTTTTAAAAAATATTTTTAAAGTGTTTTTATTGTTTTTTTAATGTTAATTTTGTGTTTTGTCTGTTTTTATAATTTTTAATATTTATTTATTTTTGAGAAAGAGAGAGAGACAGAGCTAGAGCAGGTTAGGGACAGAGGGAGGAGACACAGACTAGGAAGCAGGCTTCAGGCTCTGAGCTGTCACACAAGCCCCATGAGAGGCTTGAACTCACAAATTGTGAGATCATAACCTGAGCCAAAGTTGGCCTCAAAAGCAACTGTGTCACCAAGGTTTCCCTCAAATATTTATTTTTGTGAGAGAGAGATAAAAAGCATGTTTGGGGAATGGGCAAGGAGACAGGGAGAGAGACACAGAATATAAAGTAGTAAAATGTTTTTATTTATTTTCGAGAGAGAGACAGAGCACGAGCAGGGGAAGGGCAGAGAATGGGAGACACAGAATCCGAAGCAGCTCCAGGCTCCAAGCTGTCAGCACAGAGCCTGACACGGGGCTCGAACCCAGGAACCATGAGATCATGCCCTGAGCTGAAGTCGCACGTGCTAATGAAACGCCCCTTCAAATTTCGTGTGAAGTCTTATTCCAGGAAGAATGACCAGGAGTCCCTCATGGAAAGTCTGTCCTGTTTTCAGTATTGGGGAAATGGGGGGTTAAATATATGTGATGAGTCAATAGGACGAGATGACTCACCAGCACGCCCGGGGAAGTGAAGGGCGAGGCCCTGTGTGGGAGGGGACCCTCTGGGAGTCAGAGAGCCAGCTGCGGTGCCATCTGGAATCTGTTTTCTCGCTGTGCTGAAACTGCACACACACAAACCCAAGGGGGGTAGGTGAGGTCTTGGAGAACACGATGATGGCGGCCGGCCATACTGTCTAGGAGCAGACGGCCCTGAAATCCCATGCCTGACCCGGGTCCACCCGGGGCTCCTGGATGCATCACTTCAGAAGGACAAGGGGTCGTTAACAACAGTGCAGAAAGTCCCCAGTGTGTGGTGTGTTCTGGAATATTCTGTGGAAAAATGCAGCTGAGCACCGTTAAGCCACGTTGAGAAAGAGCTTCCAGATGGAATGCTCTGGGCTTTTCTGCAAGGGGCCACCTGCTGTGATGCATGGGTCCCGGGGGATTTATCGGGGTCCCAACGCAGTGGGACTGAGTTAGGATCCCTTAGGACAAGGACGGAGCCCCGAGGGGCGGTGGGGGTCTTCTGGAGACACGGACGCAGGAGGACGTCAGATTCCCGTCTGCACACACCTTCTCCACGCGGTCGCTGCTCCTTGGCGTCCCCTGGGCTCCTGTGTCTGCACCTGCTCCTTCCAGAGCCTCTGTGTTCCCTCGCTGATGCTGTCATGTGACCCCAGGAGCGGGGTCCCTGCGCTCGCTTGCAAGGAACCAGGACGGAACCACGGATGCATTGTGTCCCCGCCCCCTCCCGACATTTGTACGTTGAATCCCTAACCTTCAGGACCTCACGATGGGACTCTGTTTGCACACGGGGTCTTCAAAGAGGTCAACCAGTCAAAATGAGGTCATTAGGATGAGCCCTGGGACCATAATCCGTGTCCCTAAAAGAAGAGGAGATCTGGACACGGACACCAACAGAAAGGACCTTATGAGGACATGGGGAGATCACAGTGTCTGCACCCCTAGGAGAGAAGCCTCAGCAGGACTCAGCCTTGACCCTGCCTGGACCGCAGACTCCCAGCCTCACCCCTGCCTGGATATCAGACTCTCAGCCTTGGCTCTGATGGGATATCAGTCCTGCAGCCTCACTTCTGCCTGGGTTTCAGATCCCCAGCCTCAGTGCCTTCTGGATCTTAGTCCTCCAGACTCTCCCCTTCCTGAATCTCAGAGTCTCAGCCTCGGCCCTGCCTGGATCTCAGACCCCCAGCCTCCAGGACGGGAAGGGGTTCCATGTGTGTGGCCTCACCCGCCTCACATGCGGTATTTGTGATGACGACTGTAGGAAACTGATACAGAAGCTTTGCCTAGGTTCAGAGAACTCCCTTCCTTCCATAAACCTACCAGTTGGCACAGTTTTTCATTTCAGTTCCTCTTTTTCTCATCTTGCGGTTCCTCCTTGGAACTACCTCCTGCTTCAGCGGTCAGAGTCCCTGGGAGGCTGGGGTGGGGGTAGAGGAGGTGGTGACGAACCACCTGACGGTCTCCGGGCAGGAGACGCCGGCCACACCTGCACCAACGTTGCAGAAATACGCCCAGTGTGCCCCATGTGGAAGTTGTCTCACAGAAGCGTTTTGCACACCTGCCTCTTAGCCAGCTTCTCGGGGTGAGGGAGGGGTGGCCAAAAGGCCATGCAGGTGGCCCAGCTGTCTGGAGCTGGGCTCAGGGCACAGCAAGGATGCAGATGTCCTTGCCATGGCCATACGCTCCCTGGAGACACCCCTGAGGTCTCGGGGACAGGGGCTGCAGTTCTTTGCATGGCTGCCAGGGCCAAAAGGGGTCCTCACTCTCCTGACCCCGCCTCGTTGTGCCCTGATAGGCACAAGGCCCGGGAGCAGACTCAAGCCACTGTGGCCGAGGAGCAGACTCAAGCCACTGTGGCCTGGGAGCAGACTCAAGCCGCCGTGGCCCGGGAGCAGACTCAAGCCGCTGTGGCCCGGGACCAGACTCAAGCTGCCGAGGCCTGGGAGCAGACTCAAGCCGCCGAGGCCCGGGATCAGACTCAGGCCGCCGAGGCCCGGGAGCACGACCCCGGCGAAGGACAAGGACATTCATGTTCCAGGTAAGTGCCCTGCAACATCTCAGTGAGCGCTAGGGACACAGACCCTGGAGGGTGCAATGTCGATGCACCGCCAAAGGATCCGAGGGGCTCCCAGCGCTCCAGTTGGATGCCCAGCTGCGGGGGACCAACCCACGCACCACAGTCGAAAGGTCCCGAGTAGGGGGTTGGTGTCGGCGCAGTATCTCTAGAGAAGAAGATGAACAAGATGGACAAGACAGACAAGACAGATGAGACAGACAAAGTGGATGGTGGTCGCTAAGGCCACACTTTATTAAGATCACCAGGGTCTTATATACCATGGGTGATTACATCGTTTCTTTAATGGTTACATAGTTCAAGGTCCTTGAAGACATGCTCCGGATCAGGTCATTCTTATCAGGACAGTGGTAAGTAACAGGATTAAGTCATTACAAAAGAGGAATCCCCTCATAATAGTCTGGTTTTAAACATAAGATGAGCCTGAAGAATTCTATGAGGAGATCTACGTTCCTTAAGGCCCTTCATCAGTTATTCAAGGGTGAGATGCTCATCCTTCTGTAAACAAATCTTTTGGCAGAGGATTATGTTCCCTCCCAACAGCAAAGAGCCAGAAAATAAAGGAAGGGAAGGTCCCTGATTGACACAACTTGATTCAAAGCCTAAAAGTATATGTCTCTTTACAAAGCAATGAGAAAATCATAGGATGAACAGAAGCCACATGTGCGGCCCAAGAGGCCAAATATTGTTTGAGGGTTATTATTGCCTACTGGGCCCCAACACCCAGCCCCTGTTTGTTTTTGAAAGACAGAGAGTGTGCACACAAGCACGGGTAGGGTCAGAGAGAGAGAGGGAGACACCGAATCCGAAGCAGCTCCAGCTCCGAGCAGTCAGCACAGAGCCCCGTGCGGGGCTCAAACCCACAAACGGTGAGATCATGACCTGGGCCAAAGTCGGACGATGAAGTGACTGAGCGCCCCAGGACCCCCCAGCAGATGCCGTACTTTTGTAAGCAGCCACGCGGAGCGTGGAAATGTCGGACGCCTCCACGTCACTGCAGGCGGGGGCTGCACCCTGATCTGGGGAGGCTTGACCCCATGCACGGCCTCTGAGGATGGGGATCCTGTCGAGAGCCTGTTTTGTTCTTCTCTGGATTCAGGGCTAGAAAGGGGTGACTCAGCTAAGCCCCAAAGCTCCCTGGAGCCCTAACAATGTCCCCATTTCCCCAGGATATTAGTCAGGACTCTGATCAGACACCAGTGTTTCTTGGGGACTTGAGAGCCGTCAGAATGAGCCCTTCGTCTTGGGGCCAAACAGCCTGAGCTCCTGGGTGGCGCCAGAACCCAGAGCAGAGAGGCTCCCCGCCTGCCTGGAGGCGGCAATCTGTCTGGCGTGTCCCTTCCTCACGCACAACGCACAGCAGTCCTGAATGTGCATGGAGGTGTGCATGTGCACGTGTGTGATGTGTGTGGTGTGTGTGGTGCTCTATGTGCATGTGGAGGTGTGTGTGTGGTGTATGTGCACACGTGTGGAGGTGTGCATGCATGCTTACATCAGTCTGTGTGTGCACATGCGTGAGTGTGAGCTCATGTCTGTTGCACATGCACGTGTATATCCCTCCCCGGGGGAAGGCGAGCCCCCCCCCCCAATCCGGGCAGTGTCTGTAGCTCTTCGAGCCCCTCAGGGACCATCCTGGGAATAGACACCTGATGGTGCACCCTTGTTCTTGCCTTGCTGACGGAAACGGATACGGAAACGGAGACTCTTCGAACGGCAAGGAGCAAGGTAACGAGCAAGGTAAGGGGTTGGGCCCCCTCCATCACTCACGAAAGCCCCTGTCACAGCGCCGTGCAAGGCCTGCTGGCCCCAACCTCTGCTCTTCCCGGGGCACCTGCTGTCCCTACATTTGGACGGAAGCTCCTGAAGGTCATGCCTGCCTCTGGGGGGCGGTCTGCCCCTGGGGGCTCAGGGCGGCAGAAGGGAGGGTGGGCGTCAGGTGGGAAGGCGCCTGGCAGCTCCGATCACGGTGCGGGGACAGGGGCCTGCCCGGTGCTGCAGATGCCTGTGTGTGCGTTTGGAGGTGTGTGTGGTGTGTGGGCACGCGTGTGGAGGTGTGCGTGCATGCATACATCAGTCCGTGTGTGCACATGCATGAGTGTATGAGCTCACGTCTGTTGCACATGCGCGTGCCTATCCCTCCCCGGGGGAAGGTGAGCCCCCCCATCCGGGTCTTGCCTGTGGCGCTTTCAGCTGTGAGCCCCGCGTCTCTCCCTGGACATCGGCGTGCTGGGGAAGTCGGGGTCCTGCCCTGGGTGGAAGGTGGACGCAGGGTGTCCCCAAGGACCCACCCGCCATGGCCCCGCACCCACGCCATCAGAACCTGCATGTGGAGGGCGAGCCGGAAGGGTGTGTGCGGTCCCTGTGAAGATGTGCGAGCGTGTGTCCCTCTGCCCCGCGGGTATGCGAGCGCTCCGGCCGAGGCCTCTGCGCGGGCGCGCACGTCCATAGACTCCGCGTGCGTGCGCGCTGCCGGGAGGCACAGGGCTCCACGTCTTCGTGACGCATGCGCCTTTGTCCTAGTACAGGCCTGTACCTATCTTCTTTACGTGTATATCCCTCTATGTATATTTACGTATACACGTGCTTGTATAGATGAACGTCTCTATCTTTATGTATCCATCCCTACATATGTGCATGTGCATATTTGTATCGGTATTTACATGCCCCTCTAGGTGCACCTACATGTACACGAGCATGTATATACGAACGTCTCTGTATCTTTTCGTATCCATCGCTATATATGTGCATGTGCCTATTTCCATATCTTTATGTGTCTCTATGTATACTTACAGATACACGTGCGTATATACATATATGTGTGAAAGTGCGTGTGCATGTGTGGCAAGCATGTGCACTGTGTGGAGATATGTGTGCAGGGGTGTGGAGTGTGCCTGTGGCGGTGTGCACCTGTGAAGGTGTGCAAGTGTATGGACATGTGCATGTGCATGTGCGTGGAGGTGTGCATATGCGCGTGTGTGATGTGGGTGGTGTGTGTGGTGCTGTGTGTGCATGTGGAGGTGAGTGTACACATGTGTGGAGGTTTGCCTGCATGCATACATCAGTTCGTGTGTGCACATGTATGAGCGTGAGTGTGAGCTCACGTCGGTTGCACATGTGCGTGCATATCCCTCCCGGGGGCAGGCGACTCTCCCCATCCGGGTCTTGTCTGCGGTGCTTCGGACTGCAAGCCCTGCCAGGGAGGGACCGTCCTGGGAGCAGACACGTGACGGCAAGGGGCAAGGTAACGGGGTTGGGCCCCGCCCCGTCGCCCACGAAAGCCCCTCTCACAGCGCCGTGCAAGGCCCGCTGGCCTCAACCCCTGCTCTTCCCGGGGCACCTGCTGTCCTTACACGTGGACGCAAGCTCCTGAAGGACACGCCTGCCTCTGGGGGACGGCCTGCTCCCGGGGGGGCTCAGGGCAGCAGGAGGGAGGGTGGGCGTCAGGCGGGAAGGCGCCTGGCGGCATCGAGCTGGTGCGGGGTCGAGGGCCTGCCCGGTGCTGTAGATGCCTGTGTTTTCTTCCACGCGTGCAAACGAAGGGCCGTGACCCATGCCAACGACACCCAGGGCCTTGTCTCCACCTGACACGGGGCGCGGGGAACAGTGCTCAGGGAAGCAATGATTTCTTCTGTTTCCAGTGTTAGTTTTTGTCATGCGAGGTCCCGATGTGGAGCTCAAACCCCTGAACCATTAAGATCATGACCTGAGCCGTAGTAACGCACTTAACCGACTGAGCCTCTCAGGCGCCCCATATTTTTTTGACACGTGGAATATTCTCCTTTGAAAATGGTACAAATGCATCAAATTCAACAAATTCACGAAAAATAAACCAAGGGCCTTTTATTGGTAACATTGTGCCCTCAACGTCCAGCACGGGGACGACGTGGATAATCGTCACGACACAGAATAGGAACCAAATCCTTTCCTCTAGCTCCTCATTTGGATTTGCTCTTTTTATTTTCTTATTTATACGCCGTTGAGGGTGGGCAGGTGGGAGGTGAGGATGCGGAATCAAGTTAAGATGGACGGGTTTCCGCTGTCCGCGTGTTTTCTCCGTCCCTCTTGCTCTCTCCGCGTGGCAGATCTGAGAGTGAAAATCGTGATTCCCGCTGTGTCCGTGTTGGCGTCCCTGCTGGTGTTTGCCGTGGTCGTGTATCACCAGCGGAGGAAGGGGAGAGGTTGTTTCCACACATGAGGCAATTGGCTCACTCTGTAACAACGTCTTCATGGTTTCCTGGTTCCTCGGGGGGGGTCCAGGGTCCTGGGTTTGGAGAATCCCGTGCCAGCTGGTGGGTGCCCTTGGGGGGTGCCAGTCAGGGTGTGGCCCTGCGGACGTGACTGCGGGAGGGTCTGGGCACAGACGGGGGGCTCTGTTGCTACAACACTAGCTCGGAGTTGAACCCAGGGTGTCTGGAGGTTGGTCCCGGGGCCCCCGCGTCGAGAGGAGGCTGTGGAAACAAGCTTGTGGGAAGAATTTCAAAATCCCAAAACCGGCCCCGGGCCTCCGTCTGGTGGCACAGAGCCAAACTGTTGTTGTTGTATTTTTTTTCTGGGGTCCGCTGAAATTTCATGCCCCGTGCGTCACCCTACTTAAGAGTTTGAAGCACGTGGTTTTTCTTTTTAAAAATTTGTATCAATTATTATTACAACTTTTGACAAAAAGAAACAGAGCATGAGCGTGGGAGGGGCAGAGAGAGAGAGAGGGAGACACAGAATCTGAAGCAGCCTCAGGCTCTCACAGAGCCTGATGCGAGGCTCAAACTCACGAACCACGAGATCTTGACCTGAGCTGAAGTCAGACACCCAGCCGACTGAGCCACCTGCCGGGTTTGTCCTACTTAGAACCTCTCCCCTGCATTTTTGGAGACTAAACACTCATCTATTTCTGTTACTTAGTGATCCTGTCAGGTCAACAGAGAAAGGAAACTGGTGACTTTCTGTTCACATAAGCGACCTCAGACAGGCATACATGCTCACGACACGGTAAACTGGCCCATTTTAGGCGGGATGTGGAACAGTGCACAACCTGGTGAACTGTACGTGTGCCACAGCCCCACGGGGAACCTAGCACAGCTTGTGGAGACACAGTTGAAGGGAAGGGCTGCCACTTTTGGGGATGACAGACATGCGTCCATTTACAGTGGACTCTCGGAACGTGTCGCTTTGTATTTATCTTGGAAGGAATATCACCTCTGGGTCACAGAGGCTTTGAATCCCTAAGAAAGAGGTTCGTGCAAATATTAGCTGTGGCCAAAAGGAGATAGTGTCTCGATTCATTTAGGATTGTTCAAAGCCCTGAAAAGTGGCAAAGCATAAAAAAAACGAAACGGATGGTAATGCTGGAAAATCAGGCCGTAGAGGCGTTCTGTGTGCCTGGCCGTGACAGTCTGTCCCCGACCTTCCCTTTCAGAGCTGACGGACATGTGACGGCTTCGGGATCCCGTGGTCACTTTGCGAGCAGCTCAGTGTGGACGAAATCCCCGTGCATCTCCCTGTAACAGCTCCTTATACACAGACGGCCTTGCTGCCCCAAAGCGTTTTCTGCTTGGGGTGCACCTGCCTCTGAGAAAGAATTTCCTATCTGTGGGACGCGGGGCGATTATACAGATAAATTTGCCTTTGGTCCCAAGACGACTCTTGTCTGTGGGCTCGGGGACGCCTCGGGCCAGGTTTCGAGGCTGCACTGGGTTTCCCAGAACTACCTCATCGTCCCAAAGTACAGCGGGGGTCCGAGGGCATGGGAGGTGGGGCGGGGGGTGCTGTCTCCTTCTGGAGTTTCCAGCACGTTCTGGGGAGAGACCTGGTCTGTGCAGAGTCAACCTCAGGGAGCCAGCACCCTCCCTTCCAGCTGGAACAGCAATGCGGGATTCCCAGCACTGAGCGCTGACTGTGACCACATAACCCTTCCCTGCGCACAGTAGGGCTGGGAATTCTCACTGCTGTGTGCACACTCCCCGATCTGCAAACCATCCCTGGCAATCTGTGCAGACTGTTTCCATTCTTCCTGTGAAATCTTATGATTTCGGTATTTGGGGGGAAAAATAGGGGCTGGCAAGTCTGATTTGTGCCTGTTCAGTCTTCTCATATTTTTGGGTTTTTTTCATGTCATAGTCTGTGGGCAACTGTGTCTAAGGCTATGGAGTTTATACTTTTTTATACTTTTTTCCTCTGTTTCTGGAGTAAAAAATCGTTAAGTCTTCAAGTGTCTGAAAAGTATAGTAGGTATTTGCTTCTATTTTAGTGACATTTTAGGGGAAGGTGGGAAAAGGAAGGATCTGGGCTCATTGATAGAGTTTCGTTCAACTCACGTAAATGCTTAGTGCCGTTGCTAAATATCAGCACATATTTCAGTCTGGAACTGATAAAGGGGCCCCAGGAATGTCCTAAATTGATGCCTGCCTTGTGCTCGTGGTTATGGACTGGGAGGTAGGTCCGCAAAGAGGACTTGAATGCAGAAAGGCCTAGAAACACCTCCCCACAGAGAAAAAGGAGTCTACAGCTCATGGCCTTGATGCGATGTCTCGCGTCCATGACTCACGTGAGCCGTGAGCACTTTCAGATCGGCCGTGGTTCCTATCGGGTTCCTGCCGGGATGGGAATGTCCTCCGGTGACGCGTCTGCCATGTTCCCGTCACGTGACACAGTCTCGTGATCCCGACGCTCTTTCTGTACCTGTGAGTTTCGTACGAGTTTATTTTGAGTCTTGATAAAAAGTGTGTGTGTCTGCGTGTGTGTGTTTACGGACAGACACATGCACACCTTCACAGACCCCTGGACGGTATTACACCCTTTATAATGAGCTGCATCTGTCTTTTTTCTGTAACTGCCATAAATCCATTTTATTGCTTACAAGCAGTGTGAAAAAATAAACGTTTTAGGAAATAAGACACGCCACGTGGGTTCTTGTGTTCTTCTCTATTTCCCACTGACATTAATGAAATAGCTCTGGAAAAAGTCTGAAAATCATAAAGCGTCAAGTTAAGCCTGTCCTGGGCCTGGTTGTGTGTCCGTTGGGTGTGTGTTGTGTCTGAGGTGACCTCTGCTCCGTCCTGAGGGACACGGTAGGTATTTGAGGACCAGGTGGCCTTTCTATACCCCCCTTGCCTCGAAGATGTGTTCGAGGTGACATCATTTGGAATAAGACGGATTATAGGACACCTGGGTGGCCTAGTCAGGTGAACATCCCACTTTGGTTCAGGTCATGATCCCGAAGCTCGTGGGTTTGAGCCCCACATCGGATGTGCTGACAGCTCAGAACCTGGAGCTGCTTCGGATTCGGGGTCTCCTTCTCTCTGTCCTTCCCCTGCTCATGCTCTATTTGTCTTTCTAAAATAAAAATTACCAAAAAAATTTTTTTAATAATAAAATATATAATAATGACCACTTGGAAGAATATATTTTTTGGGGGGGCGTGGGGGGTTATGCACCAGAAGCAGTGGATTGATTGATGACTGATGACTGACGGAGACCCGACGCACAAGGTGATGTTGGTTTCAGGAGGGGACGATGTCTTCCCAAGGATTCACGAGGGCCACCGGGGGGACCTTGTCTCCTGCGCAAGACAGGAGAAAACTCACGGTAAACGGCACTGTGCGTGCCGGTCAAGGAAGGACACGACCTTACCGATCACACTGTGCAAAACGGAGCACTTTCCTGCTCTTCCTGGAACTTGAATGTGTCTGGTGGTCCAGGTCATGCTTCCAAATGGGAATAACAAGTCACACACACGCACACACACACACACACACACACGAGTGTTAATAACTAATACATTGTGACACGTTGAGCTGCGTTCCCGTCTCCAAATTAACATGTTGGGAGTACTGTGCACGTGTCATTAGCTGAGGTCATTCCAGGCTAGCAGCGCCCCAAAGCAATAGGACCCGATTAGACGATGAGACCATGAAATCAAAACTGCAGACGCTGATGAAAAACACTGAGCCTTCGAGAACAGAGCGTCTCCCCCAACCAAACCTCTCTTTCTTCTGAATTCATGGCGCCCTAGCGAGGCCCCAGGCTTCCCAGCCGAACTACAGTTCCCAGAACCCTTTGCAGGCCACGACAGTCACGTGACCACGCTGGCCAATGGCGTGCCGCCTCTATTTCTAAGGCTGCAGGAAGGTTCTATAGGTCCGGCAAAGGAGCGCCTTTCTCAATGAAGAGCTTTGGGAGGGTATTCGGGGCGGGACTGTGGTGCCAGGACCCGGTTGTCCTGCCGGAGGACCTTCTCCTTGGTCCTGACCCTCAGACCCCACTGATACAGAGCACGAGGGTCCAGGGATGGAGGGAACGGTTGTGGGGCCTCAGCCCGGGGCGCGTCTAGCGAGGGTGGTGTGTGCACGTGACAGGGGACGTCCTGCGTCTTCGACGTTTTCCATGTTTGCCCGCGGATGCGGCTGTGGCCCTCAGATGCCCAGGCACCAAGGGCCACCTCCCTATTCAACTTGGCCCCGCCTGGGAACTTCCCAGGAGACCACAGAACGTTCCCGCGTGAAAGACGGACATGTCCTCACCCAGAGTAAGGAATTGACGCAAAAAAAACTACCCTCTATGGACCTACCAAGACCCCATACCCCCTCCTTCCAGCCAATCCCAGAAAAACGCGCCACCCCACCGCCAGGCACGAGTTCTCTGGCCCATTTTGTCCGGACCAGGGGACCTCGCCCGCCCAAGACGGCTCCCAATAGAGGCCTTTTACATTTATTTCCGATCTCGGTTTTCTGTACCGTCTCTGCGGCTTTACATTTGGTGCCAAAACCCGGGAGGAATCTTGCATCCCTAGCCTGTGTGGGGAGTCCTGGTGCCCCAAAGCGGGACGTCACCTCTCCAGCAAAGCGCACGGAGGGTGAGCCTGGACGTTAAATGCGTGCTGAATGCACGTGTGTGTGACTGTCTCTGTGGCCCCACCGGACCGGGTCCCGCAGAGTCTGATTGGGCCCCCACCTACGGTTCCGTGGTGACCTCGTATGACTCAGGGAAGAATGCGGGCCAGGTCCTGATCCGCGTCGGGGGTTTACACCGACCTGCCAAAGCGAGAGGCACCGAATTCTCCGAGAGGTGAGCGGCCAGACGGGCAAAACGAGTGTTTCCCCTTCCTACGTCTGTCTCGTTTCGTTCTGTGGTCTGCTCCCCGTCCACCGAGAGTCTAATGGGTTTCTACCTCAGTCTCCCCCCTCCCGGGGCCTCTGTCCATTGTCGCAGCTGCGCCAGAGGCATTCCGGGCCAATTTGGCCCCTGAGCCGGGTTGATGAAGGAAACGTTCTTAATCTCGTCTTGCTCTTCGTTCTGAAGCCAGAGTCTCAAACTTAGGGATGCCTGTTCTTGGCCTCCACGGGCCCAGGACTTAGACCATGGGAACAACCCGCTCTGGATTCGATCCAAAAACACCTCGGGGAGGTCTCCGCGCCCATTTCTGCCTGCTCGATAGTCCCCAGATCTCAAACGTAAATGCCTCATCTTACTTTCCACTGCGGTCTGGCCCCAATAGGAGTTAGATAACCAATCTCAATGGCTGCCTGAGGGGACCTTCACCTTTCAAGCGTGAACGGATCTGGACAATTTCTGTCGAAGGATGGCTGGATGGCCTGAGGTTCTATATATTCAGGCCTTCTGGGGTCTTTGCTCTCACCCCTCTGTTCCACGGGCTCCACAAGCCAAGTCCTCTTGGCCGGAACTCATCAACCCCCTACTCCAGAGGCTGAAACCTGTCCGTCACCTCCCTCCGACCCTCTGGAAACTCTGTCACTTCCCCCTCGCCGCCCTACTGGAAGACCCTATTCCCTCGGGTCAAACTGGACCTTAAATACCAACCATTGTTTCGCTCGCCCCCTCCCATTCTGGTAAATAATTAAAGGTTGAGCAACCGGGCTCTAGAAAGACCCTTAGAATCTAACTCGATAACGAACGTTGTGACCTCAAGTTTAACTTGTTTTTCAAGATTCTGTTAACGAACCCCGCCCTTTTAATAAGACCTGGCCGAGGCACCATCCAAGGTGAGGTTAAAGTCACCTAGCCCCTAGACACCTAGACATCTTAAGTATCTAACTGTGATTGGATCACTTTCAACGTTTGCGAAATCTCCAACCCCTCCCCCTCCAAACCGCTGTTCAGATCCTTTCGTTTCTGGGGCCCGTAGGGTTCTTCCGGCACTGGGCCCCCCACGTTGCCACGTTGGCCAAACCTCTGTAGCAAGCTGCCAGAGGAACCCCCACCGGGCCACTCACGTCCCCTGCGTTGGTCAGACAGCATTTCTCCAAACTCCGAGACACCTTAGCCATGGCCCCCACCCTCTCTCCCCAAGCCCTCTGGTCCTGTCCACCTATTTCAGGATGAACGCACAGGGGTGTCTCCGGGTCTCCGGGCTCAGCCACTAGGTCCCATCTCCCGCGCTGTCGCGTGTCTTTCCAAACAACTAGACCCCACAGTCCGAGAGGGCAGCCTGGCCTCCGCCCTCTGGCGGCAGCCGCCGAACTCACGGAGGAGGCGCTCAGACTGTCTAGCGCTGTGCTCCTTCCATCGCCTCTCTGCACTCTTGGGCCGTAAACCCCTGGCCCGCCTCGGTCCTTCTCGGGTTGAACTGTTCCACCTTCTCTATCGAAAGCCCCCACATCACCCCGTTGCCTTCCCCCACACTGAATCCAGCCACTCTCCTACTCTCCCATCTCCCAGCCCTCTCCACACCCCCCTGCCCCAACCGGCGGAAGCCCTCACTCCCCCGTGGTCTCTCCTTTTCGTTGATGGCAATTCTGTACTTGGACCTGAGGGCTGCCGACGGGCAGCCTATGCGGGGATAACTTTAACAGATATCACCGAGGTGCCCTCGCTCCCAAAAGGCGGATTCTAGCTCTTACCTGATTCTAGCCTGATCCAGGGCTTTCCAGCTCTCCAAGGGACAGCGCGTCACCATATATACGGACTCCAAATATGCGTTTCTTACTGCACCCACTCCCTCAACTCTGGCAGGAGTGAAGGTTCCTCACCACTAAGGGAACCCCAGGGATGAATGGCCCCCTCATCAGGAAGCTCTCAGAGGCACTCCAGCTCCCCAAGGAGGTGGCCATTGTTCCTGTTGGGACCACCCGTCCCGCACAGTCCCTGGGGCTCAAGGAAACTCACGGGCTCATCTGACGGCCCGAGGACCCACTAGTGGCCGTCCGCCAGCCCTATCGTGTTCCTATCTACCCCACATCGACGGGACTGTGAGCCAGCCCAGTATCTGCTCGGCTTTCTTCACGTTCTGAGAAACAGGTTTGGCTGGAGTTGCCCAGGCATGGGGTGTGTGTGTGTGTGTGTGTGTGTCCATGGTAATTGCTTTCTGTATTTGAGAAACAGAGATTTAAAAAAAAAAAAAAAAGATCTATTTCTATGTCTTCCTTGGAAAACCATCCCATTTTTCCTGAGTTTTCCAATGCCGACCAAGCTCCCCGGGTGCCCCTACGTGGAGGCGTTTGAAGTCGGAGCAATGTCGCTCAGGAATATCGGCAGAATAACCCCAAAGGGAAAAAAGCAAGGCCGACACTGAGTTAAGACACAGGAAGAACCGTAGGGCGGGTTACATCAGAGCGTATCCGAGAGTCCACGGGGTCCCACTGACTTCATCACGTGCGGCGAGACTAAACCAGAAACCCGTGTGATTATCCCCCAGGCCCCAAAGAGGTACTTAATACTGAGTCCGGAACATGCTGACAGGGTTTTACATGTATAGGGATGATTCCAGACATGCCTTTTAGGGGACCAAATATTTCAATGTAGAAAAATACCCCATAAAAGTGTTACAAGGAAATATGATGCGGTTTTTTAGAGGCTTTATTTTTAATTTTTTAAATATTTATTTTTGGGAGAGACTGAGCATGGACAAAGAGAGAGACACAGAATCCAAAGCAGGCTCCATGCTCTGAGCTGTCAGCACAGAGCCCTACGTGGGGCTCAAACTACGAACCAAGAGATCATGACCTGGTCGCCCAACTGACTAAGCCACCCAGGCACCCCGAAAATTTATTTTTAAGTAATCTTTACACAAATCATGGGGCTCCAACTCAGAACCCTGAGATCAAGAATCACATGCTCCACTGACTAAGCCAACCAGGCGCCTTGAGGATTAAAAAAAAAAAAAAAAGAGTCAATACGGTTGATGTTTTTCTAAGTAAAACAGCAGGTCCAGAAACCATTCATGGATTTCACTGCATAAAGTTAATCAAAATGAGTGGAGAAAACATCACATCACAGTTCAATGTTAAAAATAAACAATAAAGACTTAATTCCTACCTACTTCACAGCCAAAACAGCAGTACCTTTAATATGTAAAGAGTTCCCACAGATCAACAACAGGAACAATAACATATAAAATCGTGCAATGGGCATATTCAAATGGTTCGCCAGAAATGGAGAAGAAATGAATTTTCTAGACACACATTCCCAACCTCACCTGTGTTAAGAGATGTGGAAACTAAAACCATTGATTGGATACCACGTTCTGAACAAAGTTTCGCAAAGACCTTAAAGCCAGTAGGGTTGTTGGAGGATGTCTGAGACATCACTGAGAATATCATGAACTTGCACAACCCATATGGAAGAGAGTTAGGCAGTCCCCATAAACAATTTCACATACCTACGCCCTTCTGTCTAAGAAAACTGACCACAGGTATTTCTTTTTATGTCCGTGTGACCTTGACAGGAAGTGCATCAGGTGTGAACTTGAATCCACAAAGACGAGCACCCACCTTCCATAAAGAAAACAAGCCTCGTTAACATCTTGTTCACGTACACGTTTATTTATGAATGACTCATGGCTTCACATACCTTTTTAAAAAATACCCACGGTCCATTCTGCTCTTTAAGGAGACGTTTATGCTCATAGGATTGCAATGCTTCTAAAAACAGCAATGTTATTCACAGAGTTACAAAAATATTTTATGCAGTTTTTATTACTGTAAGGCTCGTTTGGGAAGAAGGTGGGTCCCTCTGTGTGTGTGCTCGGTAGCACGGGACCCAGCCATAGTGGGTAGCCCAGCCCTCAGCCCCGGACAACTGGTCCACCTGACACTTGAGATGCTTGTGTTAGGTCCTCTGAAATCCACACTGCCGTGTTCACTTCTGCACCTGCCGGAGCCATCGAGTACGGGGCAGGGCAAAGGAGCATCTAACAGGTGTTTGTCGAATGAATTAATGAGTGAATCTGATAAATCACCAGGGTCTCAATCATTTTTTTTTTACCATTCCATGAACCGAAAAGTCATCATACTGCCAGAGACAGGACAGTTAGAGGAAAACAGCCAGACCATGCCGTCCATCCCCAGAACATCAGAACTTCTGCACTTGAGGAGATTAATCCAACAGTCTCGATGTTGCCCCTCTGGGAGGTACATAAACGCATGCACACCAACACCTTTCCAGGGCGTACACAGCCTACATGCGGGGAGGGTTTCTCGATGCAGGAAAGTCATTGTTTATCTCGAGGAAGAATGAGCTCTCCAGTCATTTCAAGCTGTTAGAAAATTGGTCAGGACATCTCGGTGGTCACAAAGCAGTCCTACCCCAAGGTCAAAGGAAGCTTTCACATCAAAGCAGTTAAAACATTTTTAAAGATGTTACAGTTAACAAATTCCCACCACAAACAAACAAACACACACATGGAAGATTCACGGGAGTTATCTGATGCTGGGGAGTATCTGGATGCTGCAGGGGAGTATCTGAATAGGAGGCATCTACTATGGGAGATACAGAGGAGTATCTAACTGAGGGGAGTATCTGGATGTAGCACAGTACCTGATGGAGGGGAATATCTGATGCAGAGGAGTATCTGAATACAAAGTATCTAATGTAGGGGAGTATCTGGACACAAGGGAGTATGTGAATGCAAGGGACTATCTGGATACAAGGGAGTATCTGAATACAGAGAAGTATCTCATGCAGGGCAGTATCTGAAGTATGCACTATGGGTGAGTATTGGGATACAGGGGAGTATCTGTATGCGGGGAGTATCTGATGGAGGGGACTATCTGGATGCAGGGGAGTATCTGAATACATAGGACTATCTCCATGCAGAGGACTATCTCCATGCAGGGGAGTATCTGATGGAGGGGACTATCTGGATGCAGGGGAGTATCTGAATACATAGGACTATCTCCATGCAGGGGAGTATCTGAATGCAGAGGACTATCTCAATGCAGGGAAGTATCTGAATACAAAGGAATATCTCATGCAGGGGAGTATCTGGATGCTGAGAAGACGTTGTGCCTCATGTACCAAGACCAGTGGAGGGAAACAGGGAGAGAAACTGCAGGGCTACCCCTGGGTTGATCATTTGTCTCCCAGATCCCAGGAAAAGGACCACGTGGTCCTTGGCACTACTTTCCGCAGCCTTCACGAGTCACCCCGTGGCCATACAGTTAAGTAAAAAGTACTTGGTTCCTTATTTCTTTATTAGCCTGATCTGGAAAAATATTCTACCAAGTAAAGTAAATTTTGACCACATGTAACTTGCAAACCGGCTGGAGCTCCTGGTGGGACAGGGAAAGGGGGGACTTCAGTGGGGTCGGGATTAAACGACTTAGTGATGGACTTTGGGGTTTTCACACATGGCGGGGAACCCTCTAGCGGTCCCGGGGGAGCTGCGTGGTCAAGTCCCCTGAACGCACATGTGGTGCTAGTCAGCCTCATCTCCCCAGCGCGGCGCCAACAGGCAAACACACAGGTCAAGCTGAACAAGACAGAGGGTCCGTGTGAGCTGAGGCGTGGGCAGGGTGGGGCTGGGTGCCCACGTCGGGCCGGCTCTGCCCTGGGGCACAGGTGTGTGGGGAAGACTCAGCAAGGGTGCGCTGGACTCCTGCTGGGAGCACCGGGGCTGCTTTCCACACTGCAGAGCGTCTATTTCTCCAGAAGGGAGTGCTGAGCTGCAAAGAGAGAACGAGACAGAAAAAAAAGAGTTTGCAAGGCAGTCTTGGCTTATCCGTGCCTATCTGCTTCTTGATCCCTCCGAAGCAGGTGCCTCTGTGTCTATACACTATACACACCCCTGAAACACACCGTCAACAGCAAAGACCGATCCTGATGTGCTTGAAATACAAATTTCAACCAAGTTTATGCTACAATCAACTCTAGCAAAAAAACAAAGAAAGCTACAAAAAAAAACCTTGCAGAAAAGACTAGAAACATGAGAAGGCATTTTTTTTTAATTTTTTAAATATTAAAAAAAAATTTTGTTTTTGAGACAGAGAGAGAGAGAGAGAGAGAGTAGAGGAGAGGCAGAGAGAGAGGGAGACACAGAATCCGAAGCAGCTCCAGGCTCTGAGCTGTCAGCACAGAGCCCGACACGGGGCTCGAACTCACGGACCGTGAGATCATGACCTGAGCCGAAGTCGGACGCTTAACCGACTGAGCCACCCAGGCGCCCCAAGAAAGCATTTTCCACCGGCAACTTCTCTGAGACGCCGCAGACCATCTCTGATCCACCTAATTTCACAATGCATCATTTTCTTAACCAGGCTTGGTGGTTTTTATGATTTTAGAAAATGACTTAGCTAAGATTCCTGTTGCCCGTTCTTTCATGCTTTACCAGTGTATGGTGCCTGGGTGGCTCAGTCGGTTAAGTGTCCAACTTCGGCTCAGGTCATGGTCTCACGGTTTGTGGGTTCGAGCCCCGCGTCGGGCTCTGTGCTGACAGCTCAGGGCCTGGAGCCTGCTTCAGAGTCTGTGACTCCCTCTGTCTCTGACCCTCCCCGCTCATGCTCTCTCTCTCTCAAAACTAAATATTTAAACATTTTTTAAAAAGTCCCCTTGACCTGTTTCTGCACCAGGTTTGGAGAATTCTGCACAAGGCACTGTTACCCACACTCGTGTGTCAGAAGAACTCTGACCCCCGCTGCCCATCGCGGGCTGACGTCCCGGCTTTGAATTAACGGGGAGGGAGGGAGGCACCGGGAAAAGCATCATAATCGATATGTAAACACCGTCTCAGACGAAAGCGGGTGTGATCTGAAGCCTGCAGCCCCGCCCAGTTTACACTCTGTCCCCTGATCCAACGTCGGGGAAGCCACAGGGGCGTAAAGGACACCATGCAAGGCTCCCCAGGACCAGGGGAGGCCGGGCAGAGTCGGGGGACGGGGACGGGACAGGACCCAGAGAGGCCAGCGGCTGGTGGCTCACCGGGTTGGTCCGAGCTCTGCTGGTGTTTGGTGCTGGGGTCACCTTGGTCGGCTGAAAAGAAGCAGAAAAGACGCTCATGAAAGATGAGTCAGCCCCCACGTCCCATCCCCTCCCCCACCTCAGAGGTCTGCGTCTTCTCCGTCATTTTTGTGACTTTACAAATTTCTATTTCTACGCTTCGAAGCCAACACGGCCAGGCTCACAATATGCCCCCCACCTGGAACCCCCAGAACCCTCTGGAACCCTCTGGAACCCCCCGGAACCCTCCGGAACCCACCGGAAATATCCAGCCCAAACCAACAGAATTCCACACACATCACAGCTTTGCAGGCAAAAAGCATTTATTTGTTCACGGGGGCCTGAGGGGACACACCGGGCCACACACGGACCGCTCACGCTGGGGGTGCATGTGCCAGAACCCCATGCCATGCGTCCCCGGCACCAGAGGCCGACCCGTGTCGGAGCAGAACCGCCAGGCTGGTGGCCCCGGGCCGCACGTCCGGCCGCGTGCAGGGAACACCCAGACTCGGAGGAGGGAGACTTCAGCTCCTGCCAGGACGCGGGCTTGGCAGATGGTCTGAAGGCACTGCCGGAGGGGCCGCGGGCTGGACGCCGCGTGGCAGAGGCAGCTGTGTCCTCTCTGGGAGCAGGGGGTGCATCCTGCTCCCTAAAACCCGCACGCACTGGGTGGGTGAGGGTTGCAGCAGAAATGTGGCCCCTTCGGTGCTGCTGGGTGGGATTCAGATGCGGCTGTGTCACCTCCCGGGTCCTGCCGGCTGCCAACGCGATTCCCCGGGGATCCATGCGGCCGCCGTCACCTCCAGAATCGGAGGGGCTGCCTGTCGCCGTCGAAGCCATTAGAGGAAGCGCAGCTTTGGCGGCCACGCCCGGGACTGTTTCTAGAACCCAGACCCCGCCCCGGGGCGGCTCTGGGGAGCACGGCCCAGCACGGAGGACCTCCTTCTTGGGGCCACACGGACGCTCCACTCAGACCGTCCCTTGCCCTGTGCAAACGGAGAAACAAGCCTCATATATAAGAAGCCAGAAACCTGCAGACGTGGCCGCTGATGAGCTCGTGGGGGGCTGACCGGACCCACGAGACGGGCTGCGACGGACCCAGGTCCGTCCTCACGGGCCGCCCTGCTGACCCAAAACCTGCCAGAGTCTCAGCCCCGGGACCAACGCTCCGCCGCATCTCGGCCCAAGTCGGAAATAGGAAACCGAGGTCAGAAACAGAACCCTGAGTTGACGCCAAAGGAAAGGAGGTGTGGACACGTGGCCAACGCAAGAACCACCTCACGTTCACGGAAACAGGCACGTCGGCCAGTTCCCGTCCTTCCGGACTGACGCGGAGATCCTAACATCCCGACATTGTCACGCTGTCCCTCAGTACGATGGTTTTTTCCTATCCCCTCCTGCCCCGGGGAAGGGGGACATTCACCCATTTCACAGACACTGGTCACAGACACAGCTGGAAACCACGTCGTCGGACCCAGAGGGGACGATGCAGCAGAAACCCCGGAAGGTGCAAAGTCAGAGGTTACAAGACGCACAGAGAGGCGGAACACGGACGGGCCGGCCAGCCCGAGTCACTCACAACAGGAACCTGGCGGCCGGCGCCCGGAGGGTGCATTTCAGCCCACCCCTCACGCTCCCACCTACGCGTCAGCAGAACGGAATAAGTAACAGTACGAGCTTCCCAGCACGCGGAAGGGAGCAAAGAGTCTGGCTGCAAGCACACGGTCACGGGAAAGCGCCGGGTCCCGCGTCTCACACACAAGCACTGACCGCACGGGACCGTCTTCGAGCCCGCGCCGGGTTTCCCGCTCCTGCCTACATCCCTGGCTCATCTGAAACGACACGGAGAAAAAGGAAAAACAAAGAGCAAAACATGGACGGACGCTGTTGGGCTGGGAACTAGAGCACAGGCTGCCGACTTCTCTTCCCCAGCGATGCTCACACAGCAGAGAGCGACGGGATGCTCGAATCTGAGACAAAGCCACACTCCAGGAGGAGAGGGGGGAGGGGCAGGGAGGAGGCAGAGACAAGGGAGGGACACCCGGCGCTCGCTCCAGCCATGCCTCACGCATCTGCTACTGAGGCGGGATCACGGAAACACCAGGCGGAAGGAAGTGTCCACGAGCAACGAGAATCAGCCGGCACGTATGCGGAAGACAGCACTGTGCATGCAAAGCTCACACTCCGCGCGGGTCGCTGTTCAGACCAGCACAGCGAAGCAGAGAGACGCACATCGACCACGAGCCCACATCCTGGAACGCCTCTAACACGCCAGCACGCACCGTTTGGAGGAAAACCACATGGCACTCTTAGGAGCACGTCCAAATCTCCACGACCAAAGAACAGATCGACCAAATTCCATCGGCCGTGGATAGTTTTCTGGGCATCAGCGCAGAACGTGACACTCAAAAGGAACTTAAATAAATCGATATCGGGGCGCCTGGGGGGCTCCGTTGGTTGAGCATCCGACTTCAGCTCAGGTCATGATCTCACGGTTTGTGAGTCTGAGCCCCGTGTCGGGCTCTGTGCTGACAGCTCAGAGCCTGGAGTCTGTTCCCGATTCTGTGTGTGTGTCTCTCTCTCTCTGTTCCTCCTCCGTTCACGCTCCATCTCTCTCTCACTCAAAAATAAATAAATGTTAAAAAAAAGGTTTAACTAAATTGGTATCAAGACTGCTCGTATGTGATCAACGCACGCCCACATCGAGGGAACACCTCAGTTTGCACCCACGTGGTCAGGACTGACCTTCATGCAGATTCAAGAGACACGAGAAAATCCAATGCAATGACAAAGTCCTGGAAAGTCACACTTCCTATCAACAGCCACAAACCAAGCTGCTTCTTCAACCACTGGGTCACACTGTGGCCACACCCTTGTGAAATGTCCAAACCCACAGTGACATCTGGGTACGCCCTTCTTTAAGCAGCCCTCCCATTAAGAAAACCCGTAACGGCCTTGCACAGACCCCCGAAACGTCCAGGGTCTTGCGGGCCCGATGCCTCTATCCACCGTTTCAATTCTATCTGTTCATAAAAACGCATCACTGAGACCAAACAGAAGTCCATCCCATAACACGGGTTAAAACACCAGAATGTCTATTCAGACTCAGAAAAGAAACTCGTCTGCGTTAACATTTCGCAGTTTATAGAAAAATAACACCTAATTTTCTTTGCCATGACACGGGGCATTTTATGGCCACAGACAAAATCAGAACCACCAGCTGCCTTCCCTTACACTTTGCCTCTTTTCTTTGCTTTTTTTTTTTTTTGCCTTTTTCTTTGTGCATCTACATCAGCTAAGATCACGAACACCATAAAAACCAGAAAGCAAATCAAAGTTGTGCAGTCACCACCAAGACTAATGTGGCTCATGCGGACTGCAACACCGGACGACCTTCTTGGGAAACGAATTTAGCTAGCTCTTCACTAGCACACGCTGATATGCGGACTTCCTGCAGCCCATTCTTTAGGAAACGGTACGTTTACTTTTGAAAATTGTAAATTCAACTATTTTGACCTGGGGAGATTTAGATTTTCATGCCCTGCAATGACCAGAATGTTCCAAGACCCAGGCATGGGGTGCGGAAGGATGGAGAACACGTAGTTTCCCAAGGTCCTGATCCCATTCCAAATACTGGACAACATCAAGTCCATGAACATTCTTGGGTAGTAGCCCACATCCCTGTGCTTTGGCATATGGAGGTCGAGTGGCACTCCAACAGCCACACAAGGTGACAGAAATGCTTTGGGACACCAGAATCTGACGGGATTTGGAAACCCGGTTTGGATTTGAAGACCACCTACAGTTTTTCAGAAAATGGTTGTGCCTGCACTTTTCATTCATTCTTCCCTAGCGGGCGTGCCTTCCTCCGCTCCTGGCTGAGCATCTTCACAGACTGGGGCAGAAGTGAAGTTGAAATGGAAACACGGACTCATGGCCCCCGAATCCCCACCCATTTGGCCTCTCTGCTGTTGGCTTTCCCTCTCTCCTTTCTTCCTCATCACACAACTTTCAAGCATACTTCCGTGGCCATGTGTCCCTTGGGGCATATTGTTGATTTGGCCATCAATCCATTCAGGCACATCCTTGACCTTGGCCACTTGGGCACGTCTTTGACCTTGGCCATCCATCCATTTAGGTGTGTCCTTGACCTTGGCCAACTATCTACTGGGTATGTCCTTGACCTTAGCCATCTATCTACTGGGCGTGTCCTTGACCTTGGCCATCTGTCCACTTGGGCGTGTCCTTGACCTTGGCCATCTGTCCACCTGGGCACGTCCTTGACCTTGGCCATCTCACCATTTGGGCGTGTCCTTGATCTTGGCCATCTGTCCACTTAGGCACGCCCTTGACCTTGGCCATCTATCTACTGGGTATGTCCTTGATCTTGGGCACCTGTCCACTTGGGCGTGTCCTTGACCTTGGCCATCTATCTACCTGGGCATCTCCTTGACCTTGGCCATCTCTCCATTTGGGCATCCTGGATGTTTAACATTCAGGCAACCCAACACAGTTTCCCGAACAGCCCTGATGGAAGGCACCCCGTCACATGTGGTAGACAGACATGATCAGGCACCCTTCCCCTTCGCGGCAAGAAGAGGGTATATATACATAGAGTCTGTGTCAGCGATTCTAAGTAATGCCGAACAAACGTTTCTAAGTCCTACCATGTCTTCAACCAGCCCGTCAAGACTTTCACACACAACCTTATGCCTCCTCACAAAGGCCCTGTGGGGTGCAGACAATCATCTCCCTGTTTCACAGGCGGAAAACCCCCAAAGAGCACGGTGGTTAGAGATTTGCAAAATTTACAAGTCCACACGGGCAGCACTGGCACAGAAGCGACAAAGTCTGATCGCAGGCTTGCAACGAGTTCCAGAACGATCCGCCGCCTCACACGTGTCTCATGCCAACCAGACGTCGTTTAGTTTTAAGAAAGCGCAGATTTCCAGTGAGTCAGACACACAAAAACGGAAGCAGCTGCGGAACCTTACCGTTTTCCTTGAAGCAGAGTTTTTTCTTCTGGTAGGCAATAAAGCTAGAAATCGCCCCAGCCACGGCCATCACGACCGCCCCGATGATGCCAGGGATGACCCCGGGGGAGTCAGCTGTGGGAAGAGGCAGAAGGGCACCGTCACTGGGGACCCTGTGACCACACGGTGACCATGGAGGAAAGCGCACGCCTCGCCCCTGCCCAACCCCCACCTCCAGTCAACTTGTAGGGCACGAAGGTCCAACCAAACTGCTCCCCGAAGCTCCCGTCTGGAAACCGAATTTGTTGGACTACGTGCGCCGTTTTGGAGGTAGTAAGTGGCTTCCAGTAGACACACAGCCTGAGTCCTCCCCATCCCTAAGGCCAGAGCGGGGGTCCCAACAGTTCAACGTGGCAAGTCTCGGGTGAGGCCAGACGCCCACCATGCCTGGTGCCCCTCTGGGACCAGTCAGAGACCGTGTGGCATCACGGTCTTCATAAATTTTCCGAAAACCAAAGCCGCTGAGACCCTCTGTGACATCCATCTGGATGACCAGGACTCTGTTCCCTGTTCCCGTGCACACTCAGTAACTCCCAAAGCACCTGGTTCTGCACCACGTCGACAGCTACCCATTTGGTACCAAGATGGGTGCCCCAGACGCCCGGCTTCGTGAGTCAAGGCACAATGGTGCAGTGGTTAGCGCTGTCTGCCTGACCGGGCTGAGTGGTGCCCACAGAGCGGGGAAGACATTCCTCGTGGGTGTGTCTGCACGGGCGTTCTCAGAGAAGTCACCACTGAACCTACAGCCTGAGGCAGGGGGCCACACCCACGAGGATGGGCACCAGCCAACCTGTAGACGTCTACACTCTGCAGAGCGGAGGGGACCCCATGGTCTGCAGCCCTCGCACACGGGCATTCCTGCCGGTACCACACTGTGGAGTCTCCAAAGGAGCGTCCACCGGCTCTTCGAACTCAGCGCTCGGGCCGTGTGCGGCACACCCCAACACGGAGCTTTGATCCAGCGCTAAGGGGTGGCCTTGAGCACCGCCTTCCACGTTTCCTCACCGGCACAGAGAATCATGTCAAGGCGCCAGAGACAAGGTGTACATACCCTGCTCCTCCCCATCGGGCCTCTGGCCGCCGCCTCCACCGCCGCCACCGCCGCCGCCTACAAGGGAGAAACAAGGCAGACTTTTGGTAGAGAGAGACTCACTCCAAGGAACCACTCCTGGGACCTCGAGGCGGGAAGGGAACTGAGAAATGACCCGTCCTTTCCCGTTGTTCAGTGGGGCTGTCCCTGCTTGCCTAAAGGTACCTTCTGAATCGCCCCCATGGACCTGACACCCCTGCTCAGCTCCGGACTCCAGCCACCCCTCCCACGGTGGCCTCTGGGAGACACAGTGACGCCCAGTGGCCTCAGGGATTCTGACCCCTGTCACTGGGCTCAGCAGGAACCCCAGCCAGGGCTTTGCAGCCCACTGAGACCCGGCCTGTGGCTGTAAAGATCTTCCTGTGGGCTCCCTGGAAATGACCAGGTGACCCTTGAACAACCCCAGGGGATTAGACCAGTCAATCCCTGTACGGTTCAAAATCCACGTACAGGGTCTCCTGGGCGGCTCAGTCGGTTCAGTGTCCAACCCTGGCTTTCGGCTCAGGTCATGATCTTATGTTTCCTGAGACTGAGCTCCAAGTTCGGCTCTGCGCTGACAGCACAGGGCCTGCTTGGGAGTCTCTCTCTCTCACAATGGGTGCATAAAATTAAGAAGACAAGAAAACCCGCGTACAATTTTTGGTTTCCCAGAAACCTCCGTACGAAGAGCCTACTGTGGACGGGAAGGCTGAGCGACGGCGAGCACCGTCGAGAACGCCTACATTCTGCGTTCTATGCGTTACGCACCGTGTTCTTACAGCAAGGTGAGCAAGAGGAAAGACACCGCAATTAAGAAAACGGTCGCCCAGAGAAAGGACGCTTGCAGGACCGGGCTGTATTTATTGAAATCAATGCACGTGTGAGTGGACCCGCCGAGACGGAACCTGTGTTGTTCTACGGTCAACGGTAAGTAAGTGAACATTAGGACCACGTACGTGTAAATATAACCAACACGTATAAACATGTTCTACTTCCTGTAAACACATATGTTACTCTCTCTACTTCATACTAGTGTTTGTGCTTATTTATGGAATATGCATTATATTTAACAACTGTGTTGGACCCTAGTCCAACCGAAGATTTTAAAGAGACAGGCAGAGGGCTGGTTCAGTCATTGGAGCATCCAACTTGCGCTCAGGTCATGATCTCGCAGTTCGTGGGTTCGAACCCCGCGCTGGGCTCTGCGCTGACCGCTCAGAGCCTGGAGCTGCTTGGGATTCTGTGTCTCCCTCTCTCTCTGACCCTCCACTGCTCTCGCTTTCTCTCTCAGAGACTAAGTAAATTTTAAAAATTAAAAAAAAAACAGAGAGGTGGAAAAATGTGCTTTTCTAGTTGTCAGGTTGAGAACAGGACACCTGACTTCACCTTCAGGGCTTTCGTTTCTACGGTTCTTTAAACAATCTGTGTCATTGGGACACCAAACCGCGTCCAAGAAAACAGGTGACTGTGGCATCTCTGTATATAACGTAGTGCACGGTTGCCTGAACTGTTCACACAGTTCCTGGGGACCAGGGTCCATGGGGCACGTCTCACCGTCCACACCTTTGATGTCTCTGCAAATGGCGGAGTTCTGGAAGAAGTCTCCCAGCAGCTGACTGATTTCACAGAGAGCTGAGTCCTTAGATTCCACCATGACTGTACACAACAGTGAGCAAAAGGGACGAGAGAGAAGCAGCTGTCATTTTACCTGCATTGGAAGTTCCGTCCAGGAGATCGGAATCCGAAAAGCCACCTAGGAGAGAAAGACACAGTGTCATGCGCCATCCTGGGACCGTCACAGCGGTCTTGACATCTTGGAATGAAAGAAATCACCATGAGGACCCAAAGCAGAGCAGCGGCAGGGGGAACGCAAAAGGGATTCTGCTTTATGGAAGAAATGTCTCAAGTACGCAATTACGATTTAATTCCCAATTCTATTTTAAACTTCTAAAGTTAGTCTTCCCAAAACCTCAGCTACCGAGCCTGAAAAATATACCAAAAGGAATGGAAAGCATAGACCAATCTTCTGGACAAACATAAATGACAGGGTCCCAAAGGCATCTTACTAATGGCCCTAAGTTTTCACTCTCTCCATGACGGGGGGGGGGCATGTTTTGCTCACGTCCTGACTCTGGGCTCAGCCACGTGACTGAGTTTGGACAACGGTAAGTTGGCAAAATGGAAGCCAAGTCAATATTTTAAAGTAGCTTCCATTGGGGTTGACAGTGTTGTCCATGGAGAGGGGCTCACAGAAACGAGTGGCAGGGTGGACCCAGGCATGCCAGCTGAGGTCACCAGACAAACCAACCCCAGAAGACCCACCCACTGACCACATACCGAGATCTGCCATGAAACAGAACGATTTAAAAAATTTTAAGGGACACTGCGTTCGGGGATAGTTTGTTACGTAGCAATAGCTAGCTGATACACATTCAGTGGAATGCATCAGTTCCATGAAACCTATCACGACAAAGTACAGTTTCTTCCACAAAGCCAAGGACATCCTTCAGTACACAGTGTCATACTCATGTGTTAAAAGGAAAAAAAATTTGACCACGTGCACTGGCAGGCACGTGGCCCTGATTAAAAGTCCGTATGTCCTGGGTTTTCTAGCCAAGGCAAATAGACTGAAATACAAGAGAAAGGAAACTGAAAATACAAAGATAAAAGTAGCAAATATATACCTATATGATTAAGAAATCATTTGCAAGTGATGACAGTCTTTTCATAAAAGCTAAAGAGTAAGGCAAAATTATTAGCAGGTAATAAAGATTCGTCATTACGTGGCTAGTGAGGAATGATGTAGAAAATTCATTACAGAAATGAGTCCAAAAATAACGGGCCTAAATGTGTCCACAGAAACAAATAAAAACAGGGGAAAGCAATTTAAAAATACATTTATGGGAATAATACTGAGGGGGGAAAAAAGTACAGAAAACGGAGCCCAAAGCAAAAAGGTCAATTTTGCAAATGGTCTTCACTCTCCAAATTAATTTTTCGTTGGAAACAATTCAAATGAAAATCAAAGGAGAATTTTATTTCTCCCGAGAGGGATGGGGGACAATGGCTTAATGATTCTGAAGTGAAGAGGAAAAAACAAATAGCCACAAAGCAGGGAAGCCATCCAAGCCATAAAGATAGGACAGGGAAACACACACACACACACACACACACACACACACACACACACACACACAGTCTCACTTGCCAAGAAAAACACTGTTAAAAATACCCAATGGTGAAAATACACGCAGAAATGTTCTCCTAATAAATGAGTGAAAATATCTGGAAGTGATTAAGTGAGCTTCTCCATCCTCAAGGAAACGCTGCCCACCCCAAATCACAATACCGCCCAGAGACGCTAGCAGCCGACGCACGAAAGAAAAACCGCCAGTGGCCAACAGACACCCGGAATTTATTTTTCATTTCAGAAGCAAAGATGTGAGATTCCAGCCATGTAGCCTTTCACACCATACGTCTGCCACGCGTTTTTGGGTGACAGTGATTCGTCTCGGAGACGGTGCACAGAAGGCATGCACACTGGCACGCACCGCTAGACGGCGGTAAAGGGGTATGATTTTAAGAAGCATCAAACGCCATAGCACAGCGACCTAAAGAGTTTTCGCCCACAATCTAAGGAGTAGAGAGGAAAAGGGATGAAATTGTCTGAAGTTTGCTCTAAGACTCGTAATTCTCCAGGATCCACAGAAACGCAGTGTTTTTGGCATTAAGGATTAGTGACCACAGTAGGAATGCCATTAAAAGTCAGACGGTAAAAATGACCACATGGCATGAAACATTAATGAAATAGTAATAAGCACAAAATAAGGTTCAGAGAGGACGAACACAAGACTGACATTTATACTTAGAATTCTGTTCATTTAAATTTAAGTGTGTGGAGGCGCCTGCGGGGCTGAGGATGGTGAGCGTCCGACTCCTCATTTTAGGTCTGGTCATGATCCCGTGGCTTGTGAGGTTGAGCCCTGAGCCGGACTCTGAGCTGACAGCATGGACCTGCCTGGGGTTCTCTCTCTCTCTCTCTTTCTCTCTCTCAAAATAAATAAATTAACTTTAAAAAATTAATTCATATGTAAAATCCTGGGGAAGCACACCTACCAAAATGTTGATGGTGGTACAACATGGAGAATATTTATACTTGTATTGGGTTAAAAATTAAACAAACATGAAGTAAAACAAAGTACAGTAAAATAAGGTAAAATAAAATAAAGTACAGCAAAATAAAGCAGAAAATAAGGTAAAGCAAAATAAAAGATAAAATACAGTACAATAGAGCAAAATAAAGATATAATATAAAATTAAATTCAGTAAAAGAAATCAGAATAAAGTGTAAATCAAAGTAAAATATAAAATAAAATACAATAAAATAAAACAAAGCACAAAATAAAATAAAGTAAAATAAAATATAAAATAAAAATTAAAAAGGAAAAAAATACAAAATAAAATGAAATACAGTAAAATAAGCAAAATAAAATAAAATATACTAAAATAAAGCAAAATAAAATAAAATGCAAATAAAAAGAAATACAGTAAAATAAACAAAATAAAATATAAAATAAAGGAAATATAAAAAAATAAAATGCAGTAAAACAAAATATAAAAATACAAAATAAAATAAAGCAAAATACGATAAAAAATAAAACACAGTAAAATGAAATAAAACAACATAAAATAAAGCAAAATAAAATAAATGCAAATAAAAGGAAATACAGCAAAATAAAGCTCAAAATAAAGGAAAATAAAATACAAAATGAGTACAGTAAAATAAGCAAAATAAAATGAAATATAAAATAAAGTAAAATAAAATAAAATATACTAAAATAAACCAAAATAAAATAAAATGCAAATAAAAAGAAATACAGAAAATAAACAAAATAAAATATAAAATAAAGTAAAACGAAAAAAAAATATAAAACAAAATACAAAATAAGACAAAGCTAAATACGATGAAAAATAAAATACACAGTAAAATGAAATAAAAAATATAAAATAAAGCAAAATAAAATAAAATGTAAAATTAAATATATATATTATGTAAATTTTACATAATTTGTTAATTAATAAACAAATCTAAAGCCAGAAACCCACTAAGAATCTGAGGTCTCAACAGTCACTCAATTCACACAACAGGAGCTGATCAGATTACTCCAAGTGCACTGGGATGTGTCAGAAAGAAGCAAAAATACTTTTAAAAAAACCACAGGGGCTTCTCTAGACGGAAAACACCAGCTGATACTTTTCTCCAAACCCATTCTGCAGATTTGAAGTCTTACAGTGCATTTTTGAAAGGGTCCATTCAACACCTGGAGGTAAAACCCAGCAACCCAGAAGTCAAAAATGCAAGCCCGAAACTTCTTTTCGACAACCGTTTCCCGCTCCCGGAGCCCTGGAGGGACCCTGCCCGGAGCGCCCACGTGAAGCCCACCCACCCTGAAATCAGCCCGTCTCGCTGGAGGGACGCCCACTGCCCTGGGTGAGAAACGCCCCGCAGCCCTGACGGGGAGAGAGTCTTACCAGCAGATTCAGGCTGCTTGGGGTCTGGGTTAGGCTTCGGTTTGGGGGGCTTGGGTGGGCCTGGGTCATCTGGTGGTAAAACAAAAGGATTGCATTTACGAGCACGTTGTGGTCAGAATAAACACAAAACACAAAACACACACACAAAAGAAAGAAAAGAACCCAAAATGCGTGCGGACCCGTCCACCAAGCCCTACGGGGCCTTTCAATACGGCGGCCACAAGCAAGGCGGGGCCGTTTGCGAGCGGCTTCACGGGTCACATGACTGACCTTACGTCATCCCCGAGACAGAACGCTCACGTTAAAAATGCAAGCAGCGCCTCCAAGTGCAAACCAGAAACCCAAAGGCAACACCAAACAACGACACCCTATTCCCAACGCGTTGGAGGCAAGAGCTCATTCTTGCTTCCGAGACCCCAGGGGCCGCTCGGAAGCAAAGGCGGCCGGACGGGAGACTTACGAAGGGTACTTACTGCTTCCTCCCCCACCGACGGCGTCTTCCAAACTGAAGTCTAAATCGTCTGCAAGGGAAACGCGTCATTGACCCCGAGGCCCCGGGGAGGAATTCAGCTCCGGAAGCTGCCTCCCCCACCTCCAAACGGCTTTCCGAACACCAGGGTGGCCGAGGTCAGAACAGAAGGGATGCGTTCCTGACCTCTCATGAAAACAAGACACAAACTAAAGGCCCCCAGAATGGAACGCCCAAGTAAAATAAAGTAAAATAAACTAAAATAATACAGCAACATAAAGCACAAAATAAAATAAAGCACATTGAAAGATAAAATAATA
>NC_043717.1:1060970-1073537 GCF_006229205.1 Suricata suricatta | reverse complement strand
TATAAAAATGAAATACAGTAAAATAAAGCAAAATAAAGCACAAAATAAAATAAAGCACATTGAAAGATAAAATAATACACTAAAATAAAGCAAAACAAAAATATAAAAATGAAATACAGTAAAATAAAGCAAAATAAAGCACAAAATAAAATAAAATAAAATATAAAATCAAAATAAAATACATCAAAATAAAATGAAATACAGTAAGCAAAATAAATTTAAAAATAAAATAAAATATACTAACATAAAGCAAAATAAAATGCAAATAAAAAGAAATACAGTAAAATAAACAAAATAAAATATAACATAAAATAAAGGAAAATATTAAAAAAATGAAATGCAGTAAAATAAAATATAAAAATACAAAGTAAGATAAAGCAAAATACGATAAAAATGTAAAATAGACAGTAAAATGAAATAAAACAACATATAAAATAAGGCAAAGTAAAAATAAAAGTAAAATACCACGTAAAATAAAATAAAAATTAAACACATCTATAAAGTCCCCCAGAATGGAACGTCCAAGTCCACGGCCAACCAGGAACAGATCCGACCTTTGGGCCACAAAAGCATCGAGAGAGGCCGCCGGAAGACCCCCAAGCATCCCCGGGAAACATCAGCCCCGATTTCTGCAGGGAAAGCACGAGGCCATGCAGCCAGCATCACAACGTCCCGGGAAGGGAACCAGAGTGCATCCGGGGGCCCGGGACCCACGCATCTCTACGCGTGTCTACGACTTGACCAGCTGTCGGGACAAACAGGGGGCGCAGCGGGCCTCCTCCGGGGCGCGCCAGGAGCATCTGCCTCTTACCAGTGCTGGGCTTCTTGGGGGGTGCGGTGGGTTTCTTCTCATTGTCTAAAGAGAAGAGACACCGTCAGCAAGATCTACAGGAGCGACACACGCCCAACTCCCACGGACGCGCCACGGGCTCTCAGCAGAGCCCGAGAAGGTCCGGAACATCGTGTTTCCGGATTCTTCTGGAAGGTGCCAGAAAGTGCAGCGAGAATTCTGAGCCCGTGAGGACCCCCCCATTCACGGGGCAGGGCTGATGTTGAGCAGGGTTTTGGCTGAGCCCAAGAGCATGTGGTGTGTCCCCTGGGTGGGTTTACTGTCTCTCCGGAGTGTGCAGAGTTCCCCCAGGTCGTACATGAGCACATTCACCCCCGCACGGGCTGTGCTGCACTTAACTATGTTCTGATAACACTCACTGTCCTTAGTAAACCTGAATATTAGCCTGACCCCCCAATCTCTTTTACAAACACGTCATTTTAAGAGCACTCACCGCCAAGGGCATCGGACAGATCGAAATCCTGGCCTACGAGGCAAAAAACAAAGAAAGAAAAAGGTCTGGTTACAAACAAGAAACGCACGAATGTGAAACTTTAGACAAACAACGGGCCTGAGGATGTTTCTGGGTTCTCTGATGTCGCCGGCGTTTCACACCTTCGCATAACGGACGCGGAGCTGGGGCTTCTCATGTGGTCCCCGCACCTGCGTTCGTGGCCCGAAAACTAAGACGTTGGGTGACGTTCGAAACGGCGATGATCTCACCGCAGACCCTTTGCGACAAGTGACTAACAAGTTCCCACCCGTGACAGAAAACAGACAGAGAGGAATCTTTCCCGTTTGTGACCCACGACTCTGACCTCACGGCCCAGATACGCTTCCTGCGGAATCACCAGAGGACTCAGAGAAACACACAAAAGATTTCTTGAGGTCCTGGGGTCCCAGAAAAGGGGGAAAGTGCCCCAAAGTCCCTTGTTCTTTGATTCCGTCGCTACCGCGTTTAATGAAACCATTTCCAACGGGCTGCAGAAGAGGACCGGTGACAGAGACTTGCCCGATGGGGCTGTCGGGCGGCTGGAAGGAAGGACGGTGTCAGCAGGTCGGGCGGGAGCGTGGCCCGGGGCCAGCACTCGGGACGCGGGGCTCCCGGACCAGGAGCAGGGAGGCGCCTGGGAGCCGCAGCCTGGCCTCCGGGCCCGCGAGCAGGGGACTCAGGGTGACTCACACGGGGCGAGGCTGCTCCTGGCAGGACACACAGGGGAGTCACCGCCTGGCAGCCCCTCCCACCTCACGTGGGGGTCACACGGGGACACAGTCCCCAACCCCCCTCCGAGGGGCGTCTCCCCCCGAGTCCCTCCGACGGACGACCTCCCACAATCAGCGTCTCGGAAACCCCACCAAGACGGCGGGACAGACACGCGTCACGACCCAGGACACAGGCCACAAGACGGGACTCACACGGGAAACTGCTAAGGGACCCGGACACACAAGACAAGTACGTTCTACACGGGGCTTGGAAGAAGTTATACACACGGACGTTCGCAGATTTCAGAATTCTATACAGAACCCTGAGCTACACATGTACGTTCAGAACAAACTCTCTAGGCTCACGGACACACCCCTCAGAGGTGGAGACAGAATGCGGAATACAGGACAACGTATCTGGAATAAATACTGTCAATTACATATACGGAATGTAGAGTTCGACACACCGGAGGGAGTCAGTTAATCACATATACTTGGAATGAATTTTATATCTTTACATATATAGAGAATATGATTCTACATAGCACGCAAATTACATGCATATTTTGGGAATAATTATGTGTGCTAGATATAGAATTGTATATAGAATACGCAATAAGTATATAGAATACGCAAAATTATGTGTGCTAGATATAGAATATAGAATTGTATATAGCATACGCAATAAGAAGTATACATACATTTGGAAGAATTTTTATATATATGTACATATACGTATAATCTAGGATTCTACATAGAACAGAAGTAATAAATATGTTATTTGGAATAAAATGTATTTATATACACAGATTATAGAATTCTACATACAATATAAATTATATACATATATTAGGAATAAGATATATTCACCTGTATAGAATTTAAAATTCTACGTAGAACATGGATTAAATTATATGCACATGTCTAAATATACATTTATGTATATAATAAAATTGTATATAGAAATTGAAATAAATTATAGACATGTTTTTGGAATAAATTACATATGCTTACATATAACAATATAGAATTGTATATGGAGTATGAAATAAATTATAGACATGTTTTGAATAAAGTATATTTACAAACATAGACTGTGCCATAAACTATAGCCACATTTTTGGAATAAATTGTATATGTTTACATGTATATAATGTACAACTGTATACAGAATATGGAATAAGCTATAGACATAATTTGCAGTAAATTCTATATACATTTATACATAGAACATACAATTCCATATAGAATATGGAATAAATTATAGATATTAATTTAGATTACACTTATATTCACATATACCATCTGTGTAAATACAGTTACAGTAATAAGTGACAAATTGCAAATTCTATAAGTTATACACAGACCCTATAAATTTTATAGCCGAATTACATAAAAGTTAGAAGTTATACACGTAAAATTAGAATAGAAACAAAAGAATTTTATCATGGATTATGGGAACTACAAATTATGTGACTTATATGTATACCGAGAGGTTATACATCATATAAATAAATATACCAGATTCAAACAGAAATAACGTATGGGACAGAACAGAAACGAGATGCCGTTGTCATCAATTACAGACATCGCCCATCGGTGATGTCTAGAAGTCGGACACAGAACCTGTAAAGTGGATAAATGCACAGAAGTGACTCAGAGGAGGAGCATAAGGTAGTTTATAGTAACGCACAGAGGTCCGCGACTCGGGAGTGCACGTTACACTTTATCCGCAGAGGTTATAAATTATATAAATACACGAGCAGAACAGAAATGAGTTACACCAACGCCCTGAGGACACACACCAACCACCACATCCGGAATAAACTACACGAACCGCAAATCACCTAACCTGCCCACCTGATCTGCCAACTTGGACACAAAGACGCTCGCAAATAAACGGGGACACGTGGATGAGCAGGGGCTGCGACCCGCGGGGGGCTCGGGCTTCCGGATTTCCGTGTCCGTAACAGGGGGACACCACTTCCCTGGTCCCCTGCGGTCAGGACCCCCTGGGGGTCACCCCCTCATACAGCATCTGCCCTGATTGCACCTGTCGTACTGGGAGCTGACTTTTCCCCGGCGAGGGTGAACTGCATTAAGATTTCTCCCTCCTTCCCTGGCCGCACGTCCTTGACCCCCCTGCCCTACAAATATCCGGGGTCCTCGGGGCTCTGGGAGCTGCGGGTCCTGGGGTCAGCCTCCCACAGACACACGGCTACGGGGTAAGACACGAACCGTCCTGCGCAAAAACGCGCTCGGTGCTCACGTGGCTGTCTGAGCCCGGGGAACAGACTTTGCTACAAAAAACAACCGTGTTCCGTGGTTAAATCATGTCCGGCTTGGGCTGCCTGGGGGGCACCGTCGGTTAGGCGTCCGACTTCAGCTCAGGTCACGATCTCACAGTCTGGGGGTTCGAGCCCCGTGTCGGGCTCTGTGCCGACAGCTCAGAGCCTGCCTGGAGTCCTCTGTCCCACCCGTCCCTGCCCCTCCCCTGCCTGCCAACTCTCTCTCTCTCAAAAACTAATAAGCATTCAAAAAACAGGTAAATCGCAAGCGACCTGTTGACATGACCCAGATCCCTGAGGGGCTCCGAGGGAGGCAGGGGGAGGCACGGCTGTCGCCGCCCGGACGGGTCTGGGGAGGTGGGTGTTGGAGAACATCAGTCCCGGGAGGGACGGGCTTGTGCACATTGCTGCTCACCCACGGAAGCACCTGCCTTCCTGTCACCTCCTGGGCCACCGCGGCGGTTTCTAGACCCCCGCGGCGGTTTCTAGACCCCCGCGGCGGTTTCCAGAGCCCCGTCCCAGGGGAACCCGGCCCCTCCCACAAGGCTCGGCTCCCAGAACAGCTCCGACCCCTGTCCCAACCCCCACTCCATGCCCAACCCACACCAGTCCCCACCTGGGCTGTCCCCGAATGACCCATGGAGGACCCCCAAACTTTATCGTCTCTCCGTGACTCCAGACACTAGCTTGGCCTTTCTGTTGATTCATTACAGTCGCTGCTCATGATTCACGCAGGCTATGTGCCAGCAAGGGTGGGGGACGCCGGATGAGGGGGAACTCACGGCACCGCTGGTCCTGGGGGATTAGTGTGGGCACGATCTGCAGCTTTGGGTCCAGCGTCCACGAGCGAATGCCTACAACATCCTCATCTTCTGCGCGTTTCCCTCGAAACACACCTGACGTCATCCTGACGTCATCCGTTACTTGGATTCCTCAGCAACGACCAGCACAGAGCACAGGAATGAAAAGACGTGGTGGTCTGTGCGGCGGACAGCTGAAGGGTGAGTCAGACGCTCTGCGTGTCTGTGCGGGTCCCCGACCCCGGAGGGGACCCTCCTGGGCGTTCCCAGCAGGCGCATTCACACGTGCGGGATCCGTGAATGTGAAAGACACAGGGTCCTTCAGTCCAAGCAACGCCTTCCCTGGGGTTCCTGCTCCATCTAACGGGTGAGACTGTGTGTTCTCTGATTTTAAATGTTTTAAAAATGTTGTATTCCGTTTTGAGACAGAGAGAGACTCAGGATGAGCGGGGGAGGGGCAGGGACAGAGGGGGACAGAGAATCGGAAGCAGCTCCAGGCTCCGAGCTGTCAGCACAGAGCCCAATGCGGGGCTTGAACCCACGAACCGTGAGATCATGACCGCAGCTGAAATCGACAACTCCTGTTCATACCTCAAAGCCCCGAGAAAATGCTGCCTCCTCCAGGAAGCCCTCTGTCATCCCTCCCGGGAAGACCGCAGGATTTCCTCACCAGTCCTTCCACGGAGTGGTTCTCAACTCCGGCTGGGGGTGATTTCCTAAGTTTGGATGCTCACGCGGTGTCCCGGGACAATTGGATCAGAGACCCTGTGAGCTGGACCCAGGCACCGGCGGCTGAAAGCCCACCAGCACTGCAGCATAAATTCCTTGAGATTCCTCATGCCTGGCCTCGGACCGCTTGATGCAGGTGCCCCGGTGCTCTCCACCTGTGAGCTCTCTGGCCGTCCGGGGGACACTGGTCCCTGCTCCCCTCAGGACATGCCAGCAGGGGTACCTTCCTTGTCACTCGCCAGGCAGAGAGCAGAGGACGGGGACCAGGTATGTGTGCAAACAGCACACAGAGAATACAGACACCCCTGGGTATTCGATCTGTGCTGACGGAAGGCAAGTGTGAGAGCCAGTGTGCGAGTCTGCGGACGAAGTGGGCAGATGGGTGGGGGGTGGGGGCGTGGGCAGATGACTGAGCGAACGGATGGATCAGACAAATACACAAAGGTGCATGGGTGGATGGACGGGTAGAGGAGCGGATGGGTGCGTGGATGGGTGGGTGGGTATTTCGATAGACGGATGGACAGATAGACAGATGGGTTGATACATAGATGAGTGGATGGATGGATGGATGGATGGACAGATAGATGGATTGATAGGTAGACAAGTGGATGGATGGATGGACAGATGGACAGATAGACAGATGGGTTGATAGGTAGATGAGTGGATGGATAGATGGACGGATGGACAGATAGACAGATGGGTTGATAGGTAGATGAGTGGATGGATGGATGGATGGATGGATGGACGGATGGACGGATGGACAGATAGACAGATGGGTTGATAGGTAGATGAGTGGATGGATGGATGGATGGACGGATGGACGGATGGTTGGGTGGATGGATGGATGGATGAGTGATGGATGGATGGATGGATGGACAGATGGATGGGTGGACCGATGGTCTGACAGAACAGATGGACAGACGGACATCTGGCAAACGCGTGGCCCAGACAGATGCAGCAGGCTGCCTTCAAGAGGCTCCCGGTGCAGGCGTACCCGTCTCCTGGCTCTGAAAGCAGCCAGACTCATCGGAGCAAATGGCGTGACCCCGTCCCCAGGGACGGGATGGGTCACAATCTCTGCATTCTGACAACTCGCGGAGCTGGCCTGGGGGTGGGGAGAGGTCAAGAGTGGGAGTAGAGACAGGAAACTGAGCCTGCGCTGAGCACCCTGTGTCCTGCGGCAGGACAGGACGCCTCTTTGTCTGCCCCTGGGGTACCAGCACTGCGTCCCCGAGGCCCCACCTCGTTGCACCCATGCAGTCTGCAGTGCTCAACATCTGGAACTTTGCATGATTTTCTCCTCACCATACATGTCCTCCTTCCTTCCTATCTTTTGTGATACGACCATTTGCACAGACTCTCAGATACATGAGCTACCCTTCCCTCCTGCCAGCTTCTTCCTCACGTTTCCATCTATAACCAAATCCTGTTGATTCCATCTTCTCAATCTTTTTCGATTCATGCTCCTTTTTCCACTTCTGCCTTGTTTTTGTTTGGTTGAGACTCATCCCCTTCCCTGCAACATCTTTCTCAGACAAACGCAAGAGGCCTTAACTAGTTTCTTGCCTGGACTCGTCAGGCCCACTTAGGAGGGCGGGGGGGCTCCTTCCGGGAACAATTCACCTTTTAACGGTACCGTGCACACAGGACGGCAGCGGAAGCCGGCTGCGTCACGCCAGTTAGTGTGAGTAAAGAGGAAGCCAGGGTCCGAGCCCCTCAGGCACCTGCCTCCCTTCCCTCCCTGTGGCGTCCACAGACCCTGTGCCCCTGGGAGTCACCCAGGAGCAGCTGCAGTCACTGTTTCTCGGAAAGCAGCCCAACGGGGCCCCCGCTGGCAAAGGCACTTCTCAAACACGAAGGGTCCAATCCCGAACGCCCAGGGCAAGAAGGACCAGGATCCAGCGCCGTTTGGACCAGCGTTTAGACACCCCTGCCTGCCACCCGGGGCAGCAAACACGCTGTGTCCTCAGCCCAGACCACCCAGGACCAAAGCCTCGGGGACGATCCCTCAGCGGGGCTCCCGAGCAACCCCCGGGGCCGCCGGCGCACAGGCAGCTCACAGCCCGCCGCGGGTCCCCAGCTGCCACCTGACAAACGCACGGGTTTGAGGGCTGACTCGGGGACGACGCGGGGAGGGGCAAGGAAGGCCCTGGCTTCCTGTCGAGGGGACCTGAATCACAGCCTGGCGAGACCACACTGGGCGGGGGGCGGACGGGAAACGCTGAGTCATTCCACATTCCACGGCGGGGGCTGAACACACCCCTGCAGCCGGCTCTGAAAACGAGTCTAACAACAACTGGACGAGCTCTGAGCTCCGAGCAGAACATGCAGCGAAAGGAAGCATCTGTCCCCGGGGATGTGGGGACACTGTCAGTTCGCTCCAGACAAGGAGGAACTAGGGTGAGTCACCGTCCTCACCCAAGACACGCACTAGGGCAAGGGCAGGGGGGTGCGTGGAGGGCCAGCCAAGGTCCCCCAGCAGCAGGGCAGCACCGAGCGCCCGCCCCGAGCCGCCCCCGTCCCGCGGGGGCCCGGACCCGCCCACCGTCGGGCTGCCGAGTGAGCTGGAAACGCCGGCCTGTGGGTCTCGGGCGTGCAAGGTTCCGGGGCTGATGCAAGGTGAAAAGAAGGTCCCGAGCAAAACACGGAACAAAATCGGGGAACTGGTCTCCGTGATTTCAGAATCTGACTGTTCTTCAAGGGGGAGGAAGTGTGTCTGGCCGCCGCTCACGTGCACAGCGGGCTGTCTCCGCGGGGCCGCGGGGAAGCGGAGGCTTTGGTGTGTGCGCCCTGCCGGGAGGATTGCCTGCGGAGCACACACGCGTGAACACACAGGCATGCACGTGGACGTGCACACACACACTCACAGCACACACATGCAGGCATAGGTGTGCACACAAACACGCACAGGCATGTGAACACACTTGGGCAAACACATGCACACACACAGTCACACCAGACATGCATGCATGCACACACACATGCATGCACACTCACACACGCTCATGTGCACACATGCACAAACATGCACACAGGTATGTGGTACACATATGGTCACACACAGACATACATGGATGCACACGCACATGCAAAAACATGCATGCACACACACACTGGTGTGCACACACTTGGGTACACATGCATGCACACTCACACACACTCATGTGCACACATGCACAAACATGCACACAGGTATGTGTGCGCACATGTGGCCACACACAGACATATATGCATGTGCACACACATATGCACAAACGCATGCACATGCAAACACACATTTGCAGGCACACACACGCATGTGCACACAGATGTATGCACACGCACACATGCATGGCCATACACACACAGGCACACATTTGCGGGCACACGTATGCACACACACATGCATAAACACGTGTGCACACCCACGCACAAACACACGTGCACATACACATCCATGCATGCACACGCACACAAACACGGTGTCTCGCTGACACGCTTGTTCCGTCCCCGGCCCCTTGGTGGAAACACTCACAGCCCCACAGCTGTGTGCTCTGAGCCCCACAGCCCCCTTCCTGTCCCTTTGCAGACCTCCCCGCGAGTAACACGCCAGGAGAGACTTTACGTTCCCCGTGGATTAAATGCCTGCTGGCCCTGAATTCTCAAGCCTCTGTCCTCCCGGGCTGTTTAGCAAATGCCCCTTTGTGTACAACGCGTTTCCCAAGCGACAGCATCCGCCACACCCCTTTTAAAAGGACTTCTGGAGACCTTTCCAGAAACACAGGCTCCTCACCAATCCCGGGACCTGGGAAAGGACAGCCCGGAGAAATCTCCGCTGATTCACGCGGGACAGACGCCCAGATGTCAGAGCAAAGCGCCCAAGGACCCAGGGAGGCGTCTGTGTCTGTCTGACCCCCACACGCGCTGGGCGCCCTGGAAAACGCCTCCACGCTGACCCAGAATGTAATCTGAACCTCCAAAGCCCGTCTATGTAAGTCACAAAACACCTATGACACTGGAAAATCGGCGCAGGAGGAAACAGCAGGATCCCCACGTGCCTGCGAGTCAGTCTCCCGGCCGGAAAGCATCCGCTGGGAAAACACCCCATATCCTGCACGAAATGAAATCCCGGCGCCCAGACTCCTCCATGTGGAATTGGTTAAAAAGTAGCACGTGAGCCACATTCTTTAGTCAACATGTCATCCAGATGAAGAAGAAAATCCACAAAACCCAACCATTTTCAGATCTCGAGATGAAAAAAAGTGTAAGCAGCATAAACTAAAGACGGAAGAAAAGCCAAAGGGCAGAGGTCCCCAAAAGGCAATTGAGTTTTATGAGAGCCCAAAGCGCAGGTGGTCAAACAGGCAGGATTTTGAGGCGGTTTCGTCTGCCAAGAAAGGCAGAGACTGGCAGCGCCTGGGGCAGACACCAGAGCCAGCAGGAAACTGCAGAAATCAAGCCCACACTCCCTTTCGACACTTGGGGCTGGATGACTGTCCAGGATGGGGCGTCCTGTGCACCGCAGGGTGAAGAACAGCGTCTCTGGTCTCCACCCACCACATACCAGGAGCGCCCCTCCCCCACAGCAGTGACAGCCAAGCCTTTCCAACAGTCCGGGGGGGGGGGGGGGGGCAGGTCACACCCTGCTCGGAGGAAGTAGAAACTGCTTCTTCTTTCCTTCCGCGGCTTCCCCGACTCTCCATCCCAGCGGGAATTTCTGAGCAAATCCAGGAACCCCGGGACCTTGGGTCCCAAGGACTCTGACAACCACCGTGCGCTATTCTAAGCAAAGGTCCGTCCCCAGGCTCAACGTGCTTCTATAGTGAGTGGATCCCACGCCAGACACAGATTTCTGTAGGAAAGTGCGTTCTGACTTTCAGCAACTGCAGAGCCCTTCTGTGATCAATTCGCATTGGTATGTTTGGAACAGGGAGTTTCTGCCCCCCAACCCCCACTGGTAAGGAGGGGCCCCGAGGACTCTGCTAAGACGATGGACCGTCCGTTCTCGGCTTTTTTGGGGCGAGGCTACCTCCCATTACCTCCCCCGGCACACGGTCACCAGTAATTTTATTTTTTTAAGTTTTTCAAAGCACTTACTTATTTCTGAGAGCGACAGAGCAAGAGCAGGGGAGGGTCAGAGAGAGACAGGGGGACACAGAATCCAAAGCAGCTCCAGGCTCTGACCTGTCAGCACGGAGCCCGACGCTGGGCTTGAGCCCATGACCCTGGCCCCACCCAGGCCTCTCCACCTCCCCGCCCCCCTCCACCCCGTGCTCAGAAGGTTGGGGACCCCTCCATGCACCCACAGCAGCCCCACCAGCCCCTCACTGGCCCCTCCCCCCAGAAGAACACGGAGCAAAGCCAGACGCGTGTCCGAGCCCCCTCCCCGCTGCCAAAGTCGGACGCTCAAGTGCCTGAGCCACGGAGGCACCCACGATTTCAGTAAAATCATCACCAACCTGGGAGTTTCCCGGGGCAATCTATAGAAATGACGCAATGAAACTCCGGCTAAGCAAATAGTATTTTCTTTAAAAAAAAAAAATCACGAAATGACTAGTTTGGGGCCCCAAGAGTATATACTGTCCCCCCACGCAGACCTGGAATCGCAGAGCTGTGAGCAAACCCAGGGCCAGAGCGAACCCTACCCCACCCAGGCCTCTCCACCTCCCCGCCCCCCGCCACGCAGGTCTTGAACTTGGGGACTGTCCCCTTTCCTCGCAGGCTGTAAACTGTTCCAACAACCCCCCCCCCCCCGGGGCCACCTTCCTCATCCCTAAAGCCCTGCATTCGCCACCTGGCCAATCCTTCCTGAACCGAGCAGGACGCCAAGGACTCCGCCCCAGCGCCGAGCTAGCGGGTCACTAACATTAGCAACATTTCCAGCGGAACGCAGGCTGTGACCCCTGTCCCCAAAACGGGCCCGCCTGCACACCGCTCCTGACAGGGCTCTGGGCGGCCTGGCTGCCCACTTAAAATCCAGCCTTTTTACCACCATAACTGGTTAAGTGGGAGAAGCTTTTACAACAGGACCCCCAGGAAAATCCCCTTCTCCTTTGGAAAGAGAGAGAAACATGCTCCCCGCTTCCACGTGCAAAGGAGAACGGCCGGAAAACACAGCCAAAGGCCCAGAAACCGGAGCGCTGGGCGCGGTCCGGCCCCTCCGGCCTCCGGCCCCTTGGCATCAGTTTCCCGAATTCCTGCCCGGGGCGCGCGCACTGCCGCTCCGAACACGCTCGTCTCCAGCGCACGCGCAGCAGCGTGCCCAGGTCCCCGCGGCGGGCGCGCCCCGGGTCCGTGACCGCGCCCCGCGCTCCCAGTTCTCCGAACTCCCCCACCCCCGTCCCCCGCGGCCGCCGGCGGCAAGGCCAAGTCCAAATTTAGGCCCGGCGTGTAGGGCGTGGCTCCCGCGCAGAAACAAAGACGCGGCCCGGGAGAGCGCCAGGGGGGCCCGGGCCGTTCTGGGGGCGCAGGGGCGCGGGGACCTCAGAAGTCACCCGCCTGCGGGCATTCAGGGCCCCCCGGCTCCCCCAAGGGCCCCCAACTATCCACGTTTGTGATTTTGGAAACACTCCGCGCCCAGGGCCTCCGGAGCAAGTCCGAACCCGCCCAGAAAGTTGGCCAGAGGAGCCGCCTCCCCGGGGCGTCGGCGACCCGTCGGCACAGCGCGTCCCGGTCGTGCGGCGGGGAGGAGGGTTCCGGGGGGCCCGCTGCCCACGGGGCGCCCCCCAGCCCCCCCACC
>NC_043717.1:1057872-1060870 GCF_006229205.1 Suricata suricatta | reverse complement strand
GATGGATGGATGGATGGTTGAATAGATGGATGGAAGGATGGATGGATGGATGGATGGATAAATGGATGGAAGGATGCATGGATGGATGAGTAGATGGATGGATGGATGGATGGATGGATGGATGAGTGGATGGATGGATGGATGGATGGATGAGTAGATGGATGGATGGATGGATGATGGATGGATGGATGAGTAGATGGATGGATGGATGGTTGGATGGATGGATGGATGATGGATGGATGGATGAGTAGATGGATGGATGGATGGAAGGATGGATGGATGGATGGATGAGTAGATGGGTGGATGGATGGTTGGATGAGTAGATGGATTAATGGATGGAAGGATGGATGGATGGATGATGGATGGATGGATGGGTAGATGGATGGATGGATGGATGGATGGATGGATGGAAGGATGGATGGATGGATGGATGGGTGGATGGATGGATGGGTGGATGGATGGATGAGTAGATGGATGGATGGATGAGTAGATGGATGCATGGATGCATGGATGCATGAGTAGATGGATGGATGGATGGATGGATGGATGGATGAGTAGATGGATGGATGGATGGTTGGATGAGTAGATGGATTGATGGATGGAAGGATGGATGGATGGATGGATGGATGGATGGAAGGATGGATGGATGGATGGAAGGATGGATGGATGGATGGATGAGTAGACGGATTGATGGATGGAAGGATGGATGGATGGATGGAAGGATGGATGGATGGATGGATGATGGATGGATGGATGGATGGGTAGATGGATGGATGGATGGATGGACAAACAAACGAGTGAACCTTTTCCTAGAAGCTTCATGCTGAGTGCCATCAGTGGTCCAATCTGTTTTAAAAAAAACAGCACTTTAAATAATTTAGCAGAAAAGTTCATGTGTCAGCCTCGTGTATCTATTTTCACCCTCTTAAATGAGACGCAGGTTGGGTCTGCTGCAGAAGTCAAAACATGTCGCGAAACTGTGTCATATGCCAACATCTCCTTCGTTGAAGGCGCTGGATGGTAGCTTGTCTGGCTCAGATTCAAGAAGAAATAAATTTCTCAGACTGCAGGAGTCTCCCCTCATCCCGGGGGACATGTTCCAAAGCTCCAAGTGCGTGCTTGAACGTGCAGACAGGACCCGGTCCTAAATAGGCTGTGTTTTCCCCGACACGTGCTCGCCTTTGGCCAAGCTTAATTGATCAGTGAGGCACAGTCTGAGAGGAAAAATATCTAATAAAATAGAAGAATTCGAATAACACGTGGTCTTTTAAGGTTATGGGAATGTGGTCTTTCTTTTTGTCCCTCAAAATACCTCACTGTTCTGTCCTCAACATGAGAATATAAGATGTGACAAGGGACAAAGTGGGGTGGGTGATGGAGAAGACCCCCCAAGGACAATGATGTGTCCCAAACCGCAGATAAGGGCACAGTACCGAACTGCACTTGAAACCCAAGCACAGAACAAGGCATAAGACCTGTTTGAATTTACGTCTGTTTATGTGCGTGTATCTGAGTCTCTGCATCGGCTGTCAGCAGCCTCAACGCCCGGGTGAAACCCCAACACGTACACACACAGCAGTTTAGACGTAAAATTCCTCAACGGACTGCATCGACGCAAAGGTGAACGCAACACAAGAATCTACGCGTTGACAAAAGAGACGTCTGGTCCTTTTTCATATATACGTGAAGCAGTACATGCTAAAAGGCTGCCTACGTGTCAATGGTAAAATGGGAACGGCTCCAATTACATGAAAGATACGACCCCAAAACTTGGTAGTTTAAGGCAGCCACACACGCATTTTCCTAAAACTAAATAAATGAATTTACAACAAACCCTGCAAGGTGCAAGGCTGGCCCACCTTGGCTCCTTGCCCAAACGCTATTAAGAATTCCAAGACGGCGGCAGGAGAGCGGTCAGCAAAGTGGGGCGCCCCCTTCTGACCGCAGGTGCAAGTGCACAGGTCGCCGGCCCTGGAAATCAGCCCCGTGCGTGGGTCCCCGCAGCACATCTGGCCGGACCGAGCTCTGTCGAGGGGGACCTCACCCCGGACCGTGTGAACGCCAAGTCTGCGGAGGCAAATGAACCATTTCACTTGCCATGAAAGAGCCGGTTGCGTTTCTCGAGATACTGATGAAATCCGCTAGGGGCGCCTGCGTGGGTCAGTCGGTTGAGCATCTGCCTTTGACTCTGGTCCTGATCTCAAGGTTCGTGGGTTCGAGCCCCGTGTTGGGCTCTGTGCTGACAGCTCAGAGCCTGGAGCTGCTTTGGATTCTCTGTCTCCCTCTCTCTCTCTTTGCCCCTCCCCTGCTCACCCTCTGTCTCTGCCTCAAAAATAAATACATGTTAAAAAATAATAATACATAAGTTTCCTTGCTTCGAGATAGGTAGGAAGCTTTGAGTCTCTTCAGGCAGCGCTGGTTAGTTCATAGGCTCCCTACCGAAAGCACCGCACACCTGAGAATGTGTGAGAGCAGACGCGGGCCTGGGACAGAGACGGGCCAGGCCAGGGGGCAGGAAGCAGGTGGCTCCATAGGTCACTGGGGGGCGGGGGGGCAGGAGATCAAGGGAACTCAGCCAAGAGCTCTCCATAACAGCGGGGCCTGGGCTGCGTGCTGGAGCTGGGGAACCTGATGGGCATGGCTGCGGGGCCAGGATGTGCAGTCTGGACTGTGGCCAATGCCCGGCTGGGTCTGTAGCGGCCTGGGACCAGGGGAAGGGGGAGGGGCATGTGCAAGCTTCCCTGGGTGGCCCTGACACAGTGTCACCAAACTAGCGGCTTAGCACAACAGGGATTCATGTTCCCCCAGCTGTGAAGACCAGACGTCTGAGGTCCAGGGGGACAGGACCCCTGAGATCCAGGGGGGCAGGACTACTGAGGTCCAGGGAGACAAGACCGCTGAGATCCAGACAGGACCCCTGAGATCCAGGCAGGACCCCTGAGATCCAGGCAGGACCCCTGAGACCCAGGCAGGACTTCTGAGATCCAGGAAGGACCCC
>NC_043717.1:1050347-1057772 GCF_006229205.1 Suricata suricatta | reverse complement strand
ATCCAGGCAGGACCCCTGAGACCCAGGCAGGACTTCTGAGATCCAGGAAGGACCTCTGAGATCCAGGCAGGACCCCTGAGACCCAGGCAGGACCCCTGAGATCCAGACAGGCCCACTGAGATCCAGGCAGGACCCCTGAGACCCAGGCAGGACTTCTGAGATCCAGGAAGGACCCCTGAGATCCAGGCAGGACCCCTGAGAACCAGGCAGGACCCCTGAGATCCAGACAGGCCCACTGAGATCCAGGCAGGACCCCTGAGATCCAGGCATGACCCCTGAAACCCAGGCAGAACCTCTCAGATCCAGGTGGGGCAGGACCCCTGAGATCCAGGCAGAACCCCTGAGATCCAGGCAGGACCCCTGAGATCCAGGCAGGACCCCCGAGATCCAGGCAGGGCCCCTGAGATCCAGGCAGGACCCCTGAGATCCAGGCAGGACCCCTGAGATCCAGGCAAGGACAGGGCTGTGCTCCCTCCAGGGGCTCCAGGAGAGGGTCCTTCCTGCCTCTTCCAGCTTCTGGGGCTCCAGGCGTCCCTGGGCTCATGGCTGTGTCCCTCCCGTCTCTGCCTCCATCTTCATGTGCTTCTTCTTTGTGTCTGTGTCTCCTCTACTGTCTGTTACGAGGACTCTGTCATAGCACGGAAGCTAAACATGCGAGTTGGCGGTGTCTGCAGTGGCCCAGCCTGAAGTCCCGGGACGGGGACGGAAACCCCCTGCTCCTGGGCTTTTCCCTTCGGCTCTGTCGCATCAAAAAAACTTCACGCTTGGAAATACACAATTACCAAAAAACCACTTATTTCTCATCCTGATTCATAGAATGCTCCTATATTTTCCCCCGGAAAAGTCAAACTAAAACTATGACTTCCGATATTTATTTTCTACCTTTTTTTTTTTAATTTTTAGTGTTTATTTATTTTTGAGAGAGAGAGAGAGCACAAACAGGGCAGGCTCAGAGAGAGAGGGAGACAGAATCGGAAGCAGCTCCAGGCTCTGAGCTGTCAGCACAGAGTCCGACGCGGGGCTCAAACCCACAAACCGTGAGATCAGGCCCTGAGCTAAACTTGGACGCTTAACCCACTGAGCCCATCAGGCACCCTGGGCTATTTTTCGTCCACACGGGAACTTATCAAGATCACCAACCTTGTTTTCATCGGCAAAACCAAACTATACAAATACCTTGGTTTGTGGCATGGTTTTCTCCTAACGTATAAGGATCATTTATTCCATAATAATAATAATAATAATAATTCAGCACATGTTCTTTCCTGTTTAAATGACACCGAGGGCTTTGACTTTACATCAGAAAGTCCCTTCTGGAATATCAGGTTGAGACCTGAGTTGTAAAGAAAGAGACCCATGTTGAGTGAGGACACCGGGTTTCCTGGGAGCCTCCTACACCTGCGTCCCTCCACCAAACTTTTACTAGAGTCTCCTGCAGCCCCGCCTGCCACTCAGCCGGGGTTTGAGGACCCTTTCATCCCTGGATGATGGTGTGCTGACTGATCGACATGGCTTTCCTTGGTGTGGTGTGGGTGGGCCACACCTTATCAGTTGAGTGACAGCATAGAACCAAAGAAAGGTGGAGAAACTGGGACTTGCTTGCATTGTCTTTCTCTCTCTGCTGCAGCAGAGATGTCTCTTTTGCCACACTTTTGGGCACGGAGCTCCTGGTTCTGAGGCCTTTGGACTCAGACCAGATAACACCACCAACTTTCCACATACTACTACTACTACTACTAATAATAATAAGTGCCCTCTCGTATGTATTTGTGTCACCTGTGGGTGCTGTTTTCTCTGCTGTTGAGCCCTGACCGAGGGAGTGCAGGTGACAGGTGCCTCAGGAAGATGACCCTGAAGACAGGTGGCCTGTAAAGTCACAGAAATAGAGCCGGGCATGTGGCATTGCACACCATCCCCGAGGACCTCCAGAGCGCATCTGCCCTGCTGATGCCCTCAATTTCAGACTTCCGGTTGCCTGCAGTCAGAGGGAATACATATCTGTTGTCTTGAGATCGCACCCCTCTGCTCAGCACCCTACAGTTTGTAGCCCTGGGAACAGCCACCAGATACAAATAAAAAGTCACATCCCCTCTGTGCCCACGCATTTCCCTTCGCACCTTGGATCCTTTCGTGGGGGACGGCATGGAGGCTGGCGAGAGCCAGCCGCAAGGAGGAAAACGCACTCACGTGCAGCTGACACTCCGTCTGCGGGTTCCTTCCCGTCCATCGCATTTCTGTGCCGAAATGACAGAGCTCACGTCACCTAGGAGACGTGAGGAGCTCAGAGCCAGACCCACCCCCCAACACAGGACCTGTGAACAGGACCCGGTGTGACCGAGCGCCTCTGAGCCTCGATGTGCAGATGCTGAAACCGGACTCGCGTCGGTAAAAACACAGATCAGCCCGACACGGAGTCCCGTGGGCCCGCCATCCTCCCCGCGCCCGTGGCCTGTCCGTGTGGAGCAGAAGCGGGTCCTGAGGACGGGCCGGTGCACAGGTCCCCACGCCCTTGATCTGCGTCCCCTGGGCTGGACCTTCACGGTCCCGACAGCATCCACCGTCTGTGGGATAAACACCTGTTATTTTCTTTCTCCTCAGTGCACGGGCCTCCTGTTGGGTGAATGCGGTGACTTTGGGGACCCCCTTAGGGACGGGAGCCGCTTGCCGAGTAGTTGGAGGCCCGGTACTTTCCGTCTGCCCCCCGGGAGCGGCTGGGGGTGGAGTCGATCCCCGGGGTTTGGGCAATAAAATCACGTCCGTGCAACACAGGCTTCCTGGAAGGAAGACAGAAATCCAAACGGACGGGTTTCCTAGAGCTTCCGAAACACATGGGGACAGAGGTGCACCTGGGACCGTGTGCAAAGTCTCTCACGTTTTCCTGTGACCCTCGGCCGCTGGCTGGTCTGAGTCCCATCCTGTGATACAGAGCCCGTGACCGAGCAAGTAACACATTTCCCGGAGCCGCTCCGGATTCGTGCGACCCCGAGGAGGGGGTCCCGGGAAGCCCCCGCCTGTGACCGGAGGCTCCGAGGCTGAGCGGGGTTTGGGGTTGGTCCTGAAATTGCAGAGGGTGGTCTTGCAGGGCGCAGCCCCCCACCTCACAGGGCCGTCTAGCGCTACGCTGGCACTCAACTGATTAGGTGTGGCCCACCCACCCCAACATTCCTCCTGCTTCCCTGCCCGGACTCTGTGGGGCGTGTGCAGCCTTGGCGGCCCCCACCCCCGGATCACCCGCTCACCCGCCCCCGTTGGCTTCCTTCCTGTCCCCTTGCGGCCCCGGTGTGGTGACTAAGCGGCACGCCTTCCGCAGAGAGCACGCCCTTCCCTGTTTCAGAGCCTGGGTCCTGTTTCCCTCTCTCTCTCTGCGGCTTCCCGCAAAGCCAGCAAAGCACGCCGGCTGCATCCTAAAACCTCCGAGGTGGGTCCCCAAGAAAACCCCTGTTCTTCTTTCCCTCCTACAACCCGGGGGCTGTGGGGACGGGGGCGAGTGTGCGTGGGCGCTGCTCTAGCCCCTGCATTCTTCTCTAGGGGGTCGGGGCCCCACCGCCGGCCCTGCAACATGGACACACAGGTCGGGCGGCCAAGGGCCCAAAGCCACACCGCACATGGGTCCCCGCTGTCTCCCCCCCGCATCACCTCCCCTGGCTCAGCTCTCGGGCTGTGGCTTCCGTTGCTTTGTTTCCGCCTTCCCCAAGGAGATCCGAGGCTGCCGGCCGCTGAGTGGGTCGGTTTAACCACACGGGAGGACGTGCGGACGGTTCCTGACACTCACTGTTCTCTCGGGGAACAGGTGTCACAAGAAACCAAACACAGCAAACACCCAGACACGCTGAAGAAAAGGAAAAGCGAACAGAACACAAAACATCTACAAGGGGCAGCAGATGTATCCTTGGAACTCTGTGTTTGTTACAATGTATCTGTTTTAAACGGGCAGAGACGAACAGCCGTGCATGCATCTAGCCGGAGCCCAGACACCCTGGCCAAGGCCACTGGGTCCATCTGTACCCTGTGGCGCCGTGTGGCCAGAGATAACGGCTTCGGATCCCTTTTCTTTTTGAGAAAAGGGCCTTTTTCTCCCAAATGGAAAGGCTCCAAGTCCCGATGTCCAGAATCTTCCAGCATGTTTGTCCAGCTTGGGTCCCTTGCGACCTTCACACTGGCTAGTCCTGCAGACACAGAGCAGGAACCGGCTGTCTGATGCTTCTGGAACCTTCCTCTGTGGAGGCACCAAGAAGCCGTGCCCAGCTCTGGGACCGTGGGGACACACCCAAGGGCAGCCTTGGAAACGCCAGCGGTCAACAGTCCCACGTGCAAGGAGCCGCCACCCACAGCCCTGCCGATGATGCGGATGGGGTCACGGGGCTCAGGAAGGGCTGGGTCTACCATGTACCTGACACGTAGGCGGGCGTCCTGCTGTGGGGACCTGCTCTCTGTGGCGGTGAAATTCACGTCATGCAAACTTCACGCTTTTAAAGAGCACAATCCAGGGGCCGTTTAGCACATTTACAATGTCGTGCAACCCTCCTCACCTCTGTCCAGAATGTTCCGGAAGGTTCCGGAACTTTCCGGAACATTCCATCCCTCCCAAAGAGAGACTCCACGTCCACATGATGCAATCTCTTCCCCATCCCCTCTGCAGCCCCCCCTGGGAATCTCGAACCGGGTTTTCTGTCTGTGGACCTGCCCGTTCTGCACGGTCTTATCCACACGGGGTCACACACCATGTGGTGTTTTCTGAGTCTCCTTCTCTCCCCGAGCAGAGTGTCCTCAAGGTCCCTCCGAGAACCGGGTAGTGGGTCTCAGTGCGTCCTCCCTCATCCCAGCAGTGACTCATCATATGGAGTTACGACACATGTTTTCAACGCTGGGCACCACGGGGGGGAAACAGCACACATGTGGCCGAAGTGCCTGAGTCTCCTTCAGGGTCCATGGATCACCTCTCTCCCTCTCTCTCTTTCTAAAAACAATTTTTATAGTGTTTTATTTTTTATTTTTGAGAGAAAGAGAGACAGATCATGAGCAGGAGGGTCAGAGAGAGAGGGAGACACAGACTCTGAAGCAGGTCCAGGCTCTGAGCTGTCAGCACAGAGCCCGACATGGGGCTTGAACCCATGAATCATGAGATCATGAACTGAGCCGAAGTCAGATGCTTAACCCACTGAGCCCCCAGGTGCCCGTCTCTCTCTCTTTCTAAGTAGGCTTCATGCCCAGCACAAAGCCCAAGGTGGGACCTGAACTCACAACCCTGAGATCAAGAATTGAGTTGGGAGCAAGAGTTGGATGCCTCACCAGCTGAGCCACCCAAGGCCCCCCCGTAGTGTGTCTCTGTCTGTGTGACGTGGGGTGGTGGCCTGGAGACCAGCTGTGGGCACACACCTCCCGTCGCCCACCAAGAAAGCGGAAAGAACCAAAGTGCTTCAGGAGAACCGAGCCATGGATACGCCACCAATGGGGCAGGAACATGGCGTTCAGTCCCCCAAGATCCGTGTCATTACTGCCTTGGGTGAGGCTCACATTTCCCATTGGTCACTGCAAGCATCAGCCCTGTGGCCCACGCTTCTAGGAGACCCTGAACCCCGTGCCCAGCGCTTTCAGGGGACACATGTCTCCTGCCACCCGGTGGACAGACAGACAGCCCTACCACTGTGGCTGCAATGAGGCCAAGAAGCAGCGTGCCCAATGGGGCGGCGGGAATGCGTGAATGTGCTCGCACACAGCGTGTAAAAGACCAAGAATGCAAATGACTTTTGAAAAAAATGCCCTGTGTCGTCTGTGTCCGGCTGGGCGCCCACTCCGGGACAGTGCCGACTCAGCAGGCTCCAAACAAGGGCTCCTGTGTCGGGAGAAGTGGCCGATGGCCGGGGGCGGCTCCCTGGGCAGGAAGGGGAAGACGGAAAGACGAGGGAAGGACGGTGCGCACTGGGGGTTCCCACAAACGGTCCCAGCAGAGGAACCCAGGCCAGGTCTGGGGCTTCCAGCACGGCCCTGAGGAGCTGGGTTTGCCCGGCTGGGCGCCGGTGGGGGGGGGGGGCCACACGTCACAGTGATGGAGAACCCTGGGGACACCGGTTGACAAAGGACGGAGGGGAGACCCAGGACCGTGTGAGGGCTGGGTCATCGTGCAGACGGAGCAGCGGGACTGAATGCCCAGGGCTGTCCTTCATGTGCTTTGGGATCTTCTCTGGAGTCCAGGCCAGTGGGAGGAGGGCTAGGGGGTCATCTCCCTTGGGGACCCAAACAGGACATCCTGGCTGCTATCTTCATAAACGCACACCTGTGTCTGTGTGTCTGTCCATCCATCCATCCATTTGCTCAAACATCCATCCATCTATCCATGAACCCACCGACCCACTCACCCATCCACCCATCCGTCCAAACATCAAGGAACTCAAACATTGATCCATCCATCCATTTATTCAAACATCCATCCTCCACACACTCATACATACATATATTCATCCATCCATCCATCCATCCACCCGTCCATCCATCCACCTGTCCATCTGTCTATCCACCCATCCATCCACACATCCATCCACCCATCTATCCATGAATCCTATCTATCCGTCTATCTGTCTATCTATCCATCCATCCATCCACAATATCTTTCTATCTATGTAATGTATCGATATCTATCTATCCATCTATCCATTCAACCATCCGCCCACTCACCTATCCATGCAGCCATCATATTTGACTATCTATCTATCTATCTATCTATCTATCTATCTATCTATCATCTATCTACCTATCTATCATTCCATCATATCTATCTACCTATCCATCCATCCAATCTATCATCTATCCATTATATCTATCTTTCTATCTGTCCATCTATTCATCCATCCACCCATCCATCCATCATTCTCTATGTACGTATTCATCTATCTATCTATCCACCCATTTATACATTCTATCAGCTATCTATCTATCCATCCATCCATCTATCCATCATATCTATCCATCTATACATCCACCCATCCATTGAACCATGCATTCATTCATCCATCATATCTATCTATCTATCTATCTATCTATCTATCTATCTATCTATCTACCCATCCATCCATCCATCATAACTATCTATCTATCTATCTATCTATCTATCTATCTATCTATCTATGTATCTATCTATCTACCCATCCATCCATCCATCATAACTATCTATCTATCTATCTATCTATCTATCTATCTATCTATCTATCCATCCATCCATCATATCTATCTATCTATCTACTATCTACTATCTATCTATCCATCCATCATATCTATCTATCTATCTATCCATCCATCCATCCATCCATCCATCATATCTATCTATCTATCCATCCATCCATCATATCTATCTATCTATCTATCTATCTATCTATCTATCTATCTATCCATCCATCATATCTATCTATCTATCTATCTATCTATCTATCT
>NC_043717.1:1042366-1050247 GCF_006229205.1 Suricata suricatta | reverse complement strand
ATCTATCTATCTATCTATCTATCTATCTATCTATCTATCTTTCTATCCATCCATCCATCATATCTATCTGTCTATCTATCTATCTATCTATCTATCTATCTATCTATCCATCCATCCATCATATCTATCTATCTATCTATCTATCTATCTATCTATCTATCTAATCTATCTATCTACCTATCTACCCATCCATCCAGCATATCTATCTATCTATCTATCTATCTATCTATCCATCCATCCATCTATCATTATCAATCTATCTCTCTATCAATCTATCTATCTAATCTATCAATCAATCTATCTATCCATCCATCCATCCATCCATCCATCCATCATATCTATCTATCTATCTATCTAATCTATCTATCTATCTATCTATCTATCTAATCCATCTATCTATCCATCATCTATCTATCCATCCATCCACCATCCACCCATGTGCTCATTGCTGTTTAATCGTTCCTGTCATTCAGAAATCACAACAGTCCACAGCAGACCAGCTGGACCCAGGAGACATGGTGATGGAGACGCCGGGAGTTTCCTGCATCGAGACGAACCGGTGACACACCCACCTTGTTGTCATCCGTGTCTGACCAACACCCCCAAACAGTCTGAATCCGCATGAAGTTCTCAGCAGGCTTGGCTCGCACCATTCACTCGCAACACACCCTGCCTGGCAGTAGAGACCTTGGCGTGATTTCCTGGTGTGTGATGAGTGCTCATGACATTCACACTGACAGGTCCTGCGTCCCGCCTGCGGGTGGAGAAGGTGGAGAAGCATCCGTCCGTAGCTCTCAGCTTCCATCCACGCCTCAGGCGTCTTCTGCTCCATTTGCCACTGCTGACACTGTGTCCCTCCTCATCTGACCCCACACCCTTCCTTGGCACCTGTCACACCTACTTGGCCCCCGGCCTTTGGGGTCCCGCTCGGGTGGCCCTGAACGCCGATTCTGAGCAGATCTCATCAAGACGGGGGCAGAGATGGTTTGCAGGATTGTGTGGGCAGAGTTCCAGACAGCTGTGGACAAGGCACAGACAACGGAACCACCATCATAACAACACAACTCATAGTCTTGATGCAAACAAGAGCATCAACAAGAGGGAGAAAAGATACCCTCACAGAGACAGCCCACAGAATGACGCGGCCGCAGAGACTGCCCAGTCCTGAAAATGCCCCTGTGCGTGTCCCTAGGGGCCATCCTTGCCTTCCATTCCCTTACCTTTCTCCCACATGCTCCCGGGGAGCTCGCTCCGGCCCCCGCCTGCCCATCTGTCCATGTCTCTGCCCCTGGCTTGGGCTGTCACGGCTACGTGCTTCCCGAGAGCCGTGAAATCCAAAGTTCACTTTCCCGTCACGAAAGCACGCACACAACCAGGACAACCAACGGAAAAACATGGTGGATAGAGAAATGCCAGTCTGGTTTGCCCATGGAAGGAATCCAATGATCCTGTTGGCACCCAGCATGTCGAGGGGAAACCTGTCCATCATGACCCTAGTGTCGATGTGGGGCATGGCTGTCCCTTCCTGTGCAGACGTTGGCTGTGCCACACGGGGGCCCCCAGTCCTCTCTACAATCTCCCCGATGCACATTCAATATGGCGGAGGTGCCCACCAGCCAATGGGGGCTCGGGCCTCTGGTCCCTGCAGAAGGCCTGCAATCCCTTCCCCAGGAGCAGGCCCATCAACACGCTGATGTGCACCTCGGAAAACCCAGTCCGTGCTTCAGATCCCACTGTTTCAAGGGTGGGGGATTTGGGGAACAAGCTTCATGCACCGAAGACCAACTGCGTCCACGGCGTCCCCAAGGCAGGGAGTGGCCCCAGCTGTGGTGTTTTCCACGCTGTCTGGGTGATTCCGTCAAAAGCAGTTATGGCTGGGAGGGACCACGTTGAAGCCGCAGAGCCCAGCCCTGACCTGGGAGCCGAAAGTGCAGCCCAGCCCTGGGGTCATGCCTGATGGTTTGCAGGTGAACGCTTCGCAGGCGCCTTAAGGAAGGCGGGACTTCCGGGTTCTCCAGGGGGACGTGTCGGGGGCAGGGCTGTGCAGCGTTCCCTTGGGTTAGGAACTCACTGTGCCTTCTGTTGAGCCCCCGCATCTGAGCTCCAGAGCCCCCAGCAGCCAGGAGGGGGCCCAATGAGCAGGTGCACTCAATTCGAAGGGAGTCATCCAGTCATGCTCAGGAGACGCCTCCTCAGGGAAGCCTTCCTGGATTGCACCCCTACAGCTCCCCACGTCCTGCATCCCGAGACACCCCAGGGTGTCCTTCTGACGTTGTGTCTGCTGTGGTCTCTCATCTCTCCAGAGGCTGAGGTGTTTGGCCAACTCAAAGGTAGTTGTTCACTTCAGATGCTTCCAAACAATGGGGCGCTTGGGGGGCTCTGTCGGTTCAGCGTCTGATGCTTGACTTCAGCTCGGATGGTGACCTCAGGGTTCATGGGATGGAGCCCCGTGCTGGGCTCTGTGGTGACTGTGCGGAACCTCCTTCGGATTCTGTCTCCCTTTCGCTCTGTCCATCCATCTCTCAAGAATAAATAAATGAACTTAAAAAAATAAATGAGGACCAGCGCAGGGCTCATTTCAGCTACGGGATGCTGGGAAAGCGATTCCTTCCTGAGCCAACGGGGAAGACATCTTACAGTGACACAGATGTATATCAGCTCGGGTCCTGGTCCCTCCCCGCCATGCCTGCTTGTGACGGAATCACCCGGAGAGCTTGGGAAACCCCACAGCTGGGCCACTCCGTGCCTGGGGGACGTGGAGGGATTTGGTCTCAGGTACAGCTTCCCCAGCAAATCCCCGGGCTGTGATGTGTGAAATCTGGGGATGAGACTCAGCTGACAACCAGTGTCCTGAGCAGACTGCCATTGCAGCTGAGATGCCAGGCAGGGCACGAACGGTAAATATTGGCCAACGAGACGGTACAAACAAATCTCTGCTTCTTAGGGCCATGCCCCCAGGGGCCTGTGTCCACCCTGCTCATGAGCCAGGCACAGTGATGGGGGGGAACATTGCACCCAGAGAACGTGGATTCTTAACACTCATAACAAAGCAAGAGAATCCAACAAGACGGTGGAGGGGACGGCCAAGTCATGGAAGTCCAACATCTATCTATGCATGCACCCATCATATCTATCTATCTATCTATCTATCCATCCATCCATGGAACCATCCATCCATCCATCATATCTATCTATCCATCCACCCATCCATAGAACCATCCATCCATCCAATCATCATATCTGTCTATCTATCTATCTATCTATCTATCTATCTATCTATCTATCTATCTCTCTATCCATCCATCCATCATATCTATCTACATATCTATCACTCTATCTATCCATGTACCTGTCCATAGAACCATCCATCCGTCCATCCAATCATCATGTATGTCTATCTGTCTGTCTATCTATCTATCTATCTATCTATCTATCTATCTATCTATCTATGTATCGATCGATCTACTTGTCTATCTATCTACCTGTCTGTCTATCTATCTATCTATCTATCTATCTATCTATCTATCTATCCATCCATCCACCATATCTATCTACATATCTATCACTCTATCTATCCATCTACCTGTCCATAGAACCATCCATCCATCCAATCATCATGTATGTCTATCTATCTATCTATCTATCTATCTATCTATCTATCTATCATCTATCTATCTATCTACCTGTCTATCTATCTATCCATCCATCCATCCATCCATCCATCCATCCATCCATCATATCTCTCTGCATATCTATCATTCTATTATCACTCTATCTATCCATCCACCTGTCCATAGAACCATCCATCCATCCAATCATCATATCTGTCTATCTATCTATCTATCTATCTATCTATCTATCTATCTATCTATCATATATCTGTGTGTCTTTAATCTATCATCTATCTATATGTCTTTAATCTATTTATCTATCAATCATCCATTTATGTATCTATCCTTAATCTATCCACCTATCTATCTATCCAACTATGTATCCATCCATCTATCCTCTCTATCTATTATCTATCATATATCTGTCTATCTTTAATCTATCTATCATCTATCTATCTGTCATGTATCTATGATGTATCTTTAATCTATTTATGTATGTATCTATCTTTAATCTATCAATCATCTATCTATGTATCTATCTTTAATCTATCCATCTATCTATCCAACTATCTATCCATTCATCTATCCTATGTATCTATCTATGTATCTATCATTATATCTGTCTGTGTTTAATCTATCAATCATCTATCTATGAATCATGTATCATCTATATTTAATCTATTTATGTATCTATCTTTAATCTATTTATCTATCTTTGATCTATCAATCATATATCTATATATCTATCCATCCATCCATTCATTTTAACTATGTACCCAAACATCTATCAACATTTGTTAATTTATCGGCCACAAATAACACAGGTGAGATTAACTCACTAATTTACCGAGTGCTTATCTTGGCAGGGTCACGGCCAGAACCTCTGTCTAGACGGACGGCCTGCGGGCATTCTGCGAAGTCTCTCATGTGTGAGCCCCCCGGGACAGGCGCCCTGTTTAAGTCGTGCCCTTCCTGGGGGGCTACACACTCGAGCGCCCAATGCCACTGCCAAACATGGATTTCACCACCTACGTAATGTTTTTCTTAAGGACTTAAAAAATTAAATTTGTGGGGTGCATGAGTAGCTCAGTCAGTTGGGCGTTGCTACTTTTACTGAGAGTTTCCCAATGGCTTTGTTAAGAATATATTTGTAAATGGAGTGCCTGGGGGGCTCAGTCGGTTAAGTGTCCATCTTCGGCTCAGGTCATGATCTCACGGTTCGTGGGTTCGAGCCCCGTGTCAGGCTCTGTGCTGACAGCTCGGAGCCTGGAGCTGCTTCAGATTCTGTGTCTCCCTCTCTCTCTGCCCCTCCCCCACTCTCAAAACATAACCAAATACTTTAAAAAACTTTTTAAATTAAAAATAAAATATAATGAAATCCAGGGTGTCTGGGTGTATCAGTCCGTTGAGTGTCCAACTCTTGATTTCAGCTCAGGTCATGATCTCACGGTTTGTGGGTTTGAGTCCTGAGTTGGGGTCTGTGCTGAGCATGAAGGTCCCTTAAGAGTCTCTCCTTCCCCTGCCTGTCACGTGCTCACATGCGCCCTCTCTGTAAAGTAGTTGTTACCTAACCTTCTAATTTCTGTATAAGTCTAATTACATGAAATAGAAGTTGGGGTTCTGATTTTTTACTTTGCTTATCCATTTGGAGTGTCATTGCAACTACTGTATTGTAAATGATGGAAAATAATTGCATATGTTTAAAAAATAGTGTTATATTCTAAAAAAATAAAAAATAAAGTTACAAAAAAATAAAATTAAATTAAATTTTTAAAAAATCAATAATAATAAAAGTAAAATTCAAGCAATACAGCCTGGCCAGAGGCAAACGGAACTGCCATTCCCTTCCTTGGTCCGCGCATGTGTCTCTTCAAAGTCTGTGTTTTTCATATAACGGAAATCAATACGTATTTCTAGAGGCTAATGAGAAGCCGAGGTTTTCTTTATATTTTTAATATAAAAGGGAGCATTCTCCGCCCCTGGGGAAATATTTACGAGACACATAAGTGCATGAAGAATCGGCTTTTCCCTTTTATTTTCCTTCCGAGAAGCAGACGGTCCCGTCGGTTCAGAGAACTAATGAAATATTTAAAGATGGCATCCTGGAGAGATTCATCTTCCTAAACTGTTTCAGGTCAGCTGGGGGAAGACTGGGCAGGTCTACGGAGGACAGACGCCGGCTGGACGCAGCGGCAGGTGCACCTGGCGGGATCCCCAAACACGGGTCCGATCACCCAGAAAGCAAACAACTCGACCGCCTTCTGTTTGTTCATTTTTTTAAAATTTTATGTACTTTAAGAGAGAGAGAGTGCACGAATAGGAAAGGGGCAGAGAGAGAGGGAGACACAGAATCGGAAGCAGGCTCCAGGCTCCGAGCTGTCAGCACACAGCCCGATGCGGGGCTCGAACCCACGAACATGAGCTCATGACCTGAGCTGAAGTCAGACGCTTACTGGACTGACCTCCATGCACCTCAGCTTTGTGTTTTCCAAGACCGTGTTCACACTTGCTTCCCAAGGTGCCTGGGCCCGTCGGAGAGCTCAGCTCCGCAGGCTAACACTGCACTGTGCCGGGAAAGTGCAAGGATGCCACGGGGACGCACTCATCGGCCCCACGGGGACATCCAGGGAATCCCTATGGCATTCCACCAAAGAACATTCCGGAATGCACATGCCAGGTACCAGTGTTTTTAAAACAAGAGCCAAAATCCTGGCTGTTGATCCCGAGTATGAGCGTCACTTGGAACTGCGCTCCGACGACACAGAGGAGACCAGGCCGGGGACACGGCGCGATGCTGGCAGCTGGTGACATCACATGTGTCCCTGCGCTTTCCTCAGCACCCGACACGCACGTGACTGGGACCTGCGGAGGCTCCCTCCCAGGAACACGGTCCCATTCCATCGACCCCGGGTCCCGTCGCGGGCAGTGTGGACATTCAGCGTCTGGTAGCCCGCGGCCAGCCTTTTCGGCGTCATTGTGCCCAACGCAGGTGACAAGCTGGGCGTGCGCTGTGTTGTGTCCATCGCTCCAGACCCTGGTCCTCTGGGTCTGCACGCACGGAGGCCACGGGGGCTGTGTGTGTGTGTGTGTGTGTGTGTGTGTGTGTGTGTCTGTGTGTGTGTGTGTGTGAGTGTGACTGTGTGACAGAAAAAACAATGGGACACTGGAGACCCGAGATCAGAGCCGCCTGCATCCTGTGCCGGAAAAGTGCAAGGATGTCACGGGGACGCAGTCATCAGACCCACGGGGACGTCCAGGGGTTACCTGCATCCCTGCACCGTTCTGCCAAAGAACATTCCGGAATGCACATGCCAGGTACCAGGGAGAAACCCTCGCCTGCCCCGTAAATGTCTCCCTGGGCAGCTGCTGCACATTCCTGTCTGTGGCCACGTCCCCAAAATGGGCCCGTCCCTCCCCGTGCAAGACGCCAGCCAGGGGCCTCCAGGGTGAGGCCCGCGGGAGAGGCCGGGTCCAAATGCCAGCTCACAGCATGGCCGAGGGGGCGTCAGTGTCTCAGCCTAGGACGCTGCTGGCACACAGGACTGGACACATTCCAGAACCTTCCACACACAAGAAAGGTCTACTTGGGTGACGCCAAACTGTGCTGAGCATGTGGCCTGGAGCATCTGACCCAGTGTCCATGCCGGGTTCCCGCCCCCTCACGGGCGCTGAGGACGTGCATGTGCAGGTGCTTCTCAAAGACCAAGGTCCTGAGCCGACAGGAACCTGTGTGTGTTCTCAGGGACAGAGAGACCCAGACTGCGCAGGTGTGAGCAACAGACATTCACCCTGTCCCAGCTCTGGAGGCTGGAAGGCTGACAGTCAGGAGGGGCAGGACCCCTGAGACCCAGGCAGGGCCCCTGAGATCCAGGCAGGACCCCTGAGACCCAGGCAGGGCCCCTGAGATCCAGGCGGGACCCCTGAGATCCAGGTGGGGCAGGACCCCTGAGACCCAGGCAGGACCCCTGAGGTCCAGGTGAGACCCCTGAGATCCAGGCAGGACCCCTGAGATCCAGGCAGGACCTCTGAGACCCAGGCAGGACCCCTGAGACCCAAACAGGACCCCTGAGATCCAGGTGGGACAGGACCCCTGAGATCCAGGCAGGGACACTGAGATCCAGGCAGGGCTAATGAGATCCAGGCAGGACCCCTGAAATCCAGGCAGGACCCCTGAGATCCAGGCTGGGCCCCTGAGATCCGGGCAGGACCCCTGAGATCCAGCCAGGACCTCTGAGATCCAGGAGAGTCAGGACCCCTGAGATCCAGGCAG
>NC_043717.1:1034598-1042266 GCF_006229205.1 Suricata suricatta | reverse complement strand
CAGGACCCCTGAGATCCAGGCAGGACCCCTGAGATCCAGGCAGGGCCCCTGAGATCCAGGCAGGGCCCCTGAGATCCAGGCAGGAGCCCTGAGACCCAGGCAGGACCCCTGAGATCCAAGCAGGACCCCTGAGATCCAGGCAGGACCCCTGAGATCCAGGCAGGGCCCCTGAGATCCAGGCAGGACCCCTGAGATCCAGGCAGGAGCCCTGAGACCCAGGCAGGACCTCTGAGTTCCAGGCAGGACCCGAGATTTAGGAGGGACCCCTGAGATCCAGGTGGGACAGGACCCCTGAGACCCAGGCAGGACCCCTGAGATCCAGGCAGGACCCCTGAGACCCAGGCAGGACCCCTGAGATCCAGGCAGGGCAGGGCTGTGCTCCTTCCAGAGGCTCCAGGGGAGGGTCCCTCCTGTCTCTTCCAGCTTGTGGGGCCTCAGGGGTCCCTGGGCTTGTGGCCACGTCCCTCCCGTCTCTGCCTCCATCTTCAGGAGGACCTGTCCTGCTCACCTGGTGGCAGGTCGGGAAGGAAGCCTGTTTCCGGACCTCTTGTCCAAGACAACCCCCAATTCAGGGGCTGAATTTGTCTGTGTTCTGCTGCTCAGTGTTCACCCCGCCGCCAACATGAGATGGACGTCACGTCTACTTCTGCTCAGTGCACGTGCCACCTGCACCCTGGTGAAGAAGTGCGTCCCCTGTGACTCTGAACACGTGTTCCCCAGCTCCTGGGCGCCGCCATCAGACCAGCCGGGGTCCCCCCTGACACCCTGCTCTGCCCTCAAGCCTGCGCTCCGGAAGGAATGCATTGTCTACAGACTCCTGCAGGCCCTGAAGGTCGTCCATCCCCTGGGAGCACGAACTCGTGGGCCCGACTGTGGCCGGGGTGGTCACGAGTGGCCCAGATGGCCCAGGACGCTGTGGGGACACGGCACACCCCATGGGGGGCCCCAAGCCCCAGAAGCAGGGCGTCGGGAAGGGTGCCCGGCGGTCCCAGCACGCCCCTGGGGAAACCTCCCATCACGGGGCTGATCTCTCTGGGAATGTGCCCCCGAGACCTAAACTGCAGCCGAGTGTCGGGGACCCAGGGGTGGGGACAGAGAGGGCAGGACCTGAGTCCAGGATGGCGCGCCCCCGAGAGCAGAGAGGGGGACTTGGGTGCAGCCTCTGCGAGAGTGAGGGTCAGTGCAGGGTCCTTTAAGGGCATTGAGCAGGGAAGGAAAAGAAAAGAAAAAAAGAAAAGAAAAGGAAAGAAAAGAAAAGAAAAGAAAAGAAAAGAAAAGAGAGAGAGAAAGAAAAGAAAAGAAAAGAGAGAGAGAAAGAAAGGAAAGAAAGAAAGAAAGAAAGAAAGAAAGAAAGAAAGAAAGAAAGAAAAGAAAAGAAAAGAAAAGAAAAGAAAAGAAAAGAAAAGAAAAGAAAAGAAAGAGAGAAAGGAAAGAAAGAAAGGAAGAAAGAAAGAAAAAGAAAGAAAGAAAGAAAGAAAGAAAGAAAGAAAGAAAGAAAGAAAGAAAGAAAGAAAAGAAAGAGAGAAAGGAAAGAAAGAAAGGAAGAAAGAAAGAAAGAAAGAAAGAAAGAAAGAGAAAGAAAGAAGAAAGGAAAGAAAGAAAGAGAGAGAGAAAGAAAGAAAGGAAGGAAGGAAGGAAGGAAGGAAGGAAAGAAAGGAAAGAAAGAAAGGAAGAAAGAAAGAAAGAAAGAAAGAAAGAAAGAAAGAAAGAAAGAAAGAAAGAAAGAAAGAAGAAAGGAAAGAAAGAAAGAGAGAGAGAAAGAAAGAAAGAAAGGAAGGAAGGAAGGAAGGAGGGAAAGAAAGGAAAGAAAGAAAGGAAGAAAGAAAGGAAAGAAAGAGAATGAAAGAAAGAAAGAGAACGAAAAGAGAGAGAAGGAAAAGAGAGAGAGAAAGAGAAAGAAAGAAAGAAAGAGAAAGAAAGAAAGAAAGAGAAAGAAAGAAAAAGAAAGAAAGAAAGAAAGAAAGAAAGAAAGAAAGAAAGAAAGAAAGAAAGAAAGAAAGGAACTAGAGTAGGACATTCACAGGATGGGAGGGAGGAAGGAGAAAGAAAAGGAAGGAGGGAAGGAAGGAAGAGAAGGAAAATGGAGCCATGGTGATGGACGTCTTAACTCACTTGCGCACATATTTCAGAACGTGCATCAAAATACCAACCTGAACACACCTTCCTCATCTTCTCTTCTGTGTCCTCGTCCCCCGCAATCTGCTCCTGCACCGTGCCCATCGGGACGTGCCCCCTGCACCTGCTCTCCGTGCCCTCTGCCCCCTCGGTGACCGGGCAGGGGTGCGTCTGCAGACCCCGGACGCCGAGGCCGGGCTCCCTGGGCGCGTGCAGCAGGGCCAGCTTCTCGTGGACCCGAGTGCTGACCTCCTGGCGCTGGGAGCGGGCCACCCTCTCAGCGGGGGGTCCTCGGTCCCCGAGAACCCCCCCACACACACTGGACGACTCGGGACACGTCAGGACAAAACAAGGCACGTGTGACACCCGCTGAGCCTGTGTCCAGCACCTCGGTTCATTCTCACGGGTGTCGCCGCTGAGAGCACCCCCGTGTGGGTCCTGGCCTGGGCGAAAAGACCCTCCGCGGGGCCCTGGACCCCGCCGTCCCCCTGAGATGGCCTGCAACACCGGGGGACCCTTGATTCCAGAAGCAAAGCTGACAGAGGCAGGAGGGCTGCGTTCTCCTTCGCGGCCACTAGGTGGCGCCCCGAGACAGGCACAAAGGCAGCCCGGGCTCCGGCTTGGGGCACCTGCTCCTCACCCTCAGGCTCACGCCGGGGCTCTGGGGGGCTGACCCTCCTACTAAGGATTCTGCAGACCCCCTCCCGCCTGTGTCTTCTCCAAGGAAACCAAGCGACAGGTGGCGGGGGCGGGGCATGTCACTCGGGAGGATTTACAGTAAAAAAAGGGCAAACCAACGAAACAAAATCAAAGGACCCGGGGAGGGTGAGTCAACGGACCTGGGCCCTGATGGAGAATGTCACACAGTGGCCACAAGGCGTTTTCTAAAACACGTCCGCGTCCCCCGCCAAGGGCCACGGAAATCGGGCTTTCTCCCCTGAAGCCTCGATTTCGGGTGGAAGGCAGGTGACTTGTCAAAAACCACACTTGGGTCTGACCCACATCGCACGCCGTTTTGGAACTGGAGCGTGATTGTCGGGGGACCCTGGGTCCCTTCTGAACCGCGCCCCCGGGTGACGTCAGGGTCCCCAGCCTCAAAGTCAGCGACTTTATGAGAACCGTTTCAACATGCAGCAGAAGCAGCCCAGAAGGGTCACCAAACGTGTATTTTCCGTCTACACCGCAAGCTCCGCAGCCTGCATTTCACCTCCCCTCGGCGGTGACAGTGTTGACCATGAGCGGATTCCGACATCAGCGACGCGACTTTCACAGACAATGCACATTTCCTGGGCAAACAGTCCGTGGAGAAAACCCACCAGACGGATTCTCTTCACGCCCCTGGGTTCCCTGGTGGGTCTGGACGGGCGGGGACACCGAGCTTGGCCTGGAAGCTTCCCTCCCGGGGACAACTACGTTGTGACAATGCCCTGGTTTTCAGAGATTGGCCGTGATTTGCAGAATCACCCATTGCACCGTTATAATCTAGCATAAAACCTCAAGGGGCGCCTGGGTGGCTCAGTCGGTTGAGCATCTGACTTCAGCTCAGGTCATGATCTCGCGGTTCGTGGGTTCCAGCCCCGCGTCGGGCTCCGTGCTGGCAGCTCCGAGCCTGGAGCTGCTTCCGATTCTGTGTCTCCCCCTCTCTCTGGCCCTCCCCTGCTCGTGCTCTGTCTCTGTCTCTCAAAAATAAATAAAAAACATAAAACAAAACCTTCGAGATACTGACAGTGAGGCGACCTGACGATTTCCTATATAATCATTTCAGAAAACCTTGGGATGTTTCAGACTCGCCATCTGCCCCTCCCCCACCCCAAACGTCCGGCGGCTCCGAATCGCATCCTCCGTTCTTCCCAAGCGCCGGCTCGCTGGGAAGGAAGGACGCCATCTGCCTAACGCGGGAACAGCGTGAAGTACAGTTGCACACCCCCGTTCTAGGTCCATGGCGTTGGGCAGGCTCATCAGGAAGCTTCCCGGCGAGCTCAGGCCGTGTCCAGATTTCACCAGCCACCGTGCTCTCGAGATTCCCAACGCGGCGTAGAGGAACAGCCCCGGCCCGCCAAGCCTGTCAGTCCTGGTTCCAGCTCAGGTCGGGATCCCGCGGTTCGTGAGGTGCAGCCCCGCGTCGGGCTCTGTGCTGACAGCGCGGAGCCTGCTTGGGTTCTGTCTCTCCCTCTCTCTCTGCCCCTCCCCTGCTCGCACTGTCTCTGCCCGGAGCCGAAGTCGGACGCTCAGCCGCCGGCGCCACCAGGAGCCCCAACGTTAGGAATTTAAATGTATTGAGAACATTTCCAGGAAACCTTGGCTATTTTCCAGTGGGTCGCCCTGTATGGAGCTAGAACCGATCTCCCTGATGAAGACACGTCTTCAAGCTCAGAGAACAAAGAGACCAGCAGGAACCACGAACAGCCGAGGAAAAATCCCCTCTGAGCCAGCAGGTCCTGACCCGCTCTGTGCATTGTCTTTTGTTGGCTTTTCCTTTAAATGTGGACCTTAAATTCCAAGTCTGCTCTCTGCTACGGCAGCGTGTGGATGTCCCCAACCTATAATCATCACACACACACACACGCGCGCACACACACACACACACACACACACACAGCGACCAGCCTCCGATTCAGATACAAACCACCGGTTTCCAAATCGACGGCTTTGGAAACGAACCGGGGAGCCCGGGACCCGGAACCAGCCCTGGCCGTCCACAGGGAGCAGGTTCCCGCCGCGCCCAGGGTTGGCCAGCACGGCGCAGACACGGCGAGACGGGGTCCACAAGATCAGCGATTCTCCCAAAGCATCAACAGCCTCGTGCCGAGTTTGGGCAAGCTTCCTACGATGATGGAGAAAAAAAATGTACAGGTTTTCGTGTTCAAAGGCAAGCAATTCGATGACGTGAGGCCGTTGAGGCAAGCCAGAGAAAACAGCGTCCAAAAAGACTCAGGAAAGACGTTCCGGCTGGACGTCTCCCAGCTTTCTCTAGGATTTGCCCAAAGACGCCGAGTCCATTGAGGAAAACACGCCCGTGTGTCCCACACGCTCAGGTGGGGTGGACGGTGCCCAGGGGTCCACACCACACGCGGGCCGCCCGTGCCCCATGCACGGTCAGCCGGACACCAGGGCGTGAACACGTCCTTGGACTGTTTTCACGGGTCATGCCGGGCACGTGGGTCACCGGGGGACCTCCCCCACCCCCGCCCCTCCCCCGCTGCCTGCCCCAAACCCAGGGGCCTCCGGCTCCGAGCGCGTTTGTAAGCAAAGCCGTGCTCTCAGATGGAAACCAACGCAAGAGACATATGCACCTTCTCTCCTGGAAAGACACGATCTGTGAGCATCGTGCTCCAACAAGAACATTTCGTCTTTCCCTTCCAGCCCCAAGGAAAGTGCGGGGGCACCTCCCGCCCCCCGTGCCCCCCTCCCTGACTCTCTGCACCCCTCAACGCCTCCGATGAACGCTGCTGCTTTGCAAACACCTCCCACCTGCCGGTCACACGTCCTGAGTCCGCTGCACAACGGCCCGGGATCTCCAGTTTCCGAAACATTTCCGACGTCCCCCGAAGGCACATCTGCTCATCGACAAAGCCCCCGGTGAGTGAAATGTGTCTCCGGGTGCAGGACTGCATACACGGGGACAACAGGAAGTGTGTTAAGAAAGGCATGAGACACGGGGTTGCAGACGAAGCCCCAGCACGTGGCCTCAGGGCTGAGCCTCCATGCAGGCTGGGGGCAGGCAAGAATCGGGAAGAAGTTTCCACGGGCCAGGCTGGGTCAAGTCCAGCTCATGCACTTCAAGGTGGGGAGGCGACAGCGGTCAGGGTGACCTCTGCACGCATCGCGTTCCCTTCCTTCCCTCGCCCGGCTGCGGGGCGACCGGCCTCCAGGACGGACACGCACCCGGACCAGCACAGGTGCACCGACTCGGCTCTGGAAAACGGGGCACACCTGGAGCGCCTCCCCCGACCCCGGAAATCCAGTCCCGCTCAGGAAGCAAGCGATTCCGATGCATTTTCTCGGATGCCTGGCTTTCTAGGTGGCAAAGGGCTCATCCGGCCGGCACGTTCCTTCCCAGCCTGCACGGCGTTGTGGGCATCTCGCGGGTCCTGCAGAAGGCGCCGAGGTTAATGGACAAGGTCAGAAACTCGGGCTCCGCTCTAGCACACCCCTGACACATAGAAACCGTGTGTGCGCGTGTGCGTGTGCGTGTGTGCACCAGCATCGTGGTGAAAGGCACTTGTCTGTTCAATCACCCTTTTCTCTTTCGACCAGAAAAAGGCTGGTGACACAGGTTCACTTCAAGACGGGAAGCTGGGTCTCTGGGAAGAGGGACAGCATGGTGGCCAGCTCATGGCCGATGCCAACACCCTCCTGGAGACGGTTACAGGTGTGGATGAAGCCCCCGGACTAGGCACCTGCTGGGCTGGCTCTTTGCACCCATAAGGACTTTCATTTGCCTCCATTTCTGCAAGCACCCCTGTCACAGACTCACAGACCTTCCTGTCCTGCTGGGTGGGGTCCCAGCCCCGAGGGGGAAGGTGGACCCTCCTTCCTGTCATCCTGGGGGGTGCAGACCCGTCTCTGAGCTGGACGGGGAGGCAGCGCCGATGTCCTCAGTCCTGGACCAATGCAGCCCCCACCTCGGGACACAGGTGCCGGGTGCTCACGGAGCCCCGGCCTGAGGGGCCGCTGCTTCCCGGCATTGCGCCCTCTGGGAGCTGGGCTCTGAAGGTCACCTGGAGGGACTCGTGGAGTCTCACAGAGGAGGCTGCAGCCCCTGGGCTGTCGGAGGGGACCAGGGAGGGTTCCATGGGGTCCTGTTTGCGGGCTGTGTCTCTGGCCACCGCTCACTGGGTACATGGGGTACACTCCACAGTGCCGGTCCAACCCTGGTCACTGGCGGTGGGGAAGACAAGAATGGGCGCTGGGCCTCAGGCCTGGGTGGGGAGGCTGCGGGGCTGCTCTGGGGTCGGCCCCTGGCACGGCGCCCCTTTATCTGGGCTGCATGTCCCCAACTTGCTGCATCCGGGACCCTGAGCCTTCCTGCGCACCCAGCCTGGTGGAAACTCCGCTTTTCCTCAGAAATGCTGCCTGAGCCTTTGGGGGGGGGGGGTCCCTTGCCTCTTCTGTTTACTGACTGCTGCGCGCCAATGCCCACCAGGCACTAGCCCTAAATGGAGCCCATTCTGGAGGACAGGTGTGTGTGTGTGTGTGTGTGTGTGTGTGTGTGTGTGTGTGTGTGACAGAGACAGTGTGTGTGTGTGTGTGTGTGTGTGTGTGTGTGTGTGTGACAGAGAGACAGAGAGGCGGGGGCGAGCTCCCTCCCCCGTCCCCATGACCCACAACGCACGGTTGGGGACACCTGTTTACGGTCGGCGGAGGGGCTTCCCGGGACCCCTGCTGGGCTCCTGGGGCAAGAATTCCAGAACGGGGACCCCCTGTCCCTCACTGTGGGTCTGTACTCGCGCCGCTCCTGGGCCCCCTCCCGCCGGGTCCGCGGGGCGCTCGGATCCCAGCGCGCAGCCCCCTCCCCGGGGAGAGCGGCACCGGGCGCGCCACTGCGCCAGC
>NC_043717.1:1026681-1034498 GCF_006229205.1 Suricata suricatta | reverse complement strand
GGGTAAGAGCGTAGAAGGCCCGTTTTCAAGTAGGAGACACTCTTGGAGACAATGAGGAAAGGTTTGCAGAGCCTCCCGTAAACCATGTCACCGGTGGAAACGCATCCGTGAGGGTGTCCGTGGAGCTGGGCAGAGAGACCTCTGGGGGGACCCCCTGCGCTGAGCCCCGCATCTCCCCGGGGCCCCACGGCAGCACATAGCAGCTCCGGGCCAGTCTGAAAGACCAAGTTCCCCGCCAGCACCGTGGACACACTTTGCCCATCCATCTTTTTCAAGGAGCAGCGTGTCCCAGGTAGCAGGTGCAATAAGGCCGCCCAGGCCGGGCTCCAAGGCCGGGCGCCCACGTTGCAGAACGCGGGGCCCTGGAATGAGTCCCTCCAAGCGGGAGAGGCCACTGGAACTTTACAGTCTGCATCCCACACACGCACGTGAATCAGGATCCAAAATTATCCCCAACGCGTACACTGCGGGCCAGTCCATCGGGAGGAGGGAGGGACTGGCCTGAGGTGCGTGCTTGTCCAGGACGAGCGTCCGGGGAGGGGAGATAGGGACGGAGCCGGCGAGGGCCTTGGTCACTCCTGGGGCGTGTGTGGGACGGACGTGAAAACACAGTGACAATTAAAACAGTGAGGAGTTACATAACTCGAACCACGCAGGCTTTCTCCGTGTGTCCACACAGCTCACCATTCGACCCCCACACACTGCCGCACCGTCACAGATGCTGTCTCTAATGCTGGTGGTTTCTGGCTTTGCACACTCTCTCCCTCCCCGGGGTCACTTTTCCTCGAACGCAATGTCGATGGCAACACAGCAGTGTGTAGACAATTTCCCAGAGAATGCGTCCCCACCGATTCAGCACGAGCCACATGCATGACGTTACAGGTTCCTGCCTCACCTCCACCACCGCCTGTGCTGACAGGGGCGCTGCAACATGAGAAGGAGACAGGGGCTTCCAGGACTGAAGTTGCACAGCACACGGAAGCCGACAGAGAAGGGAGGGTCTTGGTCTGCGACACTGACCCCCGCAATAGACAGACCCCCCAAGAGCCCAGAGTAGAACCGGAACCGGTGGGCAGAATGGATCAGAACAACGCACCTTCCCATAGTCCCTTGCAATATGCAAAACAGCTCCTCAAAGGGTGCTGTTCTGCACCTGCGTCGTGTCCGGGGAAGAGGTTGGGGTGCTTGCACCGTCCCCATTTCAGGCACAGAAACCCAAGGTCACACACAGCACGGAAAGGCAGGGTCGTCCCTGGGAAGTGTCCCATTCGCACTGGAAGCTTCCGGCTTCACACGCGGACCGTTTCTTTGAGCCATGAAAGCTGCGTCTGCCTCTGGTTCGTGTCCCACCTGTCAGGGCACATGCGGATTCATCGGTTCTCCGGGTGACGTCCTAAGTCATGATGGTCCTTCGGGTGTCTCAGAGCTAAACGGGCAGGGTCACCCGGACCAAAGCCGTAAGACCCCGTAGAAACCAACGTCGGGTCCCGGAAGATGATCCTGACACCGAGGTAGAAAGACGCGGAAATGGCGTGTGAACACAGAAATATCTATCCTCTCTCTCCCCTTGTTAGTTTCGTGTGTGCAGCTGACCAGAGGGGGTTGCACTCTGGCCAAGACATCAACAGGCAGGGCCTCAGAAAGAACAATATCCCGTATCTCACGGCGAGGCACCGAGAACCGCACGGGAAGTGAAAACAACATTATTTAGGTTGCGTTTTGCCGTCCTGACAGCCACGTGGGGGTCACGCTTACCGCAGCGGATGCAGCGCGGATGCACGCGAGCAGGAGAGAAAGGTTACGTAACTTTCTCCAGGTGCCAAGAAAACCTCATCAGTCACGTCTCCAAACGGTTCACGTGCACGCACGTGTGTGTGTGCACACGCGCGTGTGTAAACAAAGTCCCAGAGCCCTCGCCCGTCGACTCCCCAAAGTTTTAAATTGAGATTCTGTTTTCAGCTGCCCGTTCGGGTTGAGGAATATCATTTCCCTTTTGAGCTCTTGCTGTATGCATCAGAAAACAAATACGACCTATCTCGAGGCGGTGCACACACGCCTTTCGGGTGAATCAGCAGCCCCAACAACAAAACCCAACTTTGGTTCCGTGTCTTCATTAACACGAGTAAGCAGCACGCAAACCCAAAAGTCCGAATTCGAGAGCATGCCTGCATCCCGGTGCAAGGAAATCCTTAATTTTGGAAGAAGGTTGTGATGTACTTTCTGTCTTGTGCATGTATTTTGTGCCTGATGTATACGTTGTCTATGCCATAGGCTTTCATACCGCATACTCTGTGTATTGGAACCTGGGACTATGTTTACCGGCCCTGAGTGGATTAACTTTGGCACATCGTCCCCGAAACCCTTTCCTGGGTCTCTGGCATTCTCTCCCAAATGGGGGGCAAAGAGGGGCTCCTGGGATCCTCAGGTTTTCTCTTTGTTTGTCTGAAGCATCCTTAACAGAAACAAGGAAATCAGGTCTGTTTAGCAACATCCTCCTGGGACCCTTCGGAACTCCCAGAGCCAGGGGGACCCCGAGCGTCTGCAAAGAGGAAGGATCTGCGTCAGACAGGAGCCAAGTCCCTGAAGGTTATAATTAACCAGGAGACAAAGCGGGCTCTCCGGGTGGCCGGGGCGTCTGTCCTGGATGGCGGGGCCGGTGGCTGAGCTCAGGGAGGGCTCGGAAGGGAGCGTGGCCCTCACGCCCGCACCTCCACGGCCTCCCTGACCCACCAGATGCTTAGCGACCAAACATTGTAAAATTAAAGAGAACTCTGGGGGGAAGGAGGGAAGGAAATGCTTCCAAACCCACTTTCCGTTTAAAGGGGAAAAAGGAAGCTGCCGTCCAGGCGCTCCCGAGACCCGCTGTCCGCGCTGGGCTCCCGCTGCTGCCGTCTGGCGAGCCCCAGGCCACAGATGGGCCTCGGGAGAGCGGGCTGCATTGCAGATGCCGGCGAGGATGCGGGCAGAGAGGTCGTGTGCAGGGGGACGGGGCGGAGAGCAGACCGTCCGGGCTGCCACGCGGACCCCGAGCGGTCCCGCCTGCTAGGACGCGGGGCAGGGAAGCCGGGTGACGGGCAGGTGCACCTCGCTGCCCGGTGCCCCCTCCCAGGGCGCCCGGCGGGCACGACATCACACGAGTCATCCGGGGAGGAAAACGCCCCGAGCGCCTGGTCGGTCCTTCCCGTTGTAAGAAGACCGCATTCCGGGCGCGGCCGGGAGCTCGGGGAAAGCCAGCGCCTTCACGGCCTCGTCCGCTAGCGGACACATGTGGCTTCGGAGCCCAAAATAGTGTGACCGTAAGGGAAGGAGGAGACAGGGCTGGGAGAACATGCCAGACGCGTTCCAAAAATACCGGGAAGCCGCGCTTTGAATCCGCGAGCGGCCAGGAGGAAGAGGCCAAGCACTTCTGCGTGGTGTGTCCTGTGTGCTGAGTTCTCCAAAGTCCCCATTGACGCGTTCCCTCCAAAGTCGGACGTTCCGCGCCTGGGCGCAGGACCGTGCACTGAGCCAGCACCTGCCGTGGGCTCCTGTGCGTTCCCGGGATTCTCCCACGGCCCCGCGATGCGCCCTTGGGGTTTCCTCTGTGCGGCTGGACCGTCCAGCCGGCGGGGACCGGCCCAAAGAGGCTGTTTCCACGTCACTGGGTGTCCCCCACCGCCTGGCAGGACTAAACCTTGAATTCCGTCTGCCTTCGCCTGTGTGGGACCCGGGACCCCCAAGGGCGGCCCTCCCGTCGGGGGAGCCGCAGGTCGACCAGCACCTAAGATCACGGACAGACGCCGTCAACCAACGGGAAGCCCAGCCTCACGGCTGCCAGGCAGGAAGGTCGGCGCCCAGCGCAGGGGCCCGTGTCTGTTCCTCGCTGCCCGGCCGCCGTGCTTGGGACTCAGGACGACCAGCTCCATGATGCCTGAATGGCGTAGGTCCCTGACGGCTCATCGTTTAGGGTCTTGAGACTCAGAGCGAGTCTCACGGGGATGGTGACCACGGGGAGCTAGACATCGCCAGCGGCCAGCGAAACCCCAAGGACGATGTAACAGGAAGAAGGAAGAAGAGGGCCGGGTGGATAGGACGGTAGGCGATTCGATGGGGAGGGGAGGGGAGGGGAGGGGAGGGGAAGGGGGTGGAATGCATGACACCAGACGCCATGAGAAGGTAGAATAAGACAAGTAGACACAAGGCAATGAGTCCTTCCCAAAGCAGATGCTGCCAACACGATGTGTGGTGTGGACGCTTCTTGCGGGAGCAGGATTACAACAAAGGAACACACTGCTTGGTGTCTCCAAAGTCAGGGAAGACGGGGTGAGCGCGGGGAAGACTTTGCATTCGTTGGGTGTGGTTCATCCTGGAGACACCGGGTGTGAACCCAGACGGCACCCCCGGCTGAATGGAGCAGACCACACACACGCAGACACACACACACACCCATGCACACAAACACACACACGCGCACGTGCACACACACGCACACATGCACACACACGTACAGACGCACACATGCACACACGTGTACACACACATGCACACACGCGCGCACGCGCACACACACGCATGTGCGCACACACGCACACACGCATGCACGCACACACACGCACACATGCACACACGCACACATGCACACACGTGTACACACACATGCACACACGCGCACGTGCGCGCACGCACACACACGTACACACATGCACACACGCACACATGCACACACGTGTACACACGCAAGCACACACACACATGTACACACACACAAGCGCGCGCACACACACACACACCACACCTGTTGTTGCAACTCTTGTGGATTCCGACCACCCACCTTCCCCTTTGCGGGTTCAAGCTGAAACTCGACGGGTGTCCAACCCCACAGACAAACGTATCCAGGTTTGTGGGTCTCTCCCACACGGACGCCATCTCCCTTCTCGATAGGTCAGTGACAAAATTCTCGGGTGTGGTGACCCTATCGCCGTGTTCCTGTGACGTCTTTGGGCTTCGTCGTGGATTTGCATAGCGCCGTGATTTCCAGAAACATCCATGGCCGTCACTGGACACTTGGCGTGTGTGTGACTTATTTTCTTTCCATTTTCTGCTTTCCTTCAGGTTGGTTGACCAGAGCTCCGGACCCTAATGCCCCCGGGAAGCCAAACTCTCCTTGTGCAAAAGAGGGATTAGCAGTCTGAGCGTTTCCTCTGTCTGGGTTTTTTTTTCCTTCTTTGTCATCTCTTTGTGTTTCTGGGGTGCAGAGCCGTGAGGAGGGTTGGCTTAGACCGGAGGAATTCTATTTAGGAAATAATTATTCTTCTCCTGGAAGAGAAAAGTCCCCTAGGCCGTGTCATTCGGCACACGGGGTTTTATTTAGTCCAGCGTGCTATAAAGAGAACCTGATTTCTCTCGGAGCCGGGTGACCTGTTTTGGGGCCTACATTTCCCCACTCCTGGCGGCATCCGCAGCGGAGAGAAGTTCACTCAAGCTATTTTCCAGCCACCCCCGTGTCTGTTCAGGGAAAAAAGGAAAACGACACCCAACAAAAAAACGAGGCAGGTCCAAATACTCACCTAGAAACCATCAGGGATGCCCTACTGACTCCTTCCTTGGATCCCAGGACGATGGCCTCTGTGGGTCCCATTGGACGTTTCGCGGGTTGTATTTTCGGCTGGCGACTCAGCGGGCTCGGGGAGTGAGGCGTGTGAGGTCCAGTCCTTGAGGAAACCTTCATTCTCTGCAGGAACCCGGATCCTTCTCGGCTGGGCGGGTTCTTTGTGTGTATATGGACGCCAGCGTCTGTGCACCTGGACAAAGACAAAAGAAAGCTCCTGTGTAAGCCAAAGGCACGGGTGTCGTTTTAAACATTCTTCTCCACTCTTGTGGGGTCGTTTTCCGAAAACTGTGGGTCCCTCTGCAAAAGTGCATTGGGACATTTTATGGAATCAACACATCAGCGGATCAATGACTCACTCGACTTTGGAGGAAACAGTAGAACCAGAATTGGGAAGCACGGCCACCTGCTCCGAGGTCTGGGGACGTCAGGAACCGGGTCTCGTGACTGCTGTGGGCTGCGACCTCCACGCTGGAATCGACGGGGACGCAGACGGGAGCCCCCTGCCCGGGTGCAACGCACATGCCCTCAAGAGGAGGATTTTGCCCCAATTCTGAGTCGGTGCCATTGAGACAAAGAAGTGAGAACACAGCGGAATTAGAAGAGGCATGACCCAGACGTGGTCATTCTGGCTGCCCGCCGTGTGGCCGCTCCACGGTTCCCGAACGGCAAGGACAAAGTCTGGGCTGGGGTCTCGCCTCGCAGCATCTGCCTTCACCGCCCGGGGCGGCCGGGACCTCCCGCGGCCAGCACAGCACCCCAAGACGGCAGGACTTTCTTCTCTTCCCGTCTTGTGTGGACGACACCCAGGCGCGGGCCGTGCTGGTCCCTGACGGACGTTCCGAGAGAGGATCCACGTGGCCTCTTCCAGCCTCTGAAGGCGCTGAGTTAGTGGGCTGGGGACCAAGGCAGGCTGAGCTCCGCCTCCACAACTGCCGGTCCCCTTCCTCCGTCCGCCTGGCTCTCATAGGGCATCTGGCTGTGACTTGGGACCACCCGGATGACGCGGGAAGAACTCCCCATCTCGAATTCTTGCCTACATGGACAGCATTCCATTCATCACAAAAGTCAACCTCCCCACGTCCTAGGAATCAGAATCTGTGTCTGTGGCGGCCATTTTTCACCCAACGACGTCATCATAGGCGGCCATTTTCCACCCAATGACGTCATCATAGGCGGCCATTTTTCGCCCAACGACGTCATCAGAGGCGGCCATTTTTCACCCAATGACGTCACCATAGGCGGCCATTTTTCACCCAACGACATCATCACAACACCCAGAGTCCCCCTTGAGCGGTTGCAACAAATAGCTTTGTCTTTGTCCCGCCTTCCCAGAGCCTAAGGGGCCACGGTTGACGTGCTCTTGGGGTGTGTGCTGAGCTGTGAGTGGTGGCCGGCAGGTGGATGGCACTGCACAGGTAGGGTCTTGCTCCGGGAGGTGTAGCCACTCACATAACCCCAGCAAGAACAGGACGAACATCTTGTCAAGATGGCGGCACCATCCAAAGGCCTCCCTCTGGGGACAGCAGAGAGGGGACCACGTGTTGACACGGACAGAAGACACAAGCAGCACGGAGAAAAGTCTAGACCTGCTGTGTCCAATATGGGAGGCACCATCCACCTTGGGCCTGGCCACATGCGCCGAGGCCCTGGGCATTGAGTTATGTATTCATTGATTTGTTCTTAAGTTTATTTACTTTGAGAGAGAGACAGAGCACAAGCGGCAGAGGGGCAGAGAGAGAATGCCAAGCAGGTTTCAGGTCATCAGTGCAGAGTCCCATGCGGGGCTCGAACTCAGAAACCGTGAAATCAGGACCTGAGTGGGAATCAAGAGTTGGACACTTAACGGATAAGGCCCCCCAGGCGCCCTCATGGGCCTGGGGTTTTAACTGTGTTGATGATTTTTATTTGATTTAAATACCAGCAGCTGCCATATTGGATAGCATGGCTACAATTTTGATTTTTGTGCTGTTTGATTCACTCATGGGAGGAGTCTGCGTGAGGGGCCACAATTAAGGTGCCGCAGACCACATGGCTTAAACATTTGTTACTCCAAGTCCTGGAGGCTCGGAGTCTGAGGGCCCAGGCAGGGCTGAGGCTGGGAGTCAGAGGTCCAGGCAGGGCCGAGGCTGGGAGTCTGAGATCCAGGCAGGGGTGAGGCTGGAAGACTGAGGTCCAGGCAGGGCTGAGGCTGGGAGTCTGGGGTCCAGGCAGGGCTGAGGCTGGGAGT
>NC_043717.1:1021889-1026581 GCF_006229205.1 Suricata suricatta | reverse complement strand
GGTGAGGCTTGGAGTCTGGGATCCTGGCAGGACTGAGGTTAGGAGTCTGAGATCCAGGCCGGGGTGAGGCTGGGAGTCTGAGGTCCAGGCAGGGGTGAGGCTTGGGGTCTGAGGTCCAGGCAGGGCTGAATCTCGGAGTTGAGATCCGGGAGGGGTGAGGCTTGGAGTCTGGGATCCAGGCAGGGTTGAGGTTAAGAGTCTGAGATCCAGTCAGGCTGAGGCTGGGAGTCTGAGGTCCAGGCAGGGGTGAGGCTTGGAGTCTGGGATCCAGGCAGGGCTGAAGCCGGTTGTCCTGAGGCCTCTCTTTGGCATGTAGAGGCCACCATCTCTGTGTGCCCTCATGTGACCGTCCCTGTGTGCATGTCTGTGTCCTCATCTTTGTAACAGGACCTCAGTCCTGTGGGATTAACATCTATCCCATGAACCTCATTTTACCTTAATGTCCCCATGTTCAATGCAGTCCCCTCTGAGGTCCTGGGGGCTCCGGAATCGTTGGGGGGAATGCGATTCACCTACAGGGGTCCGCCGCTCATCTTTCCTGACCCCTCCCCCACCCCAGGAGCTGCAGTCATGGCCACATGTGGCCCCGGCTCTCTGAGCGTGACGTCCTGGCCGGGGAGCCAGCCAGGTTAGCGGATCATCGTGGCCCATGTTGGCCTGGGCTGTAACAGGAGTCTGGGCAGGGTGCTGGGCGCACCTGCTGGAGAGACCGCTCGGTCTCTGTGTCACAGAAACACGGTGGCTGAACCCAAGTAGGACCGAGGCAGGACGTGGCGGGGAGGAGCCTCAGGGCTCCCAACCCTTGGCTGAGCTCTGCCGGGCACAGAGCGTCCTCCAGAGGCCCTTCTAGGCGGCCAGCGCGCGTGCAGGTCCCGTGGTAGGACAGGAAGCTCTCTGGTAGAATCCGTACCCTGGAGCCCTCACACATCAGGTCCACACGTGGCCACGACCGCTTCCTCACGCCCAACAAGCAAGGGGACCCCAGCCCCTGTGTCAGGCGTGGTCCCCGAGACTCAGCACCTCCCACGCGGGAAAAGGTTTGTTGCAAAGGTGGAGGGGTTGGTGCTCCGTGGGGGTGAGACTGGGGGCAGGCGCTTGCCCGGCCAAGTGCCATCAAAGAGGCTGGTCCCCACGTGGCTGTTCCCTGAAGGTGACGTCTTGGCCAAAATGAATCCTGGCTGGGCACGCACAACCTGAGCGTGTTGACACAGAACCCGAGGATCTGCTTCTTTGATAGATAGTGGGGGGATTTTTTTGGTTGGGGGATTTGCCTGAGAATAGCAGAGACCTAGGGAACCCGACTGTGCTACACCGAATGTCCCCTAAAGCGTCCGACACCCCAGATGCTCAGATGTTGCTTCTACATGGTCTGGCCCCACGCAGAATACGGATCATTTTACTTTCGAAGGCACATGTCCAGCCCTCTGCTGCCCTGTTCAGGGTAAGTCCCAGGCTGTGTTTCGGTGGGATTACTTCTCCCCTGATTCTCCACATCCATCCCAGGGTCCTCTCCAGGACGCCATATTTCTTAATGTGTCACATCTTCAGATCCTCTCGGCTGTGACGTTTCTTGGGCAGTTTCTCATAGGAATGTGTCACATTCCTCATTTCTGATGACCTTCAGAGCGCCTCAGGCATTTTGTAGGACGCCTTCCAGGGGACCCGCCTGACGTTTTGGCCATGGATGGACCGGGGTGTTTGGTTTTCGGGGCATTTTACCCAAGGCACCTGCTATCAGCGTGATCTGTCACGTGGTCACCTGGCTGAACTCGTTTGGGTCCAATTTCTCCTCCCCGTGGTCGCTTTTTCCCACCTCTTTCCGTGCTGACACTGAAGGATACGAATTTAACTTCTACCTTCTTGTGGGTAGAGTCACAACCTACATTGTTTGGAATTCCTCTGCACGGGGACACCTGTGTCCTCTCCCTCACTTATATATATGGTCGATCATGTATTTACATCTCTATGGACATATTTTGGGTTACAACCCAATGGCCGGTCATCTTCCTTCTCAAACTGTCCCAACGCCGGCCATTGGGATCTCTTTCGGTCTATTTTCCCTTTGACCTGCCTGCCACACGTTTTGGGTTTTGAACATCTCCTCGCTTTCTAAGGTCATGAGATGAAGACAGAGGATGTGTCTTCCAAGCCCTCGTCCTGGAATTTAGTCCTTTGTCCAGGGACCCCGGTTTCTCTGGTTCGTGTGAGGAACCAAGATATGGGCGCTGGGTGAAGGGACTTCTCGGGAGATTCAGATTTTCTCCACTCACCTTACACGTGTGTTTTCTTTCCCTCATCTTTCCCCCTACCTAGGGCCCCTGCAGGGACGGAGAGTGCCGGCGAATGCAGAGCCGCTGTCCGCCCGTTCTGCGGAGGCCCCGAGAGCACCCCCAGCGCGGGCCACCCCCGGCGGGCCAGGACTCCAAAGTAAAGGGGCGGACCCCTGCGGCGCTCGGCGCGGCCCTTTGCTGGAGGCTGCGGAGCACTGCGGCACCCCGGCCACACCGTGGGGGTGAAGGCTGGGTGGGCACCGAGAGGATTAGGGCCGTCCCCCTGTCACTCTGTTGCCAAGCCATCCCCAGGCGGCCAGGACTCACGGGCGCTGTCTCCTCGGGGGCCATGCGGCCGTCCGTCAGTTCCATACACCCTTGTGGTCCCATCTGGTCACCCCTGCCCGCCCGCGTGGCCCCGTCTGTCGTGAGGTTTCCGTCAGCCTTTGTGCAAAGTCCCAACCCACAGGGGTTCCGTTTGTCCCCTCTCCCCGGGCTAGACAAGCTCAGAGGACAGTCAGCGGCAGGTCATGGCCCCCGTGGAGGGAGGTGCCGCGGGGGGCCTGACCCAGCAGTCTCAGCAGTCCACGCTCTAGAGCACAGAGGAGCCACCGCTGCGCTTTCCGGTCTCCTCGCGCGTGTGGGGAGCAAACGTTCCAAGGAAGCGACCCAAGGACCCCCACCCTCCTTGTCGCCACGTTTCCCCAAGTGCTGTCACCACTCTGCCGCAAGGAAAAGACGCCGTGTTCCGGAAGAAACCAAGAGCGCTCTGCGCTGCAGACCAGAGACGTTGCAATAAGTCCGTTCCGCAAAATTCCAGACGCCCATGTAGCATAGTTGCCGCTGGACCCGACACCACGCATCAGGCGGGAAGGTGGCGTTGCCCCGTCCGGCCACCACGAAGGGCGTTGGACTGTGTTTCCTCCGCTTTGTGTCCATGGAGGTTCCGGCGGGCCCTGCGGGGCGTGCGCACCTGCACGAACGTGCGCGCCCCGCCCGCCCCCGCCCGCCCCCGCCCGCCCCGTCCATCCTGCGCGACCCGGTGAGCAGACGCGTCCTCCTTGTGCGCGACCCTCCTTCTCTCCCGCAGGTGTGATGTGCGGCGCCTTCCGTGTTCTCTCGTTATAGCTTCCGCCTCTCACGTGGAGAAGGGCCATGAAGACAAAGCTCAGACATTATGGCTATTCCAGAAAATAAAATATTTTTCAAACCGCATGGCGTCCGTCCTGCTCTTTGTCTGGGGTCAGGAACAGAAGCTGACTATTGGGCAGTGGGCAGGTGCGCGTGAGAGACAGAGTTCAGCGTCCCCGCAGCCGGGCCCGGGCAGGAGGCGTGCATCCCATGAGGTCGGCATCATCTGGTCTCTGTGTTTTGCAGAAAGACACACCTCTCAGGTGCTTTGATGGGTGCTAACGGGGGTCGGTCCCATGCAGAGAGCTACAACAACAAGAAGAAAAGCAAACCTTGATCATGATTTTGACACCAGAGGGATTCTGAGGTCGCCTTCCTCAGTGGGGTCTGGTCTCAGGAGGATTCAGACGTCCCTCCCCACCCTGCACCTCCGGTGTGTGTCCCATTTCTGAGCGGCCCCCCAAGGGGGACAAACCTACCAGAACCTGCAGAGCGGACCCTCCACTCCGCCCCCAATGGGACAGAAGCGCTCGTTCACGGAGCTGGAAAGCGACACATAACAAGTACAATTTTATTTATTATTGATTTTTTAAATGTTTCTTTATGTTTTGAAACAGAGAGAGGGAGAGTGCGTGAGCAGGGTCGGGGCAGGGAGAGAGAGAGGGACAGAATTCCAAGCAGGCTCCAAGCTGTCAGCACGGAGCCCCACGGGAGTCTCAAACTCATGAACCGTGAGATCATGACCTGAGCTGAAATCAAGAGTCAGATGCTCAATTGACTGAGCCCCTAAGGCATCACGGGCTTAAACTCAGCTTTGGGCATCTCGTCATTGGGGCGCTCTTGGGGTCTCCAATTGAAAACACAAAGATGATAGTAATAGGATGCCTACTGTCCGTGGCCACGGTGCTAAATCAATTAATAGATGGAGAATGTCTTTTTTTTCACAATAGTTTATTGTCAAATTGGTTTCCATACAACACCCCGTGCTCTTCCCCACAAGTGCCCTCCTCCATGACCATCACCTCTTTTCCCCCCTCGCCCTTCCCCTTCAACCCTCAGTTCATTTTCAGCATTCAATAGTCTCTCAAGTTTTGCATCCCTCTCTCTCCCCAACTCTCTCTCCCTCCTCTGCTCCCCCTGGTTCTCCATTAGGTCTCTCTTGTTTTCCTGCTAGACCTATGAGTGCAAACATATGGTTTCTGTCCTTCTCTGCCTGGCTTACTTCACTCAGCATGACACCCTCAAGGTCCATCCACTTTCCTACGAAGGGCCATATGTCATTCCCTCTCAT
>NC_043717.1:1004589-1021789 GCF_006229205.1 Suricata suricatta | reverse complement strand
CCTATGAGTGCAAACATATGGTTTCTGTCCTTCTCTGCCTGGCTTACTTCACTCAGCATGACACCCTCAAGGTCCATCCACTTTCCTACGAAGGGCCATATGTCATTCCCTCTCATTGCCATGTAGTACTCCATCGTGAATATGTACCACATCTTCTTGATCCATCCGTCAGGTGATGGACATTTAAGCTCCTTCCATGATTTGGCTATTGTTGACAGTGCTGCTATGAACATTGGGGTGCATGTGCTCCTGTGCATCAGCACTTCTGTATCTCGTGGGTAGATCCCCAGATGTAGAATGTCTTTAACGACCATGTGAGTTCCCCATACATGCCACTTAACATCCTCCTGAACATTTTCAGGTCAGCAAGGAGCAGAGTTAGAAAAAGACAGACATTTGTGACCTTACGTGACAGCCTTGTTGAATTAGGAGAGCAGGATTGTCTAATTAAGTCACGTTTATCCAGCGATGCTCCATAAGAAGATAAGAATTTACACTCCTCTCTGCAACCTTATTAAAAAAAAAAAAAGAAACAAAAGAAAGGATCTTAAATCTTGTCTAGAAAACTGGGTGGCCAACGTAGATTTCTCTCTCTCTCGTAAAACCTTGGTCTTTCTGCCACAAAGCTAATAGAAAACACGCTAACGTGTTCCTCTCTTTATAAACGACAAGGTGAACTGATCCACTTTCTGGAATCGATTCTAAGACAGTAAAGCCGGGCATTAATCTGATGTAAGCATTTCCACTCAGCACGGGCTCGGTTACAACACAAACATAAATAAAAAATATATCATCCACGCACGGTCATAGTCGGTGCTGCCAGGACGGCCATAACCTACTTAATCCTTGTCACCCCAGTGAGGGAAGGAGCAATGTTCTTGATCTTTTATAGATTGGGGAGCTGATGTGTTCAAGTTGTTTGGCCACAGTTAGTGCAAGCATAATATAAACTTTTCTGAGTTCAAGTTCAAAACCCATGTGTTAAGTCCCACAACTGCTTCTCTTGCTTTTTTGTTTGTTTGTTTGTTTTGAAAGACAGAGGTGGGGGAGGAGCAGAGGAAGAAACAGAAAATCTTAAGCAGACTTCTCATTCCACAAAGAACCCCATGCAGGGCTCGATCCCATGAACCGTGAAGCGATGACGTGACCCCAAGTCAAGAGTTCAGCACTCAACGGACTGAGCCACCCAGACGCCCCTCACTTGCATTTTAGCGGGTTTCTTCCTCCATCTGAGCGGGGAGCACTCATTGTTCTGTGTCTTGTGCAGGGTAATTCATCTCCCCTGGGTTGATGGACATGTCCACGTTTTGTTTTGTTTCTTCTTTTTCTTCTTTTTTTGTTGTTTTTTTGTGTGCTTTTTTGGTGGCATGTCCTACCATTCCAGATAACTGTGACCTTGGATTCCAGTGTCTTTTATCAGACAGGACGTACATTTAAAATTGGGGTTGTTTAGTTTAGAACTATCAGTGGATCTGCAGAGTTTTCTGTTCAAAAATGTTGTCAGGTTTGAGCCACTGGAGAGCAATGGTCTCAGGGACATTTGAGGCGCACATTTAATGATCACTCTCTCCATTGTGGGACCATGCACTGAGCTCTCTCTATGCAATCTACACCTCAGTTTTCTTACAAGATCTGCAGGGCAATCCTGCGAAATGGGCACTGTGGGTGTCTCTGCTTTGAGGATATGATGAGAGAGGAGGAGAACGGTGGAAGTGCACGCCCAAGATAAGGGACTGGTCCCTGGAGCTCCTGCAGCAGCGTCCCTACTCAACCTGTGCATGATGCCAGCAAACAGCCCGAAGGATGGAAAGGGATTGGCAGGAAGCCAGGAAGTTGAGAATTTTTCATCTATCCACCAACTCATCTACTTACCCAACTATCCATTCATCCATCCATCCATCCAATCATTTATCCATCTAACCACCAAACCAGCCACCCACCAATTCAGCCAGCCAGCCAGCCACCATCCATCCATCTATCCATCCCTCCACTCATCCATCTATCCAGTCACTCGTCCCTTTACCCATCCATCTACCCACCCATCCACACATCCACCCATCCATCCATCCTTCTTTCTATCCATTTATCCATCCACCCACCAATCCACTTATCCTTCTCTCCACCTATTTATCCAGCCATCTAGTCAACCAGCCATCCACCTGTCTATCCACACATCCATCCATCCACCCACCCATCCATCCATTCATCCATCTATCCATTCATTATATCTAACCATCTATCCATCCATCCATCCACCATTTACCTTCTATCCATCCATCTGTCCGTCCACTCATCCATCCATCCATCCACACATCCATCCACACATCCATTTATCCACCCATCTGTCCATCCATCCCTCCCTCCCTCCATCCATCCATCCATCCATCCACCCATCCATCCAACCACACATTCATCCACACATCCATCTATCCACCCATCTGTCCACACATCCATCCATCCATCCATCCATCCATCCATCCATCATCCCTCTCTCCCTCCCTCCATCCAACCACATATCCATTCATCCATCCATCCTTCCTTCTACCCATTTGTGCATCCACCCACCAATCCACATAACCATCTATATACCTATGTCTCCATCCATGCATCCATCCATCCATCCATCCACCCACACACCCACTTACCTATCCATCCATCTACCTATCCATCCATAACTTTCCAAAATCAAGTGTTTATATCCATGCATATTCAGACCTCCCTCAATACCTGGCAGTAGCCAGTACTCATTAAATAATATACACACCCATGAATGAATGAATTAGCTTAGTCTAGATCATTCTGCAGACTACTTGGGGGTGTATTTTATTTCTACCAAGGAATCAATCCAAAAGAAGAGTACAAGTTGGTTGTAAAAAAATCCGTGTTCCCAGTTTCATTGAGAGAATCATATTCCCCTGGAGAGAGAGCCAAACTCATGATGCAAAGAAATCATAAAACATATTCTGCACAATATGTGTCGATCCCTTCACAGTTCTGTCTGCTTAGCTATTTATTTGTTCCTGACACAATTAGATTAGATTCCGAAGAGTTTCCATGACTTTATACACAAGAGATTGCATTCTGGCCACGTGTAATTGGTTCAAAACTTATGGTTCAAAAATAACACTAAAGAGAGGGATTCTATTCCCCTGATGGTTCAGGAAATTGGAAACGGCGGGTTGCAATACAGAATGTTACTCACTGTTTGCCAGTAACTAACATTCTCAGTCCTGAGAACATCCTACTCTGGAAATCTGGAGAGCACTGGAAGCCTGTTTATCCTCCCGTGTCGACAAACATTTGAACACGTCTGGGATCCTTTATATTCAAAAAACGCCGCTCATTTCATGGAGCCTGGTAGAGCTCGTGCTTTTTATTTTCTCTTTTCTAAAATAAAAGACGTCTTCATATTATAACATCTTTGTTTTTAGAATCTCCCCCTTAAGGCATCTTTGATGAGGGCTGGTTATATAAGTTACAATAACCAATTGCCCTGGGTTAAATCAGTTCTTGCACCGAGGTGGACAGATGCAAGGAAAACATTGAAAGGTGGCCTATCAGCACCTAGATGCCGGAGAATTCCAGCATCAACTTCTAAAGTTGGTAAACAACCACCTCCAGACGTTTGCTTTTTTAAAGCGAAGCCGTCAGCCTTTTGGGCAAATGCAGAGTCCAGCTCCACAGGGAACGCCCCGCGGCAGACTCTGCCTCTTCCAACCATAAGTTCTAGAAACAAACCATCAGCCTAGCAAGCCTGGATTTTAAACACTTAATGACATTTCCAAAATTCTCTTTGTATCTTCGCTTGTTGTCTATGCAACACATTATGTGACACAGATTTGTGTTGGGAGTTCATCAAAGTTCTTTCGCACTCTGTTATTTACTAAGTCCCATTTGTCACACTTTCTGTGGCTTCATCCATGTCAGGGACATGGCACACACAAGCTTGCACTCAGGTGCTGTTGGGAGGCAATACTGTTGGATGTTTTCGGTCACGGTGATGCATTTGAGTGATCTATCTGCAGGGTGTTTGCACCAATACCCGCCTCTATTTAAAAGCTGGGGACTCTATGTATGGTCCATGGACCACATGAGCATTGCCCACAATCTACCCACACTTGCCAAATGTCAGGTTCCACCCAGACCTCCTGAGCCAGAATCTGCCTTGTAGCAGATCCCCTGGAGATCTATACCTAAGACTCATGTGAACCCAGAAACAGAAAAAATAGGTAAAAACAGGTTACTTGTTTATGAAGATAGGCAACCCAAAACCATCATTATCTCTTCTGCCCCAGTGCATCTTGCGGAGCTGGGGAACGAGAGATAAGTGTATAAATGAGGATAAAGAACACCTATCATTTGAATATCAAAAAGTGAGCATTGGACACTCATGGCCAAGTTGCACCCCTGGCTGTTTTTGAACTTGGGCTCTGAATGTTTTAGAGTATCGCACCTCTGAAGAAGGCACTACGAAAACCTAGACTAAAGATTGCCACAGGGAGTCCATTCCATGTCAAGTTAGGAGAACTTTGGGTAGTGTACAACACAAGACCCACCCAAGCATGTATCTATGCTTCCGTCCTTCCATCCGTGCATCCATCCACCCATCCATCTATCCACCCATCCACCATCCATCCATTCATACGTCCATCCATCCATCCATCCACCATCCATCCATCCATGCACCCATCCATCCATCTCTCCACCCGTCCATTCACCCATCCATCCACCCATTCACCTACCAACCTAGGCATCCCTCCACACTTCCATCCATCCATCCATCCATCGATCCATCCATCGATCCATCCATCCATCGATCCATCCATCCATCGATCCATCGATCCATCCATCGATCCATCCATCCATCCACCCATCCATCCATCTATCCACTCATGCATGCTTCCCTGCATCCATCACCTGCAGAAAGTGCATGTATCTGTTCAATAGTTGCCTTTCGCTGCCATTGACTAACTGCACTGGGCCAGGGCTCAGCTGAAAAGTGCCTGCAAGTTACACACTCGAGCCCAGTGGAGATCTCAACCTGTCCTCAGGACTCAAGTGACCTGTAGCCCTGTCCCTGCTGCACAAAGCCTGAGCATTCCACTGCAGACCGCATGCATCCCGTAATCTGCGCCATCTTGTATCGGTAGTAAGGTTCGGACTTGTTACAGAAATAGGTGAGATCAAAGACTTGCCTTTGTGGTTGGAAAGTAGTTGAGGTATTCATTGAGCCCCTTGAGGAAAAAAAACGTAATTTGCAAATAATTGGTGTAATGAATGAACGTGGCTATAGAGTCAGTTCTAAGTGGGATGGGGTTGGGCTTGCTTGTATGATCTGGAGCTTTGGGGATTCCATTTTGTTTGGCCAACAGTCCTGTTCTAAACAGTATTTGGCAGATGTAATTCACACATGCCCAAAGTTTGCCTCCCATAATCCAGAGGTATGTGTGTGCTTAAGAGCATCATCTGGTTTTGGAAAAGAATAGCAGAACCCTATCATGTTCCCATGTTGGTCCCCATATGCACTGGCTCAAGCCTTTCTTAAAATTTTTTAATGTTTTATTTATTTTTGAGACAGAGAGAGACAGAGCATGAGAGGGGGAGGGGCAGAGAGAGAAGGAGACACAGAACCGGAAGCAGGCTCCAGGCTCTGAGCTAGCTGTCAGCACAGAGCCCGACGCGGGGCTCGAACCCACGAGCGTGAGATCTGACCTGAGCCGAAGCCGGAGGCTTAGCCGACTGAGCCACCCAGGCGCCCCAAACCTTTCTTATGGATGCCATGTGCCTGCCCATGCCATGATAAGCCATTCACATAGACGGGGCAGTGAAAGGGAGTTCTTTGTGTGACTTGTCATGGCGGCAGATCAAAAGGAAGCTTTGGCGTCATGGAACCAGTCAAGAACGCATCAAACTTGGGGCCCCCGGGGGCTCAGTCGGCTGGCCGTCTGGCTTTGGCTCAGGTCATGATCTCGCAGTTCATGGGTTCGAGTCCCACACCAGGCTCTGTGCTGACAGCTCAGAACCTGGAGCCTGCTTCCGCTTCTGTGTCTCCCTCTCTCTCTCTCTCTGTTTGATGCTCCCTTGCTTGTGCTGTCTCTCTCTTTCAAAAATAAATAAAATCATTTAAAAAATTTTTTAAAAAGAATGCATCAAACTTTTCCGTCCCTGAATTTCCAGCTAAGTCAGAAATAAGTGGCCCTTGCTGTTGACGTGTACAGGTATCATGAAAAAATGTTCAGTGACTGAGCAATGGTTCTACCAGAAAGTTTAGGCAAATAACATCGGACAATCCCCCAAAGGTCCAGGTTGCAACCCACCTCTGCACCATGTGGCTTTGAGCAAGAGGTGGCATCACAAAGTGTTTTCTTATGTTGTCAGGTATTTTGGTTTTGTCATTTTGTTAGAATTTGTTGGCCTGACAGTTCACAATTTCCCATGTAGGACTCTTCGTTTGAGTCCTCAATTAATCTTATGTTCTAGGCAAGGCAGTGTCGTCATTTCCAGTTGAGAGCATCGTGGCTCAGAGTCTGTACCTCATGCAAGACCTGTGAGTGGGGAGTTCCCGACCACCATGAGTCCAGGACTCCCTTCTGGATTTCCGGAACACCCAGTCCACCTTCCGAGGGGCTGGATGTCCTGGGTCCCGTCACTGTTAACCGAATGTTCTTTCCTTCTGTCGTAGGAAGACTGGTAGCCCCCAAAGACATCCAAGTCCTGATCTCTTACCGGCAAACAGACTAATGTCCCCAAAGACGTGAACACCGCAATCCCCCCGTGGTAGTCCTGTGATACTGATTTCAAACTTTCGACTGACAAGTTGGTGATTGAAGGAGACTAGTACGCATCTCTGAATCTACACCAGCTTAGAACACATCTCCTTCTAGAAATCTCCGTTTCAGGTCATGAGGTGTAAGCGAATCACCCAGGGGTCTTTAACCTCAGAGCTGGCTTTAGCAGGTCCCGATGGAGCTGAGATGCTCCAAACCAGGTGTGTCCAACCAGGGACACTGATTCAGGGACCACCCTTTGTACCACAAGGTCGAAGGTGCTTGTCAGCATGGTTTTTATCCTTTGAAAGGTGTCCCCAGCTCCCCAGTGCGTCTCCGAGCTGGCATCCCGGGGGGAACCTCAACGGTAGACTCGAAATGCATGCACAGAGATCAGCGAGTTTGTCCGATTCCTCATTTTCCCAAATGACCTGGATGATTTAACCACGAGACAGCGGGTCCCTGTTCCCTAGCAATGGACATTGCAGCGATGCCCGGAGCAGCAAAACTGACTTGCAAATGATCACTGCAAGTTTTCCTTGGCGGAAGGCGACTGTTTTCAGAGCTTGTCATGGGTTCCTGATCTGGTGTCCCCAGGGATGGAGGGGTGGCTGTCCTGCAGTGCCACCAGCATCTCCTTTGGACGAGGACACACGGGAAGGTGTGTATCCCACACATCACTTCTAGGACCTTCCCAGGGACTTAAAAGAACTCCCTCCACCTCCTGTTTCCATTCTGCTTTTAACTCAGTGATCAAAAGCATCTTAAGGCAGAGACGCGGTCTCCCTCCCTCCCGTGATCCGCGGGCAGCACATTTCCGTCCAGGCTCCGTGCTGCACACCCAAACGTTCCCGGAAGTCTGTCCCTTCCAACTCCACCTGTGGAAATGCTCAGTGCAGAGTTTTCTTGGAAGAAGAAAAGAAAGCCATTCGTGCAGGGGAAATGATGACACAGCATTTTAGCACATGAAACGGTCCACAATCCAATTTGAGATTCACGCGTCTACATGTGTGCGTTTCTTATACTTCACTTTAGGGCATGGGGCATGTGGATATTTCGGCTTCCTTGGGAAAGGCATTCCATCTTCTCCTGATTAGTATCTACTCAACTGCATGAACGGTGATGTGAGTCTAGCAGGTAACAAGGTCAGGATTTTAATGTTTTGACGCCCTGGGATGCATCTCATTGAAATGTTAAGACCTGACCCAAGCCAAAATGAAAAACAAAAACAAAAGCAAAAAAGGCATCCTGCACGCAGGATACCACAGTTTCTCTTTCCCCCAGGGTGAAGATTTCATTGCATCTCAGCAAATACATTTTAAAAGGAGAGCTTTTGGCTAAAATGCAGAGCTCGCTTTTCATGGTCCACTGTTTCTTACCGTGTTTTGGTCCATAGAGCGTTTTGTATGTTTGCTCCCTGCCAGGACTGCAATTAGCTTCCTGGGTGATTTGTGTTAGAAAGAATTGCACCACATCGTTTGGACAACACTCAAAGAGAGAGATAATTGGGCCATTCACACGGGAAGGTGCATGAGCTCAAGGCTCATTGGTGACACCCGTTGACCCGTTGGTTTCTGGGGACCACGCAGCTACAGTCTAAGTTCTACACATAACACGTTTTTTACTCACAAATGTTTCATCAAAGACATATGGATAAAAATATTGAATAAATATCCCTCTTTTTGCAAAATACCCAACTCACATGTTTGACTGTGATTCCTTTTGATATGCACAACCCATGCTTCGTAAGGCCATTGGGGTACAAATTCTTCTCTGAATTAATTCTTATGCGATCTCATAGACTCGCTGAATCCCCCTCCCCCCAAAAAACATGTGCCGTTCTTTCTTTATCTCTCACACAGCTTTTCTAGGTCTTTACAACTAAGTGTGATTTCTGTCTTGGCAGAACTTTCTGACATAATCGCGGATTACTCTGGCTGACCAGATACACAGGTGACAGACTCCCAGTGACACCTTTTCCTCGCAGGAGAGCAGCGTCACAGGGAAAACGTGTGTGGGACCCGGAGGCCGACGCACAGTGACAGGTGCAGAGGAAGCGTGTCTGGGACTTTGTGATGAGTCTGGACACTGGAGACGGGCTTGGTCTCGGTCCATATGCTGACTTCACGTCTCCTAACACACCATGATGCTCTGCGGCCCCTCACTCAACCCAACGGGTGTCCGAGCGACTCCACGTGCTGAGGGTGACATGGGGAGGAGGCATAGCACCCACGCTTGCTCACGCATCTGGAATAAACACACTCAGTGTCTGTGAACGAGGGGCATGGATTCCACCTGCCATGAGGCTCCGGCGGGTGAAGAAGAACCCTCCCCCAGTCACATCAGCACTTTCTCTGGCTTTGGTAGATGAGCCTTTTACAAAATCTGAGTGCTTGGTCCTGTTCCCCTCAAGTATCACCGGTGCGGCTGGGAAGCTCTTGACGACTCTGTCATCCTTCACCGGACGGAGGGCACCCCCCACACGCCGTCCACCAAACGGATTGGGTGCGCACTTCCGGGCAGCCTGATGGTGTCCTCCGCGGTGCACGTGCTCCAGGGGGGCCAAGGACAGACTCCGGTTTGCACACGATGCTTCAGGTCCCTGCTCTGTTCCTAGAGCAGAGAGCTCGGTTTGCAGAGATAAAGTTTCCAAGGGAAGGAAGGGAGGGAGGTAGGAAGGTGGGAGGAAGGAAGGAAAGAGGAAGGAAGGGAAAAAATGATAAAGAACAGACAGAAAGGGAAGGAGGGAGCAAGGAAGGAAGGAAGGAAAGAAAAGAAAGAAGGAAAGAAAGAAAGAAGGAAAGAAAAGAAAGAAGGAAAGAAAAGAAAGAAGGAAAGAAAAGAAAGAAGAAAGAAAGAAAGGAAGAAAGAAAGAAAGAAAGAAAGAAAGAAAGAAAGAAAGGAAGGAAGGAAGGAAGGAAGGAAGGAAGGAAGGAAGGAAGATAGGAGAAGGCAGGGAAGGAAAGAAAGAAGTAAGAAAAAAGAGAAAGGGAGAGAGCAAGGAAGGAAGGGAAGAAAGAAAGAAAGAAATATGGAAGGAGGGAGGGAAGGAAAGAAGAAATGAAAAAAGGAGAGAGAGGGAGGGAGGGAAGGAAGAAGGAAGGAACACAAAGAAAGAAGACCCAGCCCCAGATACCCAGACAAGGCTCTGACCGGGTCCAAAGCCCCACGACCTCCAGGACCTGGGAACGTTCTTCTAGAATCACAGCATGGAATCGGCCCCTTGTCATACAAGGACTTTAAGAGAGAAATCAGCCATGAACATCTGTTCTCACAGGGACTTCCCTGCAGGAGCCCAACGACGGAGCAGCATGCCCACCACATGGGCCCCCGGGCAGCTCTGCCCAGAGCCCCGCCATCGGGGCCGGGCGTCCAGGACCTGAGGACACGGGCCAGGCTCTGGAGCTGCAGGCGCCTCCAGGCAGCGGGAACCGGTGCTTCTGTGGTTGCCAACTTCCCCATCGCTGGCGGGGTGGAAATATTTTGCAAACACCTGAATGCCTTATCAGGCCGAAACACAGTTTCTGCAGCTCAAGGAGAAATGGGATTATTTCCAAAAAAAAAAAGGGGGGGGGGTGGAGTTTGGCCACCAAACATCTCCCAGCTAAAAATAAATGCATTTGAATAAGCCCTGGGCAGACAAACACTATTTTAATTCCAAAATATTTCTTTTTTTTTTTTAATTATTCGATGGGTGCTTCAGGTGGATGCATTTACGTTTGATAACATTTTGAGACGACGGTGGTGAACTTGTGGTAAAAGTTAGGGTAGAAACGAAGTCAGGGCGTTACTTAGGGACATGACTTGTGGGTTGTTTTTCAATGTGTAAAATAGAGAAATATGGAGAAATACAGACTTTCATGCCTGACAGTGTCCCCATTGGCCCTTTTTTATGGAAAGAGAGAGAGACAGAGCACGAGCAGGGGAGGGGCAGAGAGAGAGGGAGACACAGAATCAGAAGCAGCTCCAGGCTCTGAGCCGTCAGCACAGAGCCCGACGCGGGGCTCGAACCCACGAACCGTGAGACCATGCCCTGAGCCGAAGTCCCACACTTAAGTGACAGAGCCCCCAGGGCGTCTCCCAGATTGGCCGATTTTTATGGATATTCCCCGCCACGGAGCTCGACATGATTTAATAAAGGGTGACCCCAGGTGGTTGGCGAGCACATGAAAGGTAATATAAACACCCATTGGGGGACGGCCATTGGCCAGAGGTGTTGATTCCCAGAATCCCGCAGGCACACAGGATATGCTGGGGAGTTCACAAAGTAAACCAGAAACGCGTAAACCACAAGGAGCATTTTACGTGAGCAAAATGCTGAGAAATGCATCATCCCGTGGTCTGGGGTCTGGTTGGGAACACAGGTCGAGACCAGGCTAAGAAAGCCCGAGAAAATACGCATCCATTTCCCGGTCCTTTGCTCCGCCGTAAAATGATTCAAATGCACGATCATTCCCTGAAATGCACCTGCAATCCGGTATTTACACGCTGCTCCAAGCAGCCAGCCTCGGGGAGGAAGGACGTGAAAATACCTGTTTGGCCCCCCTCCCCCCAGAAAGCTACGACCCCTCCTTGGCTCCTGGATTCTCCGCCTTGAAGTCACCCGGGTCCCGATGCCTTCAGAAGGATCATTCCTCCGTTCTAATTAAGGGACGTAGTAAATAATTCAGAACTCTGACTCATAAACATGCGCCTCGCTGCCGGCACCGATGCTTTGTGCCGCTATCGCTCATCCGCCGCGACGGGGGTCACAGTTCCGGGGCTGAGCCACCGGGGCGACCGCAGGGATCTGCGACAGGTGCCGGGATCAGAACGCCCAGGAAGGCATGAACGCCCCTCCGCGGCCCAGCGCGCAGAGCTGGGCATCAGCTCGGTGCTGAATCGGACTCCTGTTAGCCTGCTCCTTCCCTTCCTCACAGTTTATACCCACTGAATGCCCGGGATTCAGAGACCAAACGCCCAGAAAACAAAGACCCTGCATGCGGGTCATTTTAGATGATGGCTGATTAACCAGCGGCCTGTTTCGAGATAACTCAAAAGGGGGAAACAAAAAACAAAACAGGAACAGAGGGAAAAGCAGACATCAGCGTCCATAGGGATTCATCCCCAAGAATCCCTGCAGGACTGGAAATTTCAACGTCTTCACAGCCCCCTGTCCCCCACACCCCAGAACTAGGGAAGCATTTTAACATTTTTTAAAAATGTTTGTTTTGTTTATTTTTTGAGAGACAGAGAGAGACAGCACGAGCAGGGGAGGGTCAGAGAGAGAGGGAGACACAGAATCCGAAGCAGCTCCAGGCTCCGAGGTGTCAGCAGAGCCCGACGCGGGGCTCGAACCCATGAACCGTGAGATCATGACCTGAGCTGAAGCCAGATGGCCAACCGACTGAGCCCCCAGGCGCCCCCCCATTTCCACATTTTCAAACGGTGGCTTCTTAAAGGAAACCCAGAACTTACACGACATGCTCAACTGTGTTGTTTGCTCAGAAATTCTGGAGGATTTCCTCTCTGGAATTTTTAAAGAAAACTTTGCCAACACCCACAATGAGGGAGCAGCATTTCCTGAAATAATTGGAAACGTGTTTCCTTTTTTGTTTTGTTTTTCTGGAGGAGTTAATTATGGTTTTGGGTCCACCATTCAAGGCCCAGGAACCCTCAGTCAGCCTGAGAAACAGGGAGTCATGTCCGATGCCAGAGGGAGGTCCCAGCCCCTTGCAGAGAGCGTGCGCACAGAACAGCATGGGTTTTGAGTGCAGTGTGCGGAGGGGACACAGAAATGAGGGGGTGGCCTGAGGGACATGGTCGGTATTGGTGCTCAGAGGCGAAAGGCAGTTTCAGGCTCAAGGTGAGGAGGTGTCGTGGTGAAATAAAGTCATATTTGACTGATGTTGTTTCTGAACCTTTCTTTGAGATGCATTCAATGAACAGGAAAGGTTTGGGGCAGCAGAGAAGATTGGGTCGGGGTCTGCAGGGAAACAGGATGAGGAAGATGCAGAGAGGGGTGGATGGGAAAAATGATGGATAGATAGATAGATAGGATGAGTGGATGGAGGGAGGGAAGGATGGATAGATGACAGATAGATACACGATACATACATAGATGATAGATAGATAGATAGATAGATAGATAGATAGATAGATAGATAGACAGATAGAAAGTAGGATGGATGAATGAATGGATGGATGGCTAAATAGGTAAATGATAGATAGATATGGTGGATGGATAGTTGAATGGTTGGATGATGGTTGGACAGATGGATACATAGATACATAGATACACAGATACATGGATAGATAGATAGATAGATAGATAGATACACAGATACATGGATAGATAGATAGATAGATAGATAGATAGATAGATAGATGGATAGGTAGGCAGATAGATAGATAGATACATAAATAGATAGATAGATAGACAGATAGATACATAGATACATACATACACAGATACACGGATAGATAGATAGATAGATAGATAGATAGATAGATAGACAGATAGATAAAAGATATAGATGCACACATGGATGGATGGATGGATGGATGGGTGGGTGGATGGAAAAATAGGCAAATCAATGATACATGATTGATAGATACAATAGATGGATAATAAATAAATATAAAAATAAATAAATGGATAGATAAATGATCAATAGATGGATGGACAGATAGATAAGATGGATGGATGATGGGTGCATACATAGATGATAGATAATGATTGATTGATTGATGGATAGGCACATAGATGATGGGTAGGTAGACACAAAAATAGATAAATGGATAGATAGGTCCACAAATCAATAAATTGATAGATATGACAGATGGATACATACATATGGTATATGGATGATGGAAAGATGGATGGATGGGTGGGTGAATGGATAGATGATAGATAATGATTCATTGATGGATGAGGGATAGATGACGGTGGATAGATACAAAGATAGATACGTGGATAGGTCAGTACATGTTATAAGAAACTGGCACATGCGGTCATAGCAGCAGAAGAGACGGACGATCTCGAGCTGACGCCGAGCAGACTCCGTTGTACATGCTTGCCCCACAGCAAGACAAAAAAAAAGACACATTTCCCAGCTCCAACCGTCAGGTAGAAAGAGAATTTTCCCTTGTTAATTTTTTTCCCTGCGCAGACCGTCACCTGATTAGACGAGGCCCACCCACGAGGGAGGAAGCCTCTGCTTCCCAGTGCTTGTCTCATCCCGAACACCCTCCGAGCCACAACACCCAGAATCCCGTGTGTCGCCATGTCTGGGCACCCCGTGGCCCAGTGGAGTTCACACACGCAGCTCACCCACACAAAAGGAGAGGAGAGGTTCCCTGTGTTTTTCTAACGCTTCCGCGGGGTGAGTTTCGGGCGGGAGGTGAGCAGGGCGGGGGTCCTGAGCACAGTTCGGCGGAATGCAGGCACATCCATAGGAACGTATCCACTCCCAGGCTTCATTTTGCTGCAGCCGGTGTAGACACCGGTTTGCTGTCTCCTGACCGCCGTGTGGTCCAGACTCAGGTGCGCTGAGCTCACGCGTGGATGAATCCCTCACACCTGCGGTGGAGCACAGGTGCGTGCGCCTACAGTAATTTTCTGCTTGCAAAATATCCCCCACCTCTCCTGCACAACTTTTAAACCAAGCACCCCCAAAAGGAAAAAAAAAAAGCAACAACAGAAAAACACCCGTGAGTGTTAATGACACGCCAGATCCAATTTTCCTGCTCAACGGAAACGTGTGTCTTCCCGGGCGCAGCGGTGTGAGGGGGTCTGGGCACAGGCTCGCCGCCGGGGGCGAGGTTCCGCGTGCTCACACCCTGGCGCCCGAGGTCAGCCTCACACCCACATGCGCCGGGGTGTCTGTTGAGAAACAAAGAGCCGAACTCCAGAAAGAGGCTGGATGCACCAGACCCGTTTTGGAAAACCAGACCCAGAGGGACACACAGGACGCAGCGGGTGATGGATGGGCGCCTGCCTCCCACTCACGGGCCTGGGACAGTCCCTGCGCGAAGAAATCCGGGGAGGGGCCAAGGGGGCGGCCAGACACGCGGGGAGAAGGTCTCCTTGCTTGTCACCCACAGAGAGCCGGCCGTGGAAGTCTCCAGAACCACACAGGCCAGCGTGAGGCATGGAAATCACCGTCACGCTGGAGACTCCAGCACCTCAGGGACCCAGGGGTGATTTGCTGCTCTGCGAACTTGGGCAGCGGCGGGCGTCCCGGGACAGGAGTCCACGGAAGCCTTGACTCCAGGGCGCCCCTTTCAGCTGTTTATCTCCTCAGCACGGAGTTCCTCCTGCCTTCCTTCTTTAGGAAAAATCTGAAGACATTTCCGTGTCTAATGCCCCATGGTTACTGACATTCTACCCTGTGTACGGGCTGAGGCAGGCACTGGGCCCACTTGCACAAACGGTGTTTGGAGTGCATCATACAGAGAGAGAGATGGCTACAGAGATACAGACGTAGAAGTAGAGGCTCAGAGACAGACAGATAGGGTCTATGGCGGTGGAGTAAAGGTATAGACATAGAGGCAGAGAGAGATCAGGGCAGCAGGATACAGCTACACTATGCATCCAGTACAGGGGTGCATTGCAGGGATGCAGGTGCAACTGTGAACATTCTTGTGACACAGGTGTGGCGTCGGTGTAGACACAGAATGATGGGTATGCGTATAGGCATCATATAAACATAAAGACAGAGCGATAAATCTATACTATAGCTAAAGGCATGAGGCTGTAGGGATATACAAATGGCTATCGGTAACAGGATAGGTAGAGGCACGCACCTGTTGGCACAAGAATAGATCTGTAGACACAGGTATGGTCCAGGGGCGGGTGGAGAGGTAAGTGTGTACAGGTGCGCCAAGAACACAGGCATCCACATGGCAGTAGACACGTACCTCAAGGAAGGTGAGACGGAAGATCAGAGGAGTGGAGAGGAGGGACCAGTGAGTCCCCTGGGGGGAGTAGGTCCAGCACCATGACAACCAGAAGAGGGGACCCCTTGGTAGGGCCCGGAAGGTCTCACTCAGTACCTGTGGAAAACAAGAGAGGGTTCCCGGTGGGGTCCCATGCAGTCTGCACCAACGAATGCGGTGAGCACTGGGAGACGAGCCTGGGTCACATTACCTGAGTTTTGAATGTCATGATGCTCTTTACGCCCTGGACAACCTTGGAGGCTCATGCTTCTCATGGACCTCAGCTTCGTGTCTCTGGGTTTTCTTCTCCCCTTCAGGCTGCCATATCTTAAACACCTGGGTATCTCACCTTCACCGGGAGCCACCCCCCCCCCCCGCTATTGGTGCCATGGAGACCACAAGATGGCAGTCCCTTAGGAGAAGCACCAGCAGCGTCCAGAAGGTGCAACGCCAATCCGTGGGCCAGTGTTGTAGTGAGGGACACCCTGTCTCTTCCCCTTAGTCAAGGCCAACATGGACGCGTGAGCTTGGGCTCTTCCTTCCGGGACTCCATCAAGGACGTGTTTTTGCTTCTGCTGCTTTCCTGGGCGGCTCCGACCCAACACAGAGCAGATACACCTGTTCCTTGCCCCTGCTCTGGGTCAAGGTGGGTCCTGATGTCTGAGCTCCCTCGGCGCCTGGTCCTCCTGCTCCCCGACACCCAGAGCCTTTGGTCCGTCTGGATCCACAGTGCAGTTTTCCGGATGCAGACACAAGGCGAAACACAGGGAAGTCGAGAGATGGCCCCAAAGGTGCCAGCTCAATGATGTCCTTTCATAAAAACAAGAGAAAACGGTCCGACGTGATGAATCAGCAGCATCATGTGACGGCCAGGGGACGAGTAATGTTCACAGAAGATGTTCTCTTTCTAAGTCAACGGAGGGTTTTACACAGCCTTGCTTTTCTTCCTCTCCTTTCCCCCCCTTCTTTTTCTTTAGCAGGAAGAGATATGCTAAGAGGAACCAGCTTTCAGGATGTCAAAATATTTTTTCAACGTCGCTGTGAGCAACAGAACCTTTTTTAAAATTTTATCTGGTGCTGTGCCACGATGGATGGTAAAGTCTCACGGTTTATTCTCAGCAGAAGAGGACTCCCTGTCTCTTTAGCATGTCGGTGGGGGCCTGTGCATGCCTGTAAACCCATCCAGAATTTGATGGGCCAAGTCCTTCTGTCTGTCTGTCTATCTATCTATCTATCTATCTATCTATCTATCTATCTATCTATCTGTCTGTCCATCCGTCCATCCATCCATCCATCCATCCATCCATCCATCCATCCATCCATCCATCATATCTATCTATCTATCTATCTATCTATCTATCTATCTATCTATCTATCTATCCATCCATCCATCAAGCATATCTACCTATGTACTTGTCTATCTATCTGTCTGTCTATCTATCCAGCCAGCAGATCTACCTATGTATCTATCTATCTATCTATCTATCTATCTATCTATCTATCTATCTAATCTA
>NC_043717.1:994316-1004489 GCF_006229205.1 Suricata suricatta | reverse complement strand
TCTATCTATCTATCTATCTATCTATCCATCCATCCATCCATCCATCCATCATATCTATCATCTATCTATCTATCTATCAATCAATCTATCTATCTATCTATCTATCTATCTATCTATCCATCCATCCATCCATCATATCTATCTGTCTGTCTATCTATCTATCTATCTATCCATCCATCCATCCATCCATCCATCCATCCATCCCGCATACCTATCTATGTACTTGTCTATCTATCTGTCTGTCTATGTATCCAGCCAGCAGATCTACCTATCTATCTATCTACCTATCTACCTATCTATCTATCTATCTATCTATCTATCTATCTATCTATCTATCTGTCTATCTGTCTATCTATCTGTCTATCCATCCATCCATCCATCCATCCATCATATCTATCTATCTATCTATCTATCTATCTATCTATCTATCTATCTTTCTAATCTATCAATCCATCCATCTATCCACCCATACATCATATCTATCTGTCTATGAATCTATTAATCCATCCAGCCATCATATCTCTATCTACCTATCTATCCATCCATTCATCCATCCATCATCTCTATCTATCTGCATACACAGAAACACACACACAAACACACACAGACATGTGTGGTGTATCCTTTCAAAACAGAAGAATTTCAACGCACAAAACAAAAGCGAGCATCGAGTCTGGACTTGTGGTTTCAGGAGGAAGGCAGGAACATGTACAGACTACTGATTTGGCAGTCAAATCTGTTTTATAAGTTAGCTTTCATCTACTTCCACAGAAACAGAACAGGAAATAAGCAAAGATGAATAATTTATTTGTTCAATTGAAAAAATTGAGCCCTCCACACACAGGCCCTAGAGACCACGCTCAAATAATTAGCGCAGTGATAAGTCAAATAAGACACGGAACAGGAGAGTGAATTCCAGGCTCAGGAAATCCAGAGACGGTACTTGTATTTTCTCTGTGAACTTCCTGCTTCTTACGGGTTGAATAACAAGACTGTTCAAGTTACTTATTGATTTTTTAAAAAATTCTCATACACGTCTCTTCCAAAGTCTGAGTTTGCCCCAAATACGGAAGAACCAATGAGTTTGTCTTATTCTTTTATTTTAAAATGTTTTAATATGAGTATAGTTAATGCACAATGATACAGTGATTTTATTTTATTTATTCATTCAAAAAAATTTTGTTTACATTTATTTACTTTTGAGAGACAGAGAGAGACAGAGGACAAATGGAGGAGGGGCAGAGAGAGGAGACACAGAACCGGAAGCAGCTCCAGGCTCGGAGCTGTCAGCACAGAGCCGCACGTGAGGCTCAAAGTCAGAACCCATGAGACCAGGACCTGAGCGGTTCTCCAGACTCACGTGCTTAACCAACGGAGCCACCCAGGCGCACCTCTCTGCAGCGGTTTTAAAATCCCGATGGCGGGCACTTGGGTGGCTGAGGCCGTCAGGCATCCAACTTTGGCTCAGATCACTCGGAGCCTGGAGCTGCTTCAGATTCCTGGTCTCCCTTTCTCTCTGCCCCTCCCCCCCCACACACCCTGTTTCTCTCTCAACAATAAAGAAACATTAAAATAATTAAATAAAATGAAGCCTGGCCACCATGGTCCATTGGAAGCATAGCACCCAAACTCATCTGTGAAACTTCTTTCTTCTAGAGCCTATGTTCTTCCCCGACCAGAGCAGGTAGGCAGAGAGAGGGTCACCCATCCGCCATGATGCACAGCTCAGGTGAACCCCAAGTAAAGTCCTAATTAGCATTCCGTTTCCCCATTGCATGTGTTTCTCCGATGGACGGCACCATTAATATCATAAATGTGCTTCTGAGGACACCTTCTCCGGTGTGGGGACACCCCACTCTCCACGTGCCTTACGGACCTGGAGAATTTTGAGTGTTACACCATCATGAGGTTCATGTCTACTGAGAGGACTCCGTTGCTCTGTGTTGGACGTCTCCTTGGGTCCCAGAGGGCTGGAGAGTTTAGCGGTGGTTCCCCACGGGGCGGTTTTGTCTGGAGACAACTTAGGATGGAAACCGAGACTGCTACTCCGACATCCCAAGCCAGAGACGGCTTCCTGCCGCCACCGAGAGTGAGCTGGCCCCAAATATCCACGGTGCCAAGCGTGAGACCCAAGACCATGTCCGTGAGCAACAGCAGAATCCCACAGGAATTTCCTAGGGTTTCCGGAGCAAGCGGCCACAGGTGCGGGGCGTAAAACATCAGAAATGCATTCTGGAGGCCAGAGGTCAGGATGAATGGGCCAGCCAGGCTGGCCCTGTCTGGAGGTCCAAGGGGAAAATCTCTTGAACCTTCTGCCTTTGGCCATGGTCTTGACTTGCTTTGGTTCTCAACACATCCCTCCGAAGTCTGCTCTGCTGGAACGTGGACATCTTTCCTTGTGTCTGAATTTCCCTCCTTTTTAAAATATTTTTTACATTTACTTATTTATTTTGAGAGACAGAGAGAGAGAGAGAGAGAATCCCAAGCAGGTTCCGCACAGTGACTGCAGAGCCCAGCGAGGGCCATGAACTCACGAACCGTGAGATCATGACCTGAGGTGAAGTCACAAGTTGGACACGTAACCGACTGAGCACCTAGTCTCCCCCAAATTTCCCTCATTTTTTTTTCTAATTTTTTTAATGTTCTTTATTTATGTTTTGAGACACAGAGAGGCAGTGTGAGCAGAGGAGGGTCAGAGAGAGAGGGAGACACAGAATCAGAAGCAGGCTCCAGGCTCGGAGCTGTCAGCACAGAGCCTGATGCAGGATTCGAACCCACAAACTGTGAGATTATGACCTGAGCTGAAGCCGGACACTTAAGCAACGGAGCCCCGCAGGCGCCCCCAGATTTCCCTCTGTTTATAAGTTCACCAGCTGTTGGGTTAGGACCCATGTTCATCCAGTAGGACTATCTCTGCTCATTATCTCTACAAAGACCCTGCTTGCAAATAAGGTAACACTCACGGGTTCTGGGGTTGGGACTTCAGAATATCTTTCAGGGAGACAGTTCACCCCAAAACAGATTCATCAGTAAATATGTCAGGAGCACGTTGTCCGTGCCCCGCATGCTCTGGGCACTGGGAATATGGTAAAGAACATCTTGGCATGATCAAAGCCCTCATGGGATTTCCATCCGTGTGTGTGCGTGTGTGTGTGTGCACATACCAGACATTAAACAGTCAAATATGTGGCATTTACATGAGCAGCTGCAAGGTGCATTGCGCACACAGAGAGAAGTCAAAATGTCAGGACATAGGGACCTGGGTGACTCAGACGGTTGAGCATCCGACTTCGGCTCAGGTCTTGATCCCACGGTTCATGGGTTCCAGCCCCGTGTCGGGCTCTGTGCTGACAGCTCAGAGCCTGGAGCTGCTTCCGATTCTGTGACTCCCTCTCTCTCTGCCCCTCCCTGTTCATAGCCTCAAAAATAAATAAGTGAACGTGAAGAAAAAAATTTTTAAATGTCAGGACACAACTTAGTGAAGATAGAAACAGAATGTCAATGTTGGGCAAATCCCAAAGGTCCAGTGTGCACCCGGTTCATTCTGCAGATAAGGAAACCCAGGCCACACGGGGGCAGTGACCTGTGACCCAGCGCGTGGACAGTGCTGGACTTTGGATATCACGTCCAGGGACCTTGAAACCGCACAAAGAGAGGCCAGAAGACAAGGAAAATAGTGGCAACGACATGGAGCTTAAACTATTCCTTTCTCTTAATCTTTTCAATTAATTTATTTTTTATAATTTTAATTTCTTTTTTAATTAATTTATTTTAAAAATTTATTTAGGAGCGCCTGGGTGACTCAGTCAGTTAAGTGTCCAGCTTCGGCTCAGGTCATGATCTCACAGTCTGTGGGTTCGAGCCCCGTGTCGGGCTCTGTGCTGACAGCTCAGAGCCTGGAGCCTGCTTCAGATTCTGTGTCTCCCTCTCTCTCTGACGCTCCTCTGGTCTCTCTCTCTCTCTCAAAAATAAATAAAGAACATTAAAAAAAATTTTTTTTAAATAAAAATTTATTTAAAATGTATTTATTATTTTAATTAATCTATTTATTACTTTTTTAAGAAATAAATTTTTATTTATTTATTTTTGAGAGGAAGAGAGACAGAGAGAGGGGCGGAGGGGCAGAGAGAGGGAGACACAGAATCGGAAGCAGCTCCAGGCTCTGAGCTGTCAGCACAGAGCCCGACACGGGGCTCGAACCCATGAACCGTGGGATCATGACCTGAGCCGAAGTCGGATGCTCAACCGTCTGAGTCATCCAGCTGCGTTTTTACTGTTTGGACCACCCATGCAGAGCTTTGGATGCAACTTTCAGACACAAAATAGCAACCTTGTTTCTCTCCAGTGTCTAGTTATTGGCTCACAGACGCTCTTCATTTCTCTGTCCTAGAAAGTCTGCACGTTATTTATTAAATCCTTTGCATGTGCCCGCCCTCCACAGACCCCAGCCAATGGCGGGAGCAGCAAACACTGCTTTATTTGAACACGTCTTCTGTACAAATCCTAGACCCCCGAATTCTTTTAAAATTTTAATTCTTCTGTTTAATTATATTCTCGGGAGAGAGCATGAGCAAGGAGACAGGCAGAGAGGCCTAAGCAGGTTAGGAAACACGGAGATGCCCTAAGTATCCTTAAGGTCATGTCTATAAATCTTATACGTGTATATTATATTCAAATGTAAATTGCCTAAAACATGCCATTTTCACTATTTCCAGGGCTCCGTAGCGGGTCAGCATTTCTCTAAGGCTACTGTTCCGTGCCTCCTGGGATCTGCATTTAGGTATTTTTATTGGACTAACTCAGCCAGAAACAGGCTTGCTTTCTAAACATGCATTTGGACCAATGCTCTGCAAACACATGCCAACTCCTCTTTCCAAAAACGATGAAATCATTTGCGTCCAAGTGCCGGGCAGCTGGATACGTGCGAGAGGTGCTCTCCGGGAGGGGGTCCTGGGTCCGGTGCACCAGGTGGGGACGTCTGGTGCTGGGAAAACCCTGATCAAAGAGCGGATGCATGAGCGAAGATTTTAAAACAGCAATAATGGTCCGTGTCACGCAGCCCGGGATTTCAAGCATGCGGATGCTCAGGATGCCTTTGACAATCTGCACAGTGCATTTTGTCACCACCGTCAACGGCTCTTGCAGACCTCACCTCTCTGCGTTTTGGGGAACGGAGAAGACGGATTCTATAACACTCCCCGGAGACCTCTGAGCCCACCCAGGTTCACTTTGCTGTTCCCCATCCCTGCGGATCTCGGGATAATCTGGAAATGGGAACCAAGCTGGCTGCCCCCCGTGTTTGTCAGCTGTTCCCTGTGTGTAGGAGGGAACGTGGTGGCAGGTTCTTAAAAAAACACAACATCCACCAAGAAAGACAGTGGTTGAGTCTGTATCCGTGTCTGGGAAATTGGACAAGACAGGACAGGCTGGAAACTGCTGGCTTCTGTGTGTAAAGTGAATGATTGTTGGGGCGCCCCGGGGGCTCAGTCGGTTGAGTGTCCGACTTCGGCTCAGGTCATGATCTCACGGTTCGTGGGTTCGAGCCCCGCATCAGACTCTGTGCTGACAGCTCGGAGCCTGGAGCCTGCTTCCGATTCTGTGTCTCCTTCTCTCCCTTTACAATAAACATAATAAAAGTTAGTCTGTTCCCCTTATCATTAAATTCCCATCATCAGACCACGAAGGTCTCTCACAACGAACAAACCTCCGTGTAATACGATCCTAATCACTGTGCCGTTTCCCCAAATCACCTCATTTCGCAGGCCTCCCTGAAACGGAGAGTAAGTCACGAAATACCATCGAATGTTTTCCACCACGGAAGTGAGTGGATCTTTAGTTCTATGCTTCTTAAAGTCGTTTCTAACTATCGAGTATCACTTCCAGCAACTGCACACGGGTGTCTCTTCTGCCGAACATCCCGGAGAGAAGAACGATAAACTCTCAGTGAAATCGTAAAACAAAAAAACAAAAACACCCAAAAAAAAGTATCTGAGGGCTGTGGTGCATGACCCCAAACAGGCCGAGAGAGGAGGGGAGGACCTGGGTTGAAACACCGGGACGTGCGTGTGCACGGTTTTCGTCTCAGAGGCTTCTGTGCTGGGGGTGCGAGCGTCCCGTCAACTGATTTGGGGGAGCCCACCATCTGCAGACTTAGTAACCTGCAGGAGACAGGACGGACCGGCAGCCTCCCCGGGTCCCTGGAAATGAGGACGGAATACCAAGGGGAACCTTCCGGACGCGGCGTCAACACCTGGGTAGGAAGGTCCCCCACATCCCTGGCCGACCTGGGGTACCCGAGTGCAGGGGGCAGCTCACCCCTACTCTGTGCTCTGCCCAGCCTACAGCACACCGTCTATGATGTCCAGGCCAAAACACGAATGGTACCCAAGAGGGGGCGGGAAGATGCAACTAAAATCATGGGAAAACCAGGATATCAGCCAACCCCATCTGACCCACAGGCTGGGAAAATCACACACTAACTTTCATTTTATTTACTTTATCTTATTGTGTTTTATTCAATTCTATTCTATTCTGCTTATTTTATTTTGTTGTATTTAATTCTATTTATTTTATTCTATTTCATTCTATTTATTTTATTCTATTTTTCTATTCTATTTTATACTAATCTATTTCTTTTTTGTTATTGTATTTATTTTATTTTCCTGTTTCATTCTATTTTTATTTTATTTTCTTCTATTTCATTCTATTAAATATTCTATTCCATTCTATTTCAATCTATTTTATCTTATTTTATTCTATTTCATTCTATTTATTTTATTCTTTCTCTTTCTATTCATTCTGTTCATTTTATTTTATTCTATTTCATTCTATTCATTTTATTTTCTGCTATTTCATTCTATTCATTTTTTCTTCTATTTCATTCTATTCATTTCATTTTTATTCTTTTTCATTCTCTTCATTTTATTCTATTCTAGCCTATTTCATTCTATTTATTTTATTCTATTTTTGTATTCTATTCTATTGTAATCTATTTACTTTATTCTATTTTATTAACTTAATCTAATTGAATTCTATTTATTTTATTTCATTTTATTCTACTTATTTTATTTTGTTTTATTTCCAGGATAGGTAGCATTCAGTGTAACATCAGTTTCAGGGACACAACACTTTCATATGACCTCCGTGCTCATCCACACAGCTGCCCTCCCAAATCCCCATCAGCTGTGTCCCCCACCCCCCACCTCCCGTCCGGTGACCGTCTGTGTGTTCTCTGTCGTTAAGAGTCTATTTCTTGGTTTGTCTCTCTCTGTCTTTCCCCGCTTTACTCATTTGTTTTGTTTCTTCAAACAAAATACTATATGAGTGAAATCATATAGTATTTGCCTTTCTCTGACTTATTTCTGTTTGCATTATACTCTCCAGCTACATCCACGTCATGGCACATGGCAAGATTTCATTCTCTTTCTAACAAAAAAATTTAATGTTTATTTATTTTTGAGAGAGAGAGAGAGAGAGAGAGAGAGAGAGAGAGCGCGCGCGCGTGCGCGCGCGCATGAGCGGGGGAGGGGCAGCAAAAGAGGAAGACACAGAATCGGAAGCAGGCTCCAGGCTCCGAGCTGTCAGCACGGAGCCCGATGCGGGGCTCCAACCCACGAACCGTGAGATCATGACCTGAGTTGAAGTCAGACGCTTAACCGACTGAGCCCCCAGGCGCCCCCAGATTTCACTCTCCTTGTGTATATACCACATCCTCTTCATCCATTCGCCAGCCGACGGACCTCTCACCTGCTTCTAGCGGACATGAATGCAAACAGCTCTCCAGATCTCAAGGAAAACAGTGATAACGAAGGAGCAGCTGGAGGATTTCATCATAAAAATAGTCAAAGAACCAAGTGGATAGTCCACAACCAAAAAGAATAACATCGGAAACAAAACCTTTCCTGAACAGCCTTGATTGCAGGCTCAAAACGGACGATCTGTACCTTTGAAAATTGGGCAAGTGACGTAATGTCATGGGCGAATCAGGGAAGAAAAACGCTGTCAAAAATGGCCAAGGGGGGCGCCTGGGGGGCTCAGTCGGTTAAGCGTCCGGCTTCGGCTCAGGTCATGACCTCACGCTTCGTGGGTTTGGGCCCCGAATTGGGCTCTGTGCTGACAGCTCGGAGCCTGGAGCCTGCTTCAGATTCTGTGTCTCCCTCTTTCTGACCCTCCCCTGCTCATGCTGTCTCTCTCTGTCTCTCAAAAATAAATAAAAAACAGAAAAAAAATTTTTTTAAATGCCCAGGGGCCCAACGATCTGTGAGAGAATATGAAATAGTCTAGAATAGTTGTATGTAGTTTTATACATATATATGTTTATAACATACAATATTATATATTATGTAATAACACCATGATGTACTATGTAATGGTATATAGTATACCATATACTGTTACTATGTAGTAGTATATTATTGCATTATCATACAATACATTCTATATTATAGTAATATATAATCATCCTAACTAAATACATTACATATTATAATACTAATATAATATATTATCGATCACAAAGGTGTTATTGGTATATATAATTATATTAGGATATAATTCTTATATTGCATATTATATATTATCATGTGTATTTATATATTGCACATATGTCGTCCTGTATCCTATATGAATATTTACATATGTAATATCCTATATTTAACACTTACATATGTAATATGTGACATATATAATATATAATAACAGCCAACAGTCACGGGGGTCCTCCAGGCTGCAAAGCCGTGTGTGCACGGCCTGCGTCCCCCCAGCAGCCATGGGCATGCATTGTCACACGGCACAGGGGTCCATGCACATGTCACTGAGCTATGCACCTGGGAAGAGGGGTAACCCCGGATTAACCTGGTCAGGCCCTCTAACCCCGGCAGCCCTCAAATGCACAGAACATCACACAGCTGGATGGACAGAGATACCATGGGAAGGCAAGTTACACGGATTGCAAGAAGAGGGGTTCGGGGGACACCCCTCCGGGACCAGAGAGGGCCCCCCAGGAGCCCGGGGCTCCCCCTGCCGACAGCCAGCCCAGAAACGGGCCGTCAGCCCTACAACCGCCAGGACCCAGACGTTCTGCTCACCGCCTCCAAGAGCGTGGGCACATCCTTGTCCGGGGGACGCCCACGGAGACCCCGCGGGTGGGCGTCCCGACTTGGACCCTGGGAGACCTTGAGCAGAGCCGGTGTCTCGTTCGGAGCAGCTGCGTTTGGGAGGATTCAATGCAAGTGTGATAAAAACCAGATCGAAGAAACGTCTGCGGGTTCTAGATCAGGAGTGTGAGTTGGGGTGGGGGTCCCCTAAAACCACTGCTGGAGGCATGACGGGCCAGCTCTCAGCGGCCCCTTCCCCAGTCCACGGCTGCAAAGCCCAGAAGAAACCTTCCGAACCCCGCCCGGGGTTATGCCAAGCAGGAGTGTGTCCCCAGCGGGAAGCCAGTGCAGGTGGCCTGAGTCAAAGGGTACAGCCTGCAGCCTAGGGGACGCCCCCTAGCGTCGGTGAGGGTGCGCTCTGCAGGCAGGCCTGGGGGTGGGGGTGTCGACCTCCTAGCGGAGTGAGTCTGGGGGAGATCCAGGGTCCTGGTGGGGGCCCGGGATCTGGAGGGTTATGGGGATCTGCGGGATCTGGTCGTCTGTGTGCGCGCGCGTGTGCGCGTGTGTGCAAGAGATTCTAATGCGGAGTCAGGTGGGTGTTAGATTGAGGGAGATATGAGGGGGGTCTTGGGTCTTGCAAGGTACTGAGGTCCTTGTGGGGCAGCCACGGTGTAGGTCTCCCTTGAGGGAGGGGTTCTGGGTAGGGGTCTGTGTCGGGGGGGGGGTCCTTAGTGAAAGCCCAATGATTCCAAGGCAGGAGTGAGAAGAGTCGCGAGAGTTCTAGCCACGACTGGGTGGGTGTATGATTCCGGTGGGCTCTGCTGGGGGTCCCTGTGGGCATCTCGGTGGGGGTCTGCGAGGGCCCTCATCGGGTTTTGTGGTCTGGTAGGGGTCTCGGTGAAGGTGCCTGATTTGAGTGCGGGGGGGTCGGGGTAGAGGGGCGTGGTCTGCTCCGCGAGGGATTCATGTCCAGGTGCTTGTAAGGTTTTGGCTGTGAGGAGTTTTGGGTCCGGGCAGGGTCCCACGGTCTGGGAGGGGTCCCTGGTCAGGACTTCCGGGTTCTGGGGGGGGGGGGGGG
>NC_043717.1:992446-994216 GCF_006229205.1 Suricata suricatta | reverse complement strand
GCTCTGGTGCGCGCGCGCGGCCCCGCCGGGGACCCCGGGACCCCCCCCCCCCCGTCTCCCCGGGGGCGCAGGAGCCGCGGGTTATTTTTAGGCCACAAAGAGTAATTTCCAAAACAGCACTCGCTGGGAACTGGGGAAGTGTGCAACCTTGTAGACGGTACCCTGGGCGGGGAGAGCGGGTCCCGGCGAGGCCAGGGAGCAGGACCCCCCCCCCCCCCCCCCCCCCCCCCCCCCCCCCCCCCCCCCCCCCCCCCCCCCCCCCCCCCATGAGCCACACTGAGAGCGTCTATTGTTGCAAAATGCTGCTGAGCCTGAACAGCCCCGGGTGAACTCACATGCACGTGCGAGTTTTCCGTGTGTTTTGGTTTTGTGCAAATACACCACTGTGAGCGCGGCCTCTCTCCTAATTTTCTTAACCGCCTTCTCTGTACCTTCCTTCTGGGGAGAATACGGTGTCCCCTCCTTCACAATATCCAAAGGAGGTGCCCGTCCGCAGTGTGTGGGTCCCCTGAGGCCTCCGGTCTACACGGAGGAACTTCGGGCGGGCCCACAGGCTCCCAGTGGATTTTGCAGGGTGGGGGTAGATGGCCCAAGTCACCCCCACGTTGCTCAGGAGTCAGCTGCACGTTTCAATCCCGCCGTGCACCCGCTAATGGGGGGGAGGGGGTCTGGGCCACACTCCGAGACCCTCCGATGTGCGGAGGAAAACCAGAATTTTTTAGGGGAGCTCCCGCCACCCCCAAATCCACTCGGGAAAATGAATCTTTGTTTTACGTGAGCTACACTTTGCGAGACCGCATGCACTGGGGTGTATTTTTAACACATTTATAGGCATTGGAAGCAAAGGCGGGTGGGGGCGGGGCGTGTGTGCGCCGTTTAGATCAGCTTGTGGTCAGTGCGGGGCCGTGGGGCCCTGTCCCCAAATCCTAGACCACGTTCGCTTACTCCTTGGGGTTTCGCTCTTAGTCGGGATTTTCACCTGCCTTGGAGGCGTTCACGGGTTTCCCCAGAAAAGACAGGGTGAAACTGCCAAAGGGATTTGAACTTGCATGTTCCAAAAACTTGTTTCTGTGCGTCCAAACCAGCGGCCTGCTCCGGTCTTTCCCCTCGTTGATTAAGAAAACAAAACGTGTTAAATACAAGGTCGTCGTGAAGTCACATGTCAGCAGCGAATCCTTATCTGTGCCCCAGAACGGGATCAGATGAAGGCTGACTTTTCCTGGCTCGCCCCGAGCCGCCCGGCCTAAGAGAGCTGATTTTAGATAGTGTGGGAAGAGGTCCCTAACGACCTCTTAAGAGTGTCCCTTCTGGGGCTGGGCTGTTGGTCGCGCCTTGCGGGCCTTTTAAAGCTGTGCTGATCTGCCCCTCCCCCACTGCGATTTTTGAACCAGAGCCCGTGAACTTTGCCCTGGGGGCCTCGACCTAAAGTGTAACAGGCCGAGTGTTTTTCTGTGAATTTGGACCGGGAGGTGGTTCTTGTATCTTTTGTTTATTTTTAAAATGTATTTATTATTAAAAAAATTTTTTAATGTTTATTTTTGAGAGCGAGTGTGTGAACAGGGGAGGGTCAGAGAGTTAAGCTTCCGGGTTCGGCTCAGGCCAGGATCTCCCTGCTCATGGGTTCGAGCCCCACATCGGGCTCTGTGCTGACCGCTCGGAGCCTGGAGCTGCTTCCGATTCTGTGTCTCCCTCTCTCTCTGACCCTCCCCTGCTCGCACTTTCTCTCTGTCTCTCAAAAATAAATAAAAAACACTAAAAAAAAAAAAAAAG
>NC_043717.1:958903-992346 GCF_006229205.1 Suricata suricatta | reverse complement strand
CAAAAATAAATAAACATTAAAAAAATAACCATAAGAATCCAAGTACCTTTTATTACCAATGGCACAGTTTTTTTCAGTTGAAAAATAAGAGCATTCTTCAAAAGGCAAAGTAGGCTCGTGATTTGTGTGGCCCCGTGTTCCGTGTTCACCATCCCGGGCCTTCTGGAAGGCTGCCTGCTCTGCATCCGCTGCCTCCCCCTCCCTGCGCAGCCTCCCCCTCCCTCCGTTGGCTCCCCCCTCCCTCCGCAGGCTTCCCCCTCCCTCCGCAGCCTCCCCCCTCCCTGCGCAGGCTCCCCCCTCCCTCCGTAGCCTCCCCTTCCCTCCGCAGCTTCCCCCCTCCCTGGGCAGGCTCCCCCCTCCCTGCGCAGGCTCCCCCCCTCCCTCTGCAGGCTCCCCCCTCCCTCCGTAGCCTCTTCCTCCCTCCATAGGCGCCTTTGGGAAGAAACCAGGTAGCTCTTCCTGGAAACGGCAGGAGCTTTCAGGCCCTCCGGAGGGTCTTGGGGACGGTCCCCTAGCCCTAGAGGTACTCAGAGTCACCGTGGGCCTAGCTGCACTGAAGGTACAGACAGGGGCTCACAGGAAACAGTCACCTGCTGCCCTGGGGAGGGGGGACTGGAGTTTCGGACGCAAGCTGCTGAGCTTGTGTGCAGCCCTTGGGTCGCGGTGTCCGGGCTCCGCCAAGTCAGCGATAATTATCATAACAGTGATGACGGGACGCCCACGGGGTAGCTCGGGGACGCGGTTCATCTTCCCGACCTGGGTCACTGTGCTCCGTAGATCCTTGATGGCCGTCTCTGCGTCCCGTTTCCGTGTCCCGTTTGGGGGTTCCTCCTCCCTCAGGCCCTGGCGGTGCGGGGGCCCCCTCCACCACTGCGGGACACTCTGTGCCGTGTACCTGACCTCCTTACCCGGGTTGGTCATGGCAACGGTGCCCTTGATCCAGAGACAGGCGTATTGTGACATCTTCCTGAAAAGCCTCAGGCAGGCCGGTGTGCAGGGGTGTGGGTGCCTTTGAGGATGTGGGTGCCTTTGGGGCGTGATGTTGACACTCAGTGGCTTTGAAAGTTGTACCTTTGTCCTAGGTCTGCCCTGGGTCAGCCTTACCTTAGTTCCACTGGCTTGGAATGTCAGAAATCGAACCTCTCCCAGCTCGGGAGACCAGAGTCTGAGATCCAGGCAGGGCAGGACCCCTGAGATCCAGGCAGGGCAGGACCCTTGAGAACCAGGCAGGGCCCCTGAGACCCAGGCAGGACCCCTGAGACCCAGGCAGGACCCCTGAGATCCAGGCAGGGCAGGACCCTTGAGATCCAGGCAGGAGCCCTGAGATCCAGGCAGGACCCCTGAGATCAAGGAGGAGCAGGACACTGAGACCCAGGCAGGACCCCTGAGACCCAGGCAGGGCCCCTGAGACCCAGGCGGGGCCCCTGAGATCCAGGCGGGACCCCTGAGATCCAGACGGGACCCCTGAGATCCAGGTGGGGCCCCTGAGATCCAGGCGGGGCCCCTGAGATCTAGACGGGACCCCTGAGATCCAGGAGGGTCAGGACCCCTGAGACCCAGGCAGGACCCCTGAGATCCAGGCAAGACCCCTGAGACCCAGGCAGGACCCCTGAGATCCAGGAGGGTCAGGACCCCTGAGATCCAGGCAGGACCGCTGAGATCCAGGCAGGACCCCTGAGATCCAGGAGGGTCAGGACCCCTGAGATCCAGGCAGGACCGCTGAGATCCAGGCAGGACCCCTGAGATCCAGGAAGGGCCCCTGAGATCCAGGCAGGACCCCTGAGACCCAGGCAGGGCCCCTGAGACCCAGGCGGGGCCCCTGAGACCCAGGCAGGACCCCTGAGATCCAGGAAGGGCCCCTGAGATCCAGGCAGGACCCCTGAGATCCAGGCAGGGCAGGACCCCTGAGATCCAGGCAGGACCTCTGAGATCCAGGCAGGAGGCCTGAGATGCAGGCAGGACCCCTGAGATCCTGGCAGGACCCCGAGATCCAGGCAGGGCAGGACCCCTGAGACCCAGGCAGGGCAGGGCCCCTGAGACCCAGGCAGGGCCCCTGAGATCCAGGCGGGGCCCCTGAGATCCAGACGGGACCCCTGAGATCCAGGGGGGGGGGCCCTGAGATCCAGGCGGGGCCCCTGAGATCCAGGCAGGACCCCTGAGATCCAGGCAGGGCCACCGAGATCCAGGCAGGGCCACCGAGATCCAGGCAGGACAGGGCTGTGCTCCCTCCTGAGGCTCCAGGGCAGTGTCCTTCCTGCCTCTTCCAGCCTCTGGGGCTCCAGGTGTCCCTGGGCTGTGGCCACGTCCCCCTCAGGACCTCTTGTTGACATCCTTCACTTAGTGACGTCTGAGTCTTATTTCAAATACGGTTCCATTTACAGGTTCTGGGAGCTCCTGCATTTTGGTGGCAGGTCTGGTATTCAGTGCCCCTGAGCCCCTGAGGCTTCACTCCGACCCTATTTCCCATCCTCAGAGCATGGTCTGGTTGCTCTAGTTTGCTTTGTAACCCCGTGTGCACTGTACGGCCGGTCGAAAACTTGCACACTTAACAGAGACCTCTGGACACCATCCTGCTGCCCGTCTGGGCATCGTGCCCTGAGTGGCGGCCGAGAGGGACGGGACTTGGGGGCTTCGGGGCCTTTGGGACCCTGGGGGTTGGCTCCCAGGTCGCCAGAGCCTCCCCGTGCGCGGCAAATACACATTTCTGCGTCCAGGCGGGCATTTTGAGAAGCTCCAGGGATCAAGATGTGCATTCCAGCCCGAGTGAGGTTACCGTTCACGGATGTGCCAAAGCTAAAAAGGGAGCATGCCGCGTTCAAAGGGGCGTTGCTTTGACACGTAAAATTTGGAACCAACCACAAAAAAATCCCCTGATGCCTCTTAGACAAGTGAAAGACGGCCCCGTGGAGACCCCCATGCTGTGTTTGCTTCCCGGATGCCGTGCGCACATTCCTGCCGAAAACGAGGCTTGAGGAGGTGGTGGTGGTGGTCTCCAGGGCCGGCGCCCGCACCGGGGGTCCCAGGGTCCCGCCCGCCGCCCGCAGAGGCCCTGAGCGTGACCCCTCCTGGCAGGCGCCGGGCTGGCGGGGACCTCCTAGGCCAGGAGACCGTAAAGATCCAAGATGAGGAAGACAGAGAAACGCCCAGACGTGCACGTGCCCAGACACGTGACCTCGCCCCGCACGTAGGACGGACCTGCACGGACCCGGGCGCCCGGCTCAGCTGCCCGGGCGTCCCCTCCGCTTTCCAGAGCCTCACGCCCGCCCTGCAAGGCGGCCCGGTCGGGCCTCCGCGCCCCGAGGCTTCCAGACCCCGTGCCCGCCGCTGCCCGGGTCCCTTCTCACGCTGTGTTTGTCTTCCTGCCTCCCAGCAGGTGCGCAGGAATGAGCGGAGGCCCCCCGGGCGGGCCGCGGCGCAGACGCCATGGACGCGAAGGGCCTGGACCCGTCCCAGGCGGACCTGAAGCTGGTGGCCCACCCGCGCGCCAAGAGCAAAGTGTGGAAGTACTTTGGCTTCGACACCAACGCGGAGGGATGCATCCTGCAGTGGAAGAAGATCTACTGCCGCATCTGCAGGGCGCAGATCGCCTACTCCGGCAACACCTCCAACCTCTCCTACCACCTGGAGAAGAACCACCCCGACGAGTTCTGTGAGTTCGTCAAGAGCAACACCGAGCAGATGCGGGAGGCCTTCGCCACCGCCTTCTCCAAGCTGAAGCCCGAGGGCTCCCAGCTCGCCCCGCCGGACGCGCTGGCCGCCAAGGCCGGCCACGGCCACGAGAGCAAGCGGCAGCAGGAGCTGACGGCCGCCGTGCTCGGCCTCATCTGCGAGGGCCTGTACCCCGTGTCCATCGTGGACGAGCCCACCTTCAAGGTGCTGCTGAAGACGGCCGACCCCAGGTTCGAGCTGCCCAGCCGGAAGTTCGTGTGCGGCAAGGCCATCCCGGAGAAGTACGGCGCCGTCCGCGAGGCGGTGCTCAAGGAGCTGGGCGCCGCGTCCTGGTGCGGCATCTCCACGGACCTGTGGCGGAGCGAGACCCAGAACCGGGCCTACGTGACCCTGGCCGCCCACTTCCTGGGCGGCGGCGCCCCCGGCTGCCTGTCCGTGGGCTCCCGCTGCCTGAAGACCTTCGAGGTTCCCGAGGAGAACCGGGCCGAGTCCATCACCCGGGTCCTGTACGAGGCCTTCATCGAGTGGGGCATCAGCGCCAAGGTGTTCGGCGCCACCACGGACGGCGGCAAGGACGTCGGGAAGGCCTGCTCCCTGCTGGACATCCCGGTGCAGATGCCGTGCCTGGGCCACAGCTTCGACGCGGGCATCCAGCAGGCGCTGCAGCTGCCCAAGCTGGCCGCGCTGCTGGGCCGCTGCCGCAAGCTGGTGGAGTACTTCCAGCAGTCGGCGGTGGCCATGTACATGCTCTACGAGAAGCAGAAGCAGCAGAACGTGGCGCACTGCATGCTGGTCAGCAACCGCGTGGCCTGGTGGGGCAGCACGCTCGCCATGCTGCAGCGGCTCAAGGAGCAGCAGTTCGTCATCGCCGGCGTGCTGCTGGAGGACAGCAACAACCACCACCTGATGCTGGAGGCCGCCGAGTGGGCCACCATCGAGGCGCTGGTGGACCTGCTGCAGCCCTTCAAGCAGGTGGCGGACATGCTGTCCGCCTCCAAGTACCCGACCATCAGCATGGTCAAGCCTCTCCTGCACATGCTGCTCAACACCACCCTCAACATCAAGGAGACCGACTGCAAGGAGGTGAGCATGGCCAAGGAGGTGATCGCCAAGGAGCTCTCCAAGACCTACCAGGAGACGCCGGAGATCGACATGTTCCTCAACGTGGCCACCTTCCTGGACCCGCGCTACAAGCGCCTGCCCTTCCTCTCCGCCTTCGAGCGGCAGCAGGTGGAGAACAGGGTGGTGGAGGAGGCCAAGGGCCTGCTGGACAAGGTCAAGGAGGGCGGCTACCGGCCCGCGGAGGACAAGATGTACGCGCTGCAGGAGGAGCCGCCGGTGAAGAAGCTGGTGCTGGCGTCCACGCCGCCGCCCGCCAGCGTCATCAACAGCATGCTGGCCGAGATCTTCTGCCAGACGGGGGGCGTGGAGGACCAGGAGGAGTGGCACGCGCAGGTGGTGGAGGAGCTGAGCAACTTCAAGTCGCAGAAGGTGCTGGGCCTCAACGAGGACCCGCTCAAGTGGTGGTCCGACCGCCTGGCCCTCTTCCCCGTGCTGCCCAAGGTGCTGCAGAAATACTGGTGCGTGGCGGCCACCCGCGTCTTCCCCGAGCGCCTCTTCGGCTCCTCCGCCAACGTGGTGAGCGCCAAGAGGAACCGCCTGGCCCCCGCGCACGTGGACGAGCAGATCTTCCTGTACGAGAACGCGCGCAGCGGCGCCGAGGCCGAGCCCGAGGACGAGGACGAGGGCGAGTGGGGCCTGGACCACGAGCACATGTGTCCCCTGGGTGACGCCGTGCACCCCGGCTTCTTCGGCATCAGGGACAGCGGCTTCGTGTAGCGGCCGCGGTGGGGGACGGGGGTCAGCGGGACGCCGCCCCTTGCCGCGTGGTCTGCTGCACCTGCCTGGGTCGCGCACGCATGCGCGCACAGGCGCACGACAGACACGCGGCTGTGCGCCGCCCGGAGGGGGCACCCGGCGCCTTTCCTTGCAGAGGCCACGTGCACCCCCAGCGGAAGGACACAAATCAAGTAGGAAAGTTCTAGACGTCCCCTGGCTGTGTGCGCTGCTGCAAATTCCCGGGACGCGTGCGCATGCGTTCATGGGCGCACGGGCGGGGGCGCGCACATGGGCGGCCGGTGACCTCATTGGCACAGGCGCATGACAAACATGCAACAATGCGCCACCGGGAGGGGACACCCGGGACCTTTCCTTGGAGAGACCGCGTGGGCCCCCAGCGGAAGGACACACATCAACTAGGATGGTTCTAGAAGTCCCCTTGCTGTGTGGGCTGCTGCAAATGCCCAGGACGCGCATGCATGCGTTCCTGGGTGCCCACTCGCATGGGCGTGCACACGCACGTGGGCGTCAGGTGACCTCACCGGCACAAACGCATGACAAACATGTGGCTGTGCGCCGCCAGGAGGGGACACCCGGCGCCTTTCCTTGGAGAGACTACGTGCGCTCCCAGCGGGAGGACACAAATCAACTAGGAAGGTTCTAGAAGTCTCCTTAGCCCCCCGCTGGCTGGCTGGCTGCTGCTTGCAACTGTAAAGCTCCAGAGATCTGCAGCCAGTAGGAGAAGGAAGGGAGGAGGGAGGGATGGAGGAGGGGGGAACGGAGGAGGAGACCCCTTTTCTCTTCGCACCTCCAAGGACGTAGAGTCTCCACGAGAAGGTTGGGTAACCCCCTCGCAGCAAAAAAATAAAAGGAAAAAAAAAAAAAAAGAAAGGAATCAGAGCTACAGCGATCTCCTTACCTCCTCAGCCACCGTGAAACGGCTTCACGCATCTGGGCACCGATAAGCTCATGGGCACTCTTGAATTGAACTTGGCACCTTGCGCCTGGGCCAGAAGGTCGCGTGCTTTCGGCCTAAGCAGCTGCATTTGCAAAGCGGACCAGCTCTAGGTTTGGTGCAATGCGTTCCAAAGCGGCGAGGGAGGCAGGAGGAGAGGCGGGCGTGCCTTTTCCACAGGCGTCTCTGCCCCTCGCCCCCGACTTGCTCTCTGGACGTGGCTGTTTCCAAGCCCTGCAGCTCTGGCGTCCTGAGCCCTGTGTGTGTGTGTGTGCGCGTGCGCGCGCGCAAGTGTGTGTGTGTCCAATGCTTCAAAGGGCTGGCTTCTCCACCGTGTTTCTCAGGATGAAAATAAGCGCTTCTTCTAGACAAAACCAGGGACCCGCATGCGTCCGGAGTGATTTACTGGGAATCCGGGACACGGGACTCCTGCTGTCTGTTCAACCGAGCACCGTGGGGGGCCCTGATTTACAAAAAACAAAAAACTACCACTGGATTCTTTCGGGTCACTTTGGCCAAACAGGCGAGCTGCTGGTGACACCGTGCAGGCCCCGGTCTCTGAGGGCGCCACCGATGGTCACCTTTTGGGATTTCTCCGTGTCCTCTGGGTGGTGACTCCCCTGGTTTCCAAGACGCCCAGACTTGCAGCGCGACGCCAACGACGGAGTCTGAGCCTTCCCCACGGGATTTTTTTTTTCCTCTCCTTTTTCTTATTTAACGCCTGGGAATTTGACTCTTGTTCAATAAAGCGGAGAAACAAATGAGCTGGTAATGAATTTGTCTGATGTGTGTTCGTCCAGAGAGAAGGCGTGGAGCCGCAAGGGAGGTGCCGGTCGGTTTGTGTAAGGAATATTCGGGCCCCCGAGAATGAGTTCACTGTGCTTTGTTCTCAGATCCTGGGAGATGATAAAGGGTGTGGTCCCTTCAGGGTATTTGTGCCTCCCAAAGGTGTGTGTGAATAAAGCCGCCACCTGGTGACGGGGTCCTGGGGGAGCGCGCGTGTGGATTTTTTCCTTCAGTCGCTTGGCTTAGGAGAGGAATGATTTTGTGTATTTATTTTTGAGAGAGAGACAGAGAGACAGAGAGTGACTGGGGGAGGGGCAGAGAGAGAGGGAGACACAGAATCTGAAGCAGCTCCAGGCTCCGAGCCGTCAGCACAGAGCCCGACGCGGGGCTCGAACCCACGAACCGTGAGATCATGACTTGAGCCGAAGTCGTAGGCTTAAGCAGTTGAGCCACTCTGGCGCCCCTCAAAAAATTCTTAATGTTTGCACACACACGTGCTGACTTGAGGCTACTTTTTAGTCTTGCAGAGCCTGGTGCTCCGTTGCGTTCCCCGGGATGCGTGTCTGTCCCTGCGTGTCCCCGGTGGGCACCATGGGGGTCCCTGAGAACTGACTGTGCGCACACAGCCCCTGGCCAGTCTTCGCTCTCTTATCTGGGTCTACACGTCTTACCCTAAAGCCCTAACTCTGAGCTGGGTTGCTTAAATTTTTGGTCCTCTCTTCCCTCCCGCCGCCCTCTGTCCTGTCCTCTCGGGAACTAGGGCGGGACCTGCAAAGGCTGTGGCGGATGCGTGAGCCTGGGTTTGTGGGCGTGCAGCGCCGGGCACCCTGCTCAGCTGCTGCCGTGCACCTGGGACCCTGTCCGTGCGCAAACGGCGTGCACACATCTCCCATCCGTGTGCGTCTCTTGCGTGAAACCACCCGGCTTGTGCCGTTGGCGTCCACACTCCTGTAGGAACATCAACTCCATCCTTAGCGCGCTTGTGCGGAGCAGGGACAGGGCTCTAACAAGGCACGGGGCCGCCCACCCTTGGCCCGAGGGCAGCAGCAGGCTCGTCCTCGGTGCTGGGACCCTGGAGCTCACCACCTGTGCGTCCTCGGCTGAGGTCCACGGTCCAGGCGCACGGAGAGTTTTCTTCCCTCTGTGGTGACGGCGTGCAAGACGGCATGTCTGTGCTTGGGTCCGAGGGTGTCCACCCATCCACTCATCCATCCATCCATCCGTCTGTCCGTTCATCCATCTGTACTTCCATCTGTCCATCCGCCCATCATCCATCATCCATCCATCCATTTATCTATCTGTCCGTCCATTTATTTATCCATCTGTCCATCCATGCATCCATCTATCCATCCATCCATCCATCCATTTATCTATCTGTCCGTCCATCCATCCATTTATCTATCTGTCCGTCCATTTATTTATCCATCTGTCCATCTATGCATCCATCCATCCATTTATCTATCTGTCTGTCCATTTATTTATCCATCTGTCCATCCATCCATCCATCCATCCATCCATCCATCCATGCATCCATCCATCCATTTATCTGTCTGTCCATTTATTTATCCGTCTGTCCATCCATCCATCCATCCATTTATTTATTTATCTGTCCAACCATCCGTCCATCCATCCGTCCATCCATCGTCTATCCATCTATCCATCCATTTAACGATTTGTCCATCCATTTATTTATCCATCTGTCCATCCATCCATCCATCCATCCATCCATTTATTTATTTATCTGTCCAACCATCCGTCCATCCATCCGTCCATCCATCGTCTATCCATCCATCCATCTATCCATCCATTTAACGATATGTCCATCCATTTATTTATCCATCTGTCCATCCATCCATCCATCCATCCCTCCCTCCTTCCATCCATCCAGGTATCTTGTATATCCTATAAAGTGATGTCCTATTGGTTCTGTCGTGATGAAGAGGTGTGCCCACCACACAGCCACACATCTGAATCTGGATATATTTAATTTCTATGAGGGATCTACACCTACACTCTGGAGGCCGTGATCTGCCTGCTGTGTGATTTATTCTGCGTTCGAAGATCTGAGAACCAGGGACACTGATGTCCAAGGGCAGGAGGAGATGCACAAGTCACCTCCAGCACAGACAGCGCATTATCCCTTCCTCCACGTGTTTGGTGCTATGCCAGACGTCAACTGATTAGACGAGGCCCACCCACACGGCAGAAAACCCCCGTCCTGACTCAGTCCTCTGAATCCAATGCTGATCCTTTCCCGAAACACCCTCGCACACACTCCCAGGAGGAAATGAACGCTACAGTGGCTCTCTGAGCTTCCCCGAACACAGTCAAGTTCAGATGTATGATTCACCACCACACGGCTGACCAACAGGAGCACCTGAGTGAGTGCGGCTGGACGGGGCCCCTGACTATCATTCCGAGTCGACTCGCCCCTTCCCCCACACAGGTCAGGGTTTGCTTCCAGCCCACGGGAGGGGCGTACCTTATATTCATTTGCAAAAACAGTGCTACTTAGAAATACCAAGCCCACGCCCAGGATACGCCCTTGTTTCTTCCACAGGGAGGGTATTTTTTTTCCCACTGATTCCTCCTCCCTGGGCGGCGATTTCCTCGGCTCTGGACCCCTCCTGAACACCACCTCTAGCGGAGTCTTTTTTTTTTTTAATTAACAGTGTATTATCATTTTTTAGAGCCGTTTTGGGTGCACGCACAGCAAAATCGAGGGGAAAATCCACCAGTGTCCCCAGTTCCCCTGTCCCCGCACCCATGGCCCGTCTCCTCCAGGATCAATAGCTCCCCCTGCCGACCATGCATTCGCTATAATTGGCGAACGTGCATGGACAGAACACCACCACCCGCGCCGCAAAGCCAAGTTACCTGCGGCTATTTCTAGCATCGTAGGGACTGTGGATTTGCACCCACGTACGGTGACAGGTGTCCATCACTGTCACCTCATACGGTGTCACCTTGCTCTTTCCTTTCCCGGAATTTCTACAGTGGAATCACAGACGAATACTTTCCAGACTGTGTGTGTGTGTGTGTGTGTGTGTATGTGTGTGTGTGTGTGTTTCCCCCGTACTAACGTGCATCGGAGGCAATTTCATGTCTCCCGCGGCTGGAGGGCTCCTTTCTATTTAGCCCTGATTACTGTTCCCTTGCCGGCATGGTCCCCGTCTGTGCATCCGTCCACCTGCCCCCGGGCAGCTCGGTCACCTGCGTCCCCGTTCTGAACCCAGCGAATTTCGCCCTTGTCCCCGAGCGGTCCGGAATCGCCTTCCTGCCTTAGTTCACGCCGCCCGTGAGCCTGTCATTGTGTGCGGGTTGGGGCTCTGCGTGCATCTCCCGTGTTTTCCCGGTGCATGAAACAATGTGTATTTTGTGATGCTCGATTGTATGTGTCCTGCTGGCTGGGCCGTGCAGCGCAGACTTGTGGTCCAACCCGGGAGTACATGTTGCAGGGAAGACGTTTTTCCTTGAGGTGAACTTTGCAATCAGCAGACGTTTGAGAAAAGCAGGCAACCGGCTGTACTGTAGGTGGGCCTTGTCCGATCAGTTGAAGGCCTCACAAGAAGCGAGGCTGGGGGTTCCAGATGGAGAAGGAATTCTGTTTCCAGGCAGCGTTTGGACTCCAGCTGCAGCCTTCGCCCGTCCCTGGGGCTCTGACTCCTGCTCGGGGCTGCAGAATGGAGACGGACACCCTCAAATACAGCCAATGCGTGAACCCGTTCCTTACGTTAAATCTCTCCTTTGTGTCTGTCTCTTTGTCTCTGCTGGTGTCTGCTGGTGTGTTTCTCGGGAGAATCCTGACAAACACATATGTCCCGTGTCAGAGACGCAGGGCCCCCGGTATACAGGTGCCAGACCCCTTCGAGGCTCAGGAGGACACGTCTGCAAACATGTCGCTGCCTTCCAGCCTAGTACTTAAAAAGAACTGGATTTGTTTTCATGGTCCTTTTTTTTTTTTCTTTCTTTCTTTCAACGTTTAAAAAATTAGCCTGTTAGTGAATTATGTGGAGAGAAAGAGTGTGAGCAGGGGAGGAGCAGACACAGAGAGAGACTCCCAGGTCGTCTCCGTGCTGTTAGTGCAGAGCCTGATGCAGGGCTTGATCCCGCAAACCTTGAGATCATGACCTGATTGGACGTCAAGAGTCGGTGCCTAACCGATGGGGCACCGGTGCCCTGGGCGGTCCCTTTCGTGACCGTGAGGTTAGGAGCCCTGCTCACCGTCCAGCCTCGGTTGACTTCGGTTGCAGACTATTTTCTCTGAAGTAATGCCTTTGAGCCTATTATCAGATTTTTCACCTCGTTTTCCTGAGACTAACAGGCATACGACCTCGCGTCCGCTGAATGTCCGAGACTCTGCGTACAATTTCAGAAGGTTCGGGAGCCGAGTTCTGAACGCGGTGCTCGCTTTTCTTTGTTTGGTGTTTTTTCCCCGTACGGAGTATTTCATATTAAAGGAACCAGATCCCTCTCGGTCTTGGCTGTCTGGCTTCTCCCAGACGCCCGCAGCCTTTTCCATTTCTGCTGCCCAAGCGCGATGCTTCCAACGTTCCCACCTCTTCGTTTGTTACATTGTGTATTTGTGTTTCTTTTTCTTTTTTTCTTTTTTTCTTTTTTTATCCGTGATGGGTTCACCCTGCTCGTGGGCGTCAGGCTGCGTCCCCGGTGCCTTGGGTCCGTGTGGCCCTGGAGGCTTGTGGCGCCGACCATGTCTCCGCGGGGGGGACCAGCACGTTATCGCCGGATGGGAGACGGGATGCGTATGTGAGCCTCTTGCTGAAGGCAGGAAACACGGACGGTGCAGCTTGTGCAGGACGAGGCGGGTGGTGTGGCCGCCGCTCTGGGCTGACACAGTGTCACAGCCTTCTGTCTCCTTTGGGTCCCGAGAACGGACGGCCACAGCTGCGTCTGCCGCGTTTGGTACCAACCCCGGGGCGTGCAATTGTAGGCAGCTCAACGCGGAGCCAGAAAACGCACGGACGGTTGCAGTACCCCAGGACTGGGGCCCAAAAGGCAAAGGTTCTTTGTTTTGTTTCTTTAGAAGAAAATTTTTTTAAAGCAGGCTGTATTTAAAATTTTTTAATGTTTATTTATTTTTCACACGGGGCGGCATAAGTGAGGGAGGGGCAGAGAGAGAGGGAGACACAGAATGGGAAGCAGCTCCAGGCTGAGCTGTCAGCACAGAGCCCAACACGGGGCTCGAACCCACGAACCGTGAGATCATGACCTGAGCCGAAGTCGAATCTCAACCCACTGAGCCCCCAGGTTCCCCAAACACAGCTTATATTACATGTCAGGAGCTTTGCAGACTTTTTATGTCTCCCCTTGGAAGTCCCGGAAATCATGAGCAGTTGCAAGATAGAATATGCACAAAGCCGTAGTCGTTTGCGTGCTTTCCCCCCAGGGCTAAGATGGTGCAAAAGTGCGGTGCGTGGACCCGCCCTGCTCTGTGCGGAAATGCATAGGCACACGTCCCTGTTTGCACATCCACCGCCCTGTGCATTGGCGGGTGCGCTGGTCTGCGGTCCCCGTGCACGCGCCGGGTTATGAATCCACCACCACGGTCAACACCCAGCGCGGATTTCCTGGCACCAGATCCCGCACGGCCCCCCTGGTGTGCAGCCGCCACTCTCTTCCACCTCCGTGCAGCGTGCACCCCACCTACCTCGAATCTGTTCCCCGGTCTCCGATCCCAGCATCTCAGAACGTCTTATAAATAGACCCACACACAATGTAACTGTTTTGAAATTGCTTTTTTGTGTCTGTGTGTGTTTTCCTTTTCCAACTGTGCATAGTTCCTGCAGGGTCCGACCAGCTGTCGCGGGACCACAAGCCTTTGTTTTGCAACAACACCTACGAAGCCTTGCGTAGAAGGCATTCCCGAAAAGTATCTTATTTCTCCCGCACGAGGCTGAAGGGCGTACTTTTTTGTTTCCTGGCTCAGCCGTGGGAGGGAGCCTGCCGCGCTAACTCCGGGGAATGCGCGCTCCGGGGTCGGCGGGAGCGTGTGTGTACGTTGTGCACGGCCCTTCCCAGTTTTAGCTCAGCTGCGAAAGACACCCGTTTGCGATGCAAAAGGAGTCACCTCGGCGCCAACGGGTACTTTTTTCCGGGGCGAGGGCGACCCCGTTCCTCGAACTCTAAGGACTTGCTTCACTTGTATTGGGTTTCATTGCGCATCTATGTTTTATGCAGTGTCTGTGAACCTGAGGTTCATCGTGTTTGTCTCTTGTGCAGGTAGGAGATGAGATGTTCATACTCTTTGTCTTAAAAAATGTGCAAACTTTATTGATTTTGGGGGAGAGAGAGAGTGAGCGGAGGAGGGGCAGAGGGAGAGAGAAAGGAGCAGGGAAGGACGTGGAGCCACAGATGGCTCAGAGGAGCAGGTGCGCGAAAACGCGAGCACAGGAAGAGGGAAACGCCGCGCTGTGAGGTCACCCGAAGATTCCGTGTCTGACTGCGCTGGTCTCAGGTCCCCAAGTGCTGGCGCTCGCCCAGGCGTGAGGTCGACCCTCAACGTCGCCGTGAAAACGCGAGTTTGCTCTTCTTCCTCTCTGCTGACCCCCGCGGTTCTTCTGCAGAGAAGCAGCAGGAGTGAGCATTGTGTCCCCCTTCCCCCGCCTCCCCACGGCCAAGGTCCTGATAATGCCTGTTGTGGGAGGGGTCATGTAACAGCAGAGTCTACCGACGCTCACTCTGATACCGTCTGACATGAGCCGTCTGCGGAGACGGGTCCTTTCTGTCTGTCTGCACCCAGCTTCTTGGGAAGGATGCAGGGCTCATGGGGTGCAATGGAGGTGACGCCGTGGGCAGGTGGGTGAGCCCCCGGCCAGGCTGGTGGGTCGTTGTGTGGCTGCGTGTCCTCCACGGACGTGTGTGTGCACACCAGTCATCAGGGCGGGAATTGTGTTCCCAGCGACAAAGGTCCCTCGAAGTCTTAGCCCCTGGTCCCTGTGACGCCACCATATCCATCTATCCATCCATCCATCCATCCATCCACGCTCTATCCATCTCGCTCTGTCTCTCCATATCTATTTGTAATCATGTTAAGGAATTGGCTCATGCAGTTCTTATTCCAACAGAGGTGGTTAAATCCAAAATCTGCAGGGAACCTTAAGAGACTCTCAAATACAGACAACAAACTGAGGGTTGATGGGGTTGCAGGAGAGGGAAGAGTGGGGGATGGGCACGGAGGAGGGCACTTTTGGGATGAGCGTTCTTGGGAAACCAACTTGTCAATAAACTATACTTAAAACAAACAAACAAAAACCCAGACAGTATCTGCGGGAGGAATGCCGTATTGCTGAAGGCAGATCGGTCTTTGTTCTGCTCTCAACTGCTTAGACAAGGCCCACCCACAATGGAGAGAAAAACCTGCTTTATCACCCTGTACTGATTTCTGTGTTAATGTGATCCAAAGCAAGCAAACAAACAGACAGGGTCATGGAAACACCCAGAATACTGTTTGACTGCATACGTGGGCAATCCGGCCTGGCGAAACAGACACACATATCAAGTGTCCTGAAAGCCGGGCCGTTCGTGCCTGTGATATTGTGGTTCTGGGCTCAGCCAGACGATCGGCAGCTGTGGGGCCAGAGAGTGGGGATTTCGGAGCCTGACTCCTGGACGCTCTCGGAGGTGATGCTGTCAGCCCCTTGCTGGGGAAGTCGGCTCTCGGGGGGACGGCTGGGGTTGGCCCACGGCCGGTGTGTGTGTCGGACAGCAGGCATGATAGCTCCTCCTCGGCATGGGAGGGACTCAGAGAACCCAGCCCCTTGCCTTCGAACGCGGTCCCGTTCTGTGTGCACTTGCCCCTCCCACTTCCCACGGGCTGTGCCTCCCCCTTTGGGTTGGGCCTCGATGGCTTGTTCAGCCCTTTGTGAGCCTGGGAAACCCCGAGTCGACCACCCTTGCTGGGATCGTAGCAGTATCACCACTGCGTTTCCTGCGTGCACACACACGTCTGCCTCGCCTTTTCCCTTCACGTTGCTTTTTGCCTGAAACAAACCTTTTCTTTTTCTTGCCGTGTGTGGAAGCCGCCAGAAGTCACCTGCTTCCCTTCCCATTCTGGTGATAGTTGGGGAGGGTTCCGTGTATCGAGGACCTTTGTTCTTGTAGAAGAAATAGGCTCCTTGAGATCAGCAAGTCCTTAGTGGTCAGGCCCTTCCTGGCATCAGCACGAATCTGTGTGAAAGAGACGTGTCCCATGTGCTGAGCGGCTGAGGCCGACGGCTGCTCAGGGCAGCTGTGGGGGGAGGTGCCTGTCCAGACGTGCGGCCCTCGGACTCACGGGGGCCACAGTCAGCGCTCTGATCGTGGACCCCGGCCGTGCACGGTGATGCCGGACCCCTTTGTGCTCAGAGGCGAACGTGTGAGGTCAGTGCAGACGCGGTCTGTTTGCACACGGGGTGAGCCTTGCATGGAGTGGCCCCCAAATCTCGTTTTCCAAATGCTTCCTCTGCGTTCCATCTTGGTGCACCTGCTGTGCCCCATCCCGTCCCCTCGAAGATGCCCGCTTGTCCTTGTCCGCCCTGGGCAGCTCACGCCCCTTGTGGAGGGAAATGAGCTCCGTCTCCCCGGGACCCCCGTGTCCACGCCTGCAGACGGTGCTATCAGCCTGCACGGCCCGCCGCGCCCTCCTCCTGGCCGGCATCCCCTCCCCACCTTGCTCCGTCGCGAATCCATGACTTCCTTCTCAAGGCCTGATCCCTGTCGCTCCTTCTGACGCGTCTGCATGGGGAGCATTCTGGGAAGTTGTCTTCTAATTAATTCCCTTGACCGGTGAGTGTGGTTTCCGGCGGCTCGGATGGGCCCGTCTTTCTGGCCACGTGCCGTTGGCCGTGAACCTCTTGTCTGGGTGTGCGTCCCTTCCCTGCTCGGTTCTGGGCAATTCTGCATCCATCTGAGAGCAGATCTGTTTCCAGAATACTTTCCTAGGCTCTGCTTCTGAATATAAAAAAATCTTGTCTGTTCCCGTGTTTGTGGACCGGGCCCGTCACTGATTCTGCGTCTTCAAACGATGCCCCCGATGGAAGATACAGTTTGCAAACATTGCCAGGAAGCCCTTGGCATGTGACGCTGAATTAACACCCTCCCATGGAACAAAGCTGGCAAGAGAGCCATCTCTGGAACACTTGCCCTTTTCTCTTCGGCTGCCAGGAAGCTCAAGATGGAACTTGCTACTGGAGCTCCAGGGGAGGGGGTCTTAGGATCAGCATACATGCCGACGGGCTTTAATCTTACCGGCGGGTTCATGTCTGTTTCTGGGACTGAGTTTTAGGGTTTGATTTATTTCCTTCCCCACACACATGCGTGATCCATGGGCAACTTGTGTGGATTCTACTTGGGCACCTTGAACACTGAACCTGAAGTTCTTACCATTTCAAATCGTTTCTGTTCATTTAGCTCATGTACTGCTCAGGAATTTAAAGTTTGATGTTGGGAAAACAGGTGTTGTTTTTCCAAAGGGCACACAACGTAGCCAAATGTGGGACCTTATCCTGGGGGGCTCGGTTGATTCAGTGTCCGACTTTGGCTCAGCTCATGATCTCTGGGTTCAGGAGTTCAATCCCCGCGTCGGGCTCTGCGCTGACAGCATTCAGCCTCTTTGGGATTCTCTCCCTGCCCCTCCCCTGCTTGTGCTCTCATAAAACAAGTAAACAAACTTAAAAAAAAAAAGTCTTCCAAATTAAGTTGTGCATCGTCACTTCATATCCGGGAACGACACTCGTGACGTTGAAGCGGTTGGCGCCTCTTATCACGCTTTTCGGGATTCTGGTGCCTCGGAAGTCACAGGCGTGTGTGAAGTGCAGATTCGCTCGTGTGTTTTTGCGGAAGCGCACGCACCTGTGTCACAACGGGGTGGTGGGCGTTTTCCCAAGTCTCCTTGAGTCTCTGTGGACCAGGGCGTCCGTTTCCAGGACACGGACCAGGTCAAGGGCGTTCTTCTGTCCACATCGGGCAGGTGGCCGATGGTTTGGTGGTGTCATCAGTCCAGAGTGCCACCCCTGGTGTGCATGTTTGAGACAAAGTCTTGAATGCGAGTGGCCTCCCGTCTCCGCATTCTGGAATGTTCCGGGCCCGTTGTGACTGCATGTCGAGGAAACCCCTTGTCCCATTAACGCATGTGTGTAATTCAACTTACGTGCATAAGGCTCAGGAAATGATGGCTTCCAGAACAAAAGGAACTCATGGGCACCTCCATTCCGGAAACACACAAAGCCCCAAGGAAGGAAATTAAGTCAAGCTTGGAATTCTTGGGTCCTCTCTCCCGCTGCTAAATTCTCCGTCACCGTGTGATTGTTTTTTAAGTTCATTTATTTATTTTGAGAGACAGCAAGTGTGGGAGGGGCTGAGAGAGAGGGACACAGAGAACCCCAAACAGGCTCTGAATTATTCACCGTTTCTTAAAATACGTCCTCTCTCCTTCTAGGATTCCAGCCACGTGCCTCCTAGACCGTTTGCTACCGGCCATGGCCCTTGGGAGCTGTCTTTCTTCTTTCTTCTTCCCCACTTAAAAATATTCCCTTTGTATTTTACCTGCAATAATGTTCCTAAATGTTTATTTTTGAAGGAGAGACAGAGTGAGAGCAGGGGAGGGTCAGAGAGAGGGGGAGACACAGAATCGGAAGCAGCTCCAGGCTCTGAGCTGTCAGCACAGAGCCCAACGCGGGGCTGGAACTCATGAACCGTGAGGTCATGACCTGAGCCGAAGTAGGCGGCCTAACCGACGGAGCCCCCAGCTGCCCCTCCTCTGTTGGGTCACCTCTGTCCCCTGCATGAGGAACATGCGACTGGACGGTCACTTGTGGTTTTTAGAGCAGCACGTCTCTGAGACCGCCCTTTCCTCCCATGACTAGCCAATGAGACCTCCCGGAGGGGAGGGGAGGGGAGGGGTCCCTGGTGGTTGAGCCGAGCCTGGGTGGGCGCAGACTTGCTGCGCAGCCTGAAGCAGTTACATGGAGTGAGGTCCATCGGTGAAGCTGTCCCAGGTAGAGACCTACTCATTCTGATGGACACGGTGTCTCCAAAGGTTTCAAGTTCATGGGGCGGGGAATACATCGATGCTTCCCGGTGGGCTTGCTGGTTGGATGGTATCTCGGTGACTTTTCACACTCATTTCTCTTACTGGGTAAAAACCCAAACGCCATTACAAACACTGCCGTACGTTTTCATACACACAGCGATCTTTGCCCTTTTTGCTTTATGCAAAAACCTACATATAGATTTCTATATATAACATAGAAAAAGCGATCTTTGCCTTTTTCTCTTGATGTTTAAAAACTCTTTACATATTACAAAAATACCTAATATAGAAAAAAGCAATCTTTGCCTTTTCCCGTTGATTTTTAAATACTCTTTACATTTTATAAAAATGCCCCTTTGCATGTGATAGCACTTGCAATTTTTTTTTCCAATTTATCATTTTTTTCTTTGCTTTTGGTGTATTTTTTTTTTGACTAGTGAACCTTTTTACTTGTTCTTCTCAGTTTGGACTTATAGTTAAAATGGCGGTTTGTGCTCTGAGATTAAAGGTAAATGTATTCATCTTTTCCCGTAATATTTTCATTGTGTGAGTTCTCTTTGGTTAAGTTTGATGTACTTTGTGAGGCAGGGGTCTAATTTTGCCTTTTCTCCCCTCCGGTGTTTATGTAGGTGACCGAACACTGTCACCCCCGAATGTCTATGTAGGTGACCGAACACTGTCACCCCCGAATGTCTATGTAGGTGACCGAACACTGTCACCCCCGAATGTCTATGTAGGTGACCGAACACTGTCACCCCCGAATGTCTATGTAGGTGACCGAACACTGTCACCCCCGAATGTCTATGTAGGTGACCCAACACCACCCCCACCCCAATGTGTAATGAGGTGACCCAACACGGTTCATCAGGAGGTTCACCTTGGTCTCCTTTATCGCCCAGTGACGTTCTCAACGCTGGCCAGTTCCTAGAGGACGACCACACTTTTCAAACACAAACCGACCGGTCCCCGGCCCTCACCCCACTGCCTCCGAGGGCACGATTTGCACGAGTCACCCACTCACGGCAGGGCCAGGAACACGGAACTGGTCCAGCCCCTGTCGCCCAGAAAGTGCCGCAGTTACTCCCACCAGCCCACCCTACACCTGCTGAGCCTGATGATCTCATCCATTTCTTTGCACCATAAAGTCTATCATCCGCATTTCCTTGTCTGCCCGCGTCCTGAGCCACCTGTTGGCTCCCCGGGTGGCCCCGTTGGCGGCGTGGCGGCTCCGTCCTCGCGGCCGCCGTGAGCGGCAGACATCATTGTTAACGGCGAGCAGTCAGCCCCCAGCCGCTGCCCTTCTCCGCCCTTGAGCTGCAGGAAAACCTCCACTTGTAGAGACATAGTTCATGCACCTGCTGTTGTCTGCGCCGGCCGGCCCTGGAGGCTGTGCATCTAACACCCGCGGTGTCTCAGGACTTTTCAGTGATCGCTGTGCTGATATTCCGGTCGCTTCCGGCCAGTCCTCTGCTGGCAGATGCCCCTTACGAGGCTGCCATTACCCACAGCTCCGCCCCCCCGTGACCTCCCGCATCCCGAGCCTGCGGGGAGCCCCCAGCCGACCAAACCACACATACCGGACCCAAGTCCCCTCGCTGCCGCCGTCTCCCGAGGCGGCATGCTCAGGACCCAGCAATCCGCTGTGCACCCTCACTGACGCTCTCTTCCTTTGTGGTCTCTTTCTTCCGCAGTGTTGCCCCCACAACCGGACCGCGTTGCCATAGTGACCGGAGGCACGGACGGCATCGGCTTCGCCACGGCCAGGCAGCTGGCCAGGCTCGGCATGCGCGTGATCATAGGTGGGCCTTGCATTTCTGGGTCACGTAAGACTAAATAGTTGCAGTGAATTGGACGTAGGACAGCACAGTGTGTCTGTTTCACGCCTTCGTAGTCTTTGACTTCCGGGAACTTATTCTCAAGAAAGGACAGTGCGGGGGCTCCTGGGGGGCTCAGTGGATTTAGTGTCCGACTTCTGCTCAGGTCGTGATCTCACAGTTCGTGGGTTCAATCCCCCCGTCCGGCTCTGTGCTGACAGCTCAGAGCCTGGAGCCGCTTCACATTCTGTGTCTCCTTCTCTCTCTGCCCCTCCCCCACTCACACTCTGTGTCTCAAAAATAAATAAACATTAAAAAAAGTTTTTAAATAGTCCACTGAATTGGAGGTAGAATTTATAATCAGCTGGCAGAAATGATATGTGCACAACTTTGGGGAAAAATGAAACGCTCCATGCTAATTATGTCCCTATTTTTTTTTCTTTGAGTGTCTGTGTCAGTGGGGGAGGGGCAAAGGGAAAGAGAGACAGAGAAAGAAAGAGAATCTGAAGCTGGTGCAGAGCCTGACACGGGGCTCGATCTCATAACCGTGAGATCAGGACCTGAGCCAAAATAGAGTCAGAGGCTTAGCTTTTTCACTTAAAGACTTTCTCAATGACATGACCCATTTCCTTAATCATTAATGATTTATTTCTTCCTTTCTCCCACTTTTTCCTGCATCTTTTGCCCACCATCATTTGTTGGAGGGTAGTTTTGGATCACAAAACATAGTTGGGGCGGTATTAAAAAATTTTTTTTAAATATTTGTTTATTTTTGAGAGAGAGGAGAGACAGAGTATGAGTGGGGGAGGGGCAGAGAGGGAGGGAGACACAATCTGAAGCAGCTCCAGGCTCCCAGCTGTCAGCACAGAGCCCGACGTGGGGCTCGAACCTACAAACTGTGAGATCATGACTTGAGCCGAAGTTGGGTGCTCAACCGACTGAGCCGTGCAGGTGCCCTTAATTATTTCTAGTAGGTTCCACCAGAGACTTGAATTCACAACCCTGAGATTAAGAGTCCATGGACTGAGCCGGCTGGGTGCCCGTCCTGGGTGGGCAGATTCTGTGACCGTTCTGACAGCTCAGACCCCCAGTGAGTGCAGGGGCGCCTGGGGGGCTCAGGCTATTAAGCGTCCGACTCCTGATTTCCGCTCAAGTCATGATCTCACGGATCTTGAGTCCGATCCCTGTGTCGGGCTCTGTGCTGAGCGTGCAGCCTGCTTGGAGTTCTGACTCTCTCTCTCCCCTGGCCGTCCATCCATTCTTAGAAAGTTCTATTTCCTGTCTGGGCTTCTCCACCACCATTCTTTTTAATGTTTTATTTATTTTTGATACAGAGAGAGACAGAGCATGAGAGGGGGAGGGGCAGAGAGGAGACAGAACTGGAAGCAGCTCCAGGCTCCGAGCTGTCAGCACAGAGACAGAACTGGAAGCAGCTCCAGGCTCCGAGCTGTCAGCACAGAGCCTGAAGCGGGGCTCGAACCCACGAACGTGAGATCTGACCTGAGCTGAAGCCGGAGGCTTAAGCGACTGAGCCCCGCAGGCGCCCCTGTCCACCACCATTTTTACGCATGCGCATCCTTGGCCCTCCCCCACCCCCTGAGCAGTGTCGTCTGAGCCGCCATGTCCCCGCGCACCTGTAAGCACCAGAAAGGAGCGTATCAAACAGACGTGGGCTTCTGTCCATCGGCCGAAGGAAATGTTCCCCAGTTGGAAGGTTGAGAGGCCGGAACCCACCCACGACCCCTTTCAGCACCAGGCCGGGAAGGGAAGGCTCAAGAGCCCACCACGGTCCTGGGCTGAACTTCACCTCCGACAGCCCCTCCCCCCACTGACTGTATCTTCCGTTTCCCTTGTAGCTGGAAACAATGACGACAAAGCCCAGGACGTTGTGAGGAGACTCAAACAGGAGACCTTGAACGACAAAGGTACGGCGTGCCGGCCCAGCGGCAATTTCTCTTGGTCCGGGTAGCGTTTGTGGCTTCGCGGTAGATGGGGGGGGGGGGGCGCGTGGGATCAGGGGCGTGGCTGGAGCACGTGACTCGGGGACGGGGAGGGGGCGGCTGTTCCTCTTGCACACGCGTTTTGGGGATTTCCGGTTGCCACAGGAGAGTCGAGACGGACTGCATCCATGTGCGCATGTCAGTAGTGTTCCTCTATGTAGGCAGGTCCCGGTGGACGCGTTTTGTGCCCTGGTGGACCCCATCCCTTGGGACACAGGGCCGTGTTTTCATTCCGCCTCCGTCTCTGGGGTGAGGGCTCTCCGCGGCTCGTGGTCGCTCGGGAGCCATTGGACGCGCCTGCCAGCAGGTGCATGTAGCAATGGCCGGTTCTTGCTGACCGTAGCTCAGTCATGGCCGCCTTGGGCTCAGCCCTGCTCTGTAGCAAACCCTCCGGGGCTCTGTGCACTGGTTCCAGCCACCTGCCTGTAACAGGGTGCCCGGTTCCGACCGCGGTGGCCCCGGGGTCTCAGCCCTGCGCGGGGCCTCCTATGCGGGGAAAGGAGATGCACGCCGCCATCTTGGGTTCATGCAACCTACATGCGGCCATGGGCGGGTCCCAGACGACCTTCCCCTGCGCCCCCTTATGGTCTTGTTCTTAGCGGGAGAAAGAAGGGAAACCGTGGGGCACATTCAGGTCTCCGGTGCGCCGGGTGCGCTGATTCTCCCCTCGCTGGTGCCAGGCAGAGTGAGGGGTGCTGCATAGGGGAAGCCCGCCGTCCACCCTTGGCTTCTTGGGAGCCGGGAACCCGTCTGGCGCTTTCTGCGATTCCAGGCAGCCTTTGCAGACGGGATCTGACGCCTTCTGGTACTTGTCCCGCCCGGGAATGATTGTGAGTCCTGGTCCCCAGTGGACCACAACTCAGGGACCCCGTGTTCTCCAGCCAAGCAGTTCCCAGGGTGCCCGGTTGTGACGCGCGGAACGGGTGACAAATGCAGATTCCCAGCACTGAGAGCCGGGCCCTCTGAGGAAGGGGCCTGGTAATCTGCATTTCCCGTGGTTCAAGGCCCCTTATGAATCCCTGAGGCCTTGGTTTCCAGAGCAGATGACTTCTGTGGGAACCTGCCAAATCATGACCAAGGAAGGAACAAAGCTTTGTTCATAAAGTTTCAGAGCTTAACTCGTTCTAACTTATCTGCCATGACTTGTGGGAGGAAAGAAGGTTCTAGAAGCACGTTCTAAAATGGCCGGTGGCTCCCGTTCTGGAAGTTGGGCTTCGTGTGTGGGTGCGGAGCGCTGGAGGATTCGGTGGGCACCTGTCTGTCAGTGCCTCTGTGCTAGGGGGGAGGCTGCCCAGGGAGCTGGGGCGGGTCAGGCTGTGATTCCTAATCACCCAGGACAGTGCGGTCACGTCCTAGAGTGGGCGCACTCCTGTCGTCAGTGCTGGTGACACATCCCCGGATGTCTGCTCCTGTGTCTTCCTTTCTGTCAAAGGACATGAAGTCGATCCATGGAATTAGGCCTGGGAGACTTACACACACACACACACACACACACTTTCACACATTAGTCTTGTGTGCATTGAGTCAAATGAGAAAGCAACACCGTGTTAGTTTTATAACGTCAGGAGCTGGGCCCTTGGAAGGAGGTGGTCAGCGGAGGGGCCCCCGACATGTCAGGTCGTGGATGCTGGGGCTTGGCCAGGTGGGGGCAATGAGGGGGTGGTCCTTGAACAGACTTTCGCTTTTGTTGGATCAGCATCCGGTCTCAGAGGCCCCCAGAGATGCTGTCCATGCAGCCCGGGGCCAGTCCCTGTCCTGTAGTCAGCAGGTGCACCGGAGTCTCCTGCCTGAGGGGAGCTGCATTTACCCCTCCTTGGGCGGCCACCCATCCATCCACCGACCCACCCATCCATCTATCCATCCATCTACCCACCATCTATCCATCCATCCATCTATCCATCCATCTATCCATTCATCCATCCATCCATCCACCATCCATCCATCCATCCACCATCCATCCATCCATCCATCCACTCATCCATCCATCATTCATCCATCCATCCACCCATCCACCCATCCACCCATCCATCCATCCACCATCCATCCATCCATCCATCCATCCATCCATCCAGCATATCTATCTATCTACTTGTCTGTCTGTCTGTCTGTCTATCTATCTATCTATCTATATCTATCTATCTATCTATCTATCTATCTATCCATCCATTCATCTATCCATCCATCCATCCATCCGTCTGTCCATCCATCTGTCCATCCATCCATCCACCATCCACCCATCCATCCATCCATCCATCCATCCATCCACTCATCCATCCATCATTCATCCATCCATCCACCCATCCACCCATCCACCCATCCATCCATCCACCATCCATCCATCCATCCATCCATCCATCCATCCATCCATCCAGCATATCTATCTATCTACTTGTCTGTCTACCTGTCTGTCTATCTATCTATCTATCTATCTATCTATATCTATTTATCTATCTATCTATCTATCCATCCATTCATCCATCCATCCATCCATCCATCCACCATCCATCCATCCATCGATCCATCCACTCATCCATCCATCATTCATCCATCCATCCATCCATCCATCCATCCATCATTCATCCATCCATTCATCTATCCATCCATCTACCATCCATCCATCCATCATTCATCCATCCATTCATCCATCCACCCATCCATCCACCATCCATCCACCATCCATCCATCCTTCCATCCATCTATTCAACCATCCATCCGTCCGTCCATCCGTCAGTCCATCCACCCATCCATCCACCCATCCATCCATCCATCCGTCCATCCCTCTGCCTGCAGTCATAGAAAACCCTGTGTAGCTCCAGATGCTCCCCAGCACTGAGCCCAGATGGAGACACTTCTCTCCAGACCTGTCTGCACCTGCCGGAGCCTCTGAAATTCTTGCCCACACCCTCCCGGTAACATAACTTGGCACAAGGCCCCTGGGAACCACAGTTAGTCATGGACTGTGGCTCTTCCTTGATTCTTGCATTGGGTAATTGAGTCTCCGGCACTTTTTTCTTTGAGCAAACAAGCACACATCTTAACAACATTGCATAGATTACTGTCAACAGCACGATGATTTCTCAATACCTAGGATCTCTCCAGCCTCCCTCCCCCCTTCTATGCACTTTAAGAAAAGAAAAATCCAAGTTCTTGGTTGAATGCTTCACCGTCCTTACTTTTCCATACTCTCTGCCTTCGAAGTCATGCTCAGATGAGGTCCTACTTGGGGTTGGGACGGGACGCGACCCTCATACAATCTTCAGCTAGCTGAGCTCTTGGAAGGAGAAATTAATGACTGTTTTCAGGATCTGACGCGATATGCCTTATTTTTCCGTCGGGATGTTTTCCAGGGGCAAGAGCTTCAATACCTTACTGTCCGTCATGTATCCATTGTGCCAACACCTTTATTGTCCTTGAGTAATAACCTGCTGACGAAAGCTGTCTCATTTGGATCAAGTTGTCTTGCTCTATGACATCAAAAAGCAAATAAAGAGAATAACATAAAATAACACAAGATGACATGAAAAAACAAAATAAAACAAACAAAAAAAAACCAAAACCCAACACCACCACACAAGCAAACAACAGGATGTCATAACACCATCTCAGTGAATCCAAATCGGAAAGAAAATTTCAATACTCTTCAAAATACTGTGAGAATGGAGTTGTGCTTTGGACACTTGCTGTCGGCTCACACACCGTGGTGAAATTCCGGAATCCTAAACCTTCAACGTGATCCCATTGGAAATATGGTGTCCGTGACCTTCCCAGAACGGCACTGCTTTGTGTGCTTCTGAAATGTTTCCTTGACCAGTTTCCATCTTTCCTAACACCATTCTTCCAGCAGTATCTATCTCTCTCCATGTTTAGTGGGAAGAGGGGCCGGCTGTTTGATTCTTGGGACATTCACGCAGGCAGTACATCTGGTTTGCTTTCATTAAGAGAAAACAGCACTCAGTTCTTTGTAAGCTTCACCTGCACCAGGAAAAGTCAGTTGTCTGCACTTCCCAGCGAGATGGAATGTCTGGGTCATCCAACTAACTAGAAAATACTTAAATTGGTCACGGAAGCAAAAAAAAAAAATACCGTGATATCAGTTCAGTAGTCATTATGGTAACAGATAATCATAGCATCTCTGGATAAGCGTCTTCTACTCTTTGTCATCCGACGGAGATTCATATTTTGAATGTAGACCTATCTGGAGGCGAGTAGACACCTACCAATTTTCTTCTACTCATAGACTCTCTGACTTTCCAGAATGATCCTTCTGGAGCTTGGTCCATTTGGAAAAAGTTGATTGAGTGTTGATTGTGTGCACTTTCTTATGCTCCTGGCCACATATGTTTTTTCTTTATTGGATAGAGTCCTCGGCTCCTAGTACTTACAGTGAAGTGCTGGTCACGAGTTCTCTGGCCAACAGTCAGCGTATCCCCAAGAGAATTTTGAACAATATTCCTCGTGTACATTTAGGACCGGCGTAAACTCAAGGCTGATTTTCCATGCATACCATGAAATGCTCATTATTGTCATGAATTTTTCAAATGAGAGTCCTATTTTTTTCCTACCTTTCCATTTTAATTTAGTGTCTTGAACTTCATGAGCTTAACACGTTATTTATTTATTTTCTAAAATAGTTTATTGTCAAATTGCTTTCCAAGAGAGCTGGGGAGAGAGAGTGAGCTTAAGGCTTTAATTCAGTGTCCTAAGCGTGCATGTGAGCCAGCCGGATGACAGCCGGGCAGACAGACAGACCACCGGTTTCCTGTGGGTAATTAGAAGGTTTAGAAGGTCATTGTGTCCCGTCTGAGGGCGCGGAAGGAGACAGCACGTTCTGAAAATTTAATTGGCGATTATAACTTTCACCTCGTTCCTACATTAAAGGCTCCTCATTTCTCAGAGTGCAATGATTAATTTTAACCTTTTGAAGCACTAGCAAGGTGATTTCTATGAGAGAGAGTGACCGTCTGCCCGATTTCCTTACTTCTTCTATAAAGACGTGCAGGGTTTAAAAAAAAATCCCACAAGGAAGAATTTTCATCCTCAGAGTCCTGCCAGAATCTGTTTCTGCCACCAGCAATTTATGGGATATTTTCACTCCCCACAATGTCACTGGCCACTGTATTTCCACATTGGCTTTGGACACATCGTAAATGGTTCAAGACGCTCCGTGCATCCAAGCTTGGTAAAGGTCATCACTCAGATGTAACCCTTTCAAAAAAACGATTCTAGAAATGTTAATGTTTCTGCCACGTTTTTTCCTCTGAGGGGAATAAAGTAGATTCTAGGTGATATAAAGGTCTTTTTTTTTTTTTAAATAAAGTATGCAGTGTTATGTAAAAGGTGTAGCCACATGTTTTCAGTGGGCAGAGCCCATTCGCGAGATAGAAATCCATTAGCTGTCCTTTCTAGTGGATGCTGCAAAGCTGCTCAGCCAGGAGAGTCTCCTTAAGGTGCTCTGGTGCCTTGGAGATACATATGTATAGTTCCTGTATTTGCAGGTTTTATCTTTTTTTGTCTAAACTTTTATTAATGTTTTTATTTATTTTTGAGAGACAGAGAGAGACAGAGCACGAGCAGGGGAGGGTCAAAGAGAGAGAGGGAGACACAGAATCGGAAGCAGGCTCCAGGCTCTGAGCTAGCTGTCAGCACAGAGCCCGATGCGGGGCTCGAACCCACAAACGTGAGATCCTGACCTGAGCCGGACGTTTAACCGAGTGAGCCATCCAGGCGCCACATTGCAGGTTTTATGTTAAAGGCTCTCCTGGTGGAGGCACGCTGCACTGTCTCCGTAGAGCAGGCATGGGATTTTGCATGAACCAAAGTATGTATTTGCACACAAGGTGACCCCTCTGCACTCCTGATGTTCCAAGTGCCCCGTTCCCTCCTGTAGATCTAAGTTTCTGACCCGGGCCATTTCACTTCTGCCCGAAGAACGTCCTTCCGTATCGCTTTCACCGTGGGTTCTGCGCATCACTCATGTCTGTCCCTCTCTGAAAATCTGAGGTCTGAGAATCTCTCTACTTGGCCTGCATGTTCTGAAAGCTATTTTCTGTGATACCGAATTGCATGTTGAACACATCCCCAACCCCCAGGGCATTAAAAGTGTTCTGACAGGGACCTTTCTCGCTTGAGGTGAGAAGCCAGCTGTAATTATCGTCAGTATTTCATGAATATTAAGCGTCTTTTCCCATCTTTTCTCTTGTCTTCTTTTTTTTACTTTCTGTTTTCAGAAACTTGAGACTATGCATAAATGCAGTCTCTTTTTTCCTCTGTGTTCATTCTGTCAGGGGGCAGAAAGCTTCCACTATCTATTGAGTAGTTGGATGTGATAAAAATTAGAGAATTTTCAGCCATTTTTCCCCAAAAAACTTTCTTCTTTCCATGTCATCCTTATGGGTCTAGAATTACACATCTGTTAGGTGGTGTCATGCTGTCTGGCCTTTATTTCACTAAGGACAGTTTATTTTACCCCAGCTTTCAAACTTTTGTCCTGTGCTTCTGTTTGGATCATGTCTATTGACCTACGTCGAGTTCACCACATTGATTTTTCAGTTGTGTGTATGATCCTTTTACCGCCACGATTGGATGTTTGATTTCAGCAAAACAAACTGTACTTTTCGGCTTTAGGGTTTCCGGTTAGTTATTGTAGCCTACATATTTTTCCTGGTGTTTCTCATATCTTTGTCCTTGATGTCCGTCTGTTCTTGGAGGCTCCTTCATAGGTAGGAGTTTTTATAAAGTTCTGTTCTGGATCATCTCTGGGTCTGTTCCCGTGACTTTCCTCCTCTTGACGGCAGGTTGACTACATTTTCTTGTTCCTTTGTGCGTGGTTTTTATTGGGTATTAGTCACCGTGAATGATCCCTAGTCCCTATGTTGGATTCTGTTATCTTCCTCTGCAGAATGCTGCAGTTTGGAGCAAACAGTGCTATGACTTGCAGGACACCCAGATCTTGTGGAAGCGGCACCAAACGTCTGGTTACTCACGAGTCTATTTCAACGTTGACCTTGGGCCTTGGATGGAGCCCTGAATCTCGAGACACAGCCCTTTCTTCCAAGATCTAGACCATCTCAGGTTTCGAGGGAGAGTCCAAGATGTTCACCAAGTCCTTCCAACTTGGCAAGACGCAAATGTCATCCTGCCTCCCCCACACCAGGCAGCGACTGAAATTTCTCTCCTCGCTCGTCAAGGTACCCACTGTTTGCTTCTGCGTGCCTCGGTGTCTCAAGCCGGAGCCTTTGCAATTCATGACTTAGCCAAGGGATTTATGTGAGTTCCTACCCACATACTGATTTTTCTCTCTGTCTCCTGTGGCCTTTCAATGTTTGTCAACCCAGCTGCCCCAAAAGCCCAAAGTTTGACCATTGACCCCTTAACCCATCTGTTTATTCCTTTCTGCTTGAGCCGTGCACCTGACTGGCTATTGTCCTGTCAATTCCAGCTGCCCCGGCAGCCCCAAACTCTGTCCGTGGACTCCTCCGCTCATCTGTTCGCTCCTTTCCACGTGGGCTCTGCACCTTGCAGTCTGAGGAGGACCCACAGGGGGAGAGACGGATAAATGCAAACTGTCTTTGGCATACCAGAATTTGTGGTGATTGTCTAATGAGCTACTGAGGCTACCGTGAGGAGCCTGAACCAAAGAAAACATTAATCTGTGTTATGTTGGCCATTTCCATCATCAGGGAAACAGCCAAAATCGTGTTGGGTCCTTGCTGTGACCGAGTAATGTTGTAAAAACTCGTTATGGGTATTGATTCATGTGTCCTGTCCTTTGAGGCAGCCATGATCACTCTATGTGTTTTCCAAATGAGGAAGGTAGGGTGTTAAAGAGTTTAGGGCAGTTGCTTTGCTTCGTGTCGTTAATAAGCAGAGGTGTTGGGATTTGAACTTGACATCCAGGAATGAACTAATCAGTAAGTGAGGTCCTTGTGGGTGGGGAGGGGTGGAGAGGAGCAGGGAAGAGGAAGAGAAGGGACTAGCTCAAGCGTCCTGGCCGGTGGGAGTTGAGTTGGGTGCCCGTTGGCCAGGCTCTTCTAGGATTGTTGGTTTGCATAGTGTAGTCTGTTCTGTCCCCAGAACACCTGTTACACACACACCTGGCTTGTAGGTGAAGATGTGCTCAGAGTGCACCTGTGCAGGAGGACATGCCTCCATCAATGGGACAGAATGACGCACGAGAGGCACAGCGGCATGCCTACCCTTTCCTCGTCACGCCCGAGGAAAGTCAGCAGAGTGGACCACTCACTCCCCAAGCCCTAAAAAGGTCCCAAGAGCTGGGCAGGGATGTAGGGTCTTCTTGACCCACAACCAGGGCACGGACCCTTCAAATCCAGAATGTCACCCCAGGAGGCAGTCTGAGCCATCTTCTGTTGCGTCTGTGTTCATATCATGGACCCACATGGAGTTGGGTGCTCCCTTTCCCATCTCCCGGGCACCTTGCTTTGCTGTGTGTCATTCTGTTGGACGTCCTTCTCTGTTGACAAATAGTAGTACTCATTTTCATGGCCGTCTACCATTGTGGACTTGCAGCGAATCGTTTGCCTGATATCTTATCCGTGCATTTTTTTGGTTACTGTAGATGCTTGATGTCCTTGTGTTTGTGTCTCTGAGCGCTCTTTCACATTCCGTGAGTTTTCCTATAGAACTCATAGGGTGATGACTTGGCCACTTGGCGGGCGAAATGTGCCCACGGACCCAGGACACGGATATTTCCAACAGCTGCTCTGGGGGCTTGAGGTCGCGATGCCCGTCCGCCCGGGTCCTCGGGCTGCCCATCTCCACGTGTCCTGAGCTAACCTTCTTACGCGGTGCCCACATGCACACAGTTGGCGCCATTCCTGGGGGTTGGTTCAGTCTTCTTCTCCACAGCCTGGAACGTGCTGATAAGCCTGGGCGTGGACGGGGAAGCCTTCCCCTGAGGTTTTAAGTGCTTCGCGCACCTGTACCCTGGCGCTTACCTCATCACCGGCCCAGGCGTGGGCGTGGCCTCTCAGGCACCTGCCCTAACGCGTCCGTTGAGTGCGCCCGATCTGAGAAGTAACTGGTGATGTGTTCTCACCTGTCCGTGCCGGGGAGACAGTGCAAGGGTCCTGTGGTCGCCCAGGGTGGCGACGGTTTCCTCCAGGTGCCGTCTCATAGCCGGGTTTGATGATGATGAGCATCTTGCGTGAATTGGGCACGTTGGCCACAGTCAGTGGACCGATGCAGACACCGTGTTGTTAACGAGAGTTAACGCAGTTTGCATCCGGATCAGGCTTCCCGAGCTGCCTCTGCATCCCCTGGACGTGTCCCGCGGAGTGGATTCACCGTCCTCAAAGTCCCTGTCTCCGCCTGCTCACCCCTCACCTCCTCCGGCCCCCACCCTTCCTGCTTTCTGCATGGTTTCGCCTTTTCTGGAATGTTCTAGAGCTGGGATCCTAGAGGACTTGGCATTTACAGACCAGCTTCTCCCATTAACTCACGTGCGTTAAAGGTTCCTTCATGTCTTTCCATGGCTGCGGACCGGTGTGCTTTTCGGTGCCGCATCGATATGTTTGCCGCATGCTCACGGGTAAGCACGTCCGTGTGCAGACCTGGGGGTGGGGGCTCCCCCTGAGGAGGACGAGCTGCCGAGCTCAGTGTCTTCACGTGTCCAAAACCCAGCTCTCAGGTTACAGAGGAGGCTGGGGACAGCGTCAGAGTGAGGTGTAGGGTCAGGGTCACGGTCATGCTTAGGTCAGGGTGTGGTCAGGGTTGGTTTCCTTAGGTTCAAGGTGAGGTTTAGGGTCATCTGAGGGTTATGTTTCGGGTTAGGGTTATGGTGAAGATGAGGGCGACTGTCAGGGTCGTGCTCAGAGTGGCGTAGGGGGTTAGGGTCGGGGTAGAGGTTAGGATTAGGGTCTGAGGATAGGGTTAGGGTGAAGGTTAGGCTTTGTGTCAGCGTTATGCTCAGAGGAGGGTTAGGGCTTAGGGAGAGGAGTTAGGGTGACGGTGAGGGTTCAGATTGGGATTTGGGGTTACGCTCAGGGCTACGATCAGAGGAGGGCTAGCATTATGCTGTGGGGTTAGGGATAGTGTGAGGGTTAGATTTGGGTTTGGAACTAGTGTTCGGGTCATGGTCATGCTCAGAGGAGGGTAAGGGGTTAGGGTTCGGGTGTGGATTGGGGTTTGGGGTGAGGGTTACGGTATGCTCACAGTGGAATTGGATTTGGGTGTGGGGTTACGGTGAGGGATAAGGTGAGGGTTCGAATTGGGGCTTGAAGTTTGCATAAGCGTCTGCTCAGAGTGGGGTTGGGGCACAGGGTAAAGGTTTAGTGTGAGGCTAAGGGTTGGGGTTCTGCTTACCCAGGGTGTCAGGTTAGGGTGGAGGGTTGTCTAAAGTTTAGGGTCAGGGTCATGGTGATGATGGGGTCTCTGGTCCATGTTCGGATTAGGGTTAGGGCGAGACTCAACATGGGTGTCGGTCCAGTGTTAGGATTAGGGTTCATTCACGGCCGCCATCCTGCTCAGGGTCAGGGGTGTGGTCAAAGTTAACGCGATTTACGTATTTATTTATTTATTTTAACTTTTTATCTGTTTTTGAGAGACTGAGAGAGACAGAGCATGAGCGGGGGAAGGAGCAGAGAGAGGGAGACACAGAACCGGAAGCAGCTCCAGGTTCCGAGCTGTCAGCACAGAGCCCGACGCGGGGCTTGAACCCACGAACCACGAGATCATGACCTGAGCCGAAGCCGGACGCTTAGCGGACTGAGCCCCCCGGGTGCCCCGAAGTTCATGCGATTTAGAACTCAGATGTTGGGTTCATGGCTTGTCTCTCTGTTTGCGTCACGCTTAGTGCCCGATCAGAGTCAAAATGAGGGTTCAGCTGATATTGGGGGTTAGGGTTCGGGTTAGGTTCCATATCAGCACAATATCAGTGTCTGTTGACTCGTAAGGTTAGAGTTGGGGTCTCAGGTTAGGGTTCGGGTCAGGGTTAGGGCTAGTGTTAGGGTTAGAGTTAGGGTTAGGGGGTAGGCTAGGGCTAGGGTTAAGGGTGAGGGTAGGGTTGGGGATTAGAGTTCGGGGTTAGGGTTAAGGGTGAAAGGTGCGGTTGGAGTTAGGGTTAGGGGTTGGGGTTAGTTGTTAGGGTTAGGATCAAGGGTAGGGGTGGACTTGGGGGCTAGGGGTTAGGATTAGGGTTAAGGTTATGGTTAGGGTTAACGGTGACGGTGGGGTTGGAGATTAGGGCTAGGGTTAGGGTTAGGGTTAAGGTTAGAGTTAGGGTTACAGTTTAGGGTTAGGGTTACGGGTTAGGGTTAGGGGTTAGGGTTAGGGTTAGGGTTAGGGCTATGGTAAAGGGTGGGGAGTTAGGGTTAGGGTTAGGGTTAGGGTTAGGG
>NC_043717.1:951146-958803 GCF_006229205.1 Suricata suricatta | reverse complement strand
GTTAGGGTTAGGGTTAGGGTTATAGTTTAGGGTTAGGGTTAAGCGTGAGGGGGTTGGGGGTTAGGATTAGGGTTAGGGTTACAGTTAGCATCCACCTCAGTATATCAGGGTCTGTTGACTCATACGGTCTGCCCCTTGGGGTCTCAGTTGCTCCAGATTGAGTGTCCAGGTGTCATTCCTCTTCAGGGTCAATGTCCTCTAGCAGTTGAGTCACACAGCTTTGCTGACCTCATTTCTGAACACTTCTGATTATCAAGCGAACCCATGGTCCTTTCCTTTGCCAGACGCCTTCTGTATTTCTGGGCATTTCCGTCTCCTTCCATCTTCCCCAGGACAGGGGTGTTGGGGGCACAAAGCGTCCCCTTCCCCCCCCCGCCGGCACCCAGGGCATCCGGGTCAGAAGGTTTCGTAGCGGAGCTGCTGGTCTGGCCTCGTCTTCTCTGCCAGGGGGACCCGTCAGCGAGTCCTCTCGGTGTCCCTGGCCGGGTTGTTTTACAAGTTAATTTCCCGGCAGGTGATGGAGGGGGCAGACCGGTGGCTGCTGCTCAGGCTGGTTCACTGATAAGAAGTAATGAGTGTCATTGAAACAGCCACCGGCGGCTTTGTCAGCTCCTTCAGGGACCGTATCCCAGCTGGCTGGCTCCTGCCGTGTTCTCTCCATGTGGACGGGGCTGGGGGGGCTCTGACGGCCTCGCCAGGCGGGTCCCGGTGGGGTCTCTCCGGCCCCCAAAGCCAGCTGCCCGCTCTTTCTGCCAATGCCGCGCCTCCTGCACCAGGAGCACCAGCTCCCCCTCCCTGCTGAGGGTCCGGCTCTCCCTTCCGGCTCCTTCCCGTCTGTCCCTTCATTCTGCAAACACAACTCTCTTCCCCTGCAGCTCCAAAAACTAGAAAGCACCTTTAACAAACCCATAGTTTATGCACTGGCATCAAGGCGGACATTTGGGTCTGTGGGCTCCATGTCTGAGACGCTGGAGCCCGAGTTACCTCTAGACCTGGGAGGTTTCCGCGAGGCGCAGGACGCACGGTCCCCCCCGAGACGCCGCCTGCGCCAGGCAAGGTGACCCCCGTCGCTCAGAGGAGCGAAGCCTCAGGCCACGGCACTGCCTGAGGTATCCTGATCATTTCCTTGGGGACTGATGGAGGCGCTGGTGAGGTCCGGCACGTTCCAGAGGCTCGTGGGGTGACAGGTGCATTTGAGGAGATGGTAACAGTTCTTTATCGGTGGTCCTGTGGGCTGATGGGTGGTCCCCACGGACATGTCACTGATGGACGGAAGGAAAAACACAACGGGGTCCGTGCACAGGAGAGAAGATGACGCAGCCTTGAAAAGGAAGGGCGTTCTGCACCTGTTACAGCGCGGCTGGACCTCAGGGACGTGGTGCTCACGGACAGAAGCCAGACACACAAGGACAGATCCCATGTGATTCCACATATATGGCGTCCGTGGAGGAGTCTCACCCATAGAGACCGAGAGTAGATAGTGGGGCCAGGGATGGAGGATGGGGACGGGAAGTCTGTGTTTTGTGGGGATGGAGCCTCGACTTAGGAAGATGGAAGGTTCTAGAGATGGATGGATGGATGGATGGATGGTACCACAAGTTTCTTGCCATGAGGTCCCTGTGCCCATCCTGGTGGCCCCGTGGAGTGGACCGTGAATAACCCCACAGGACTCACTCACCTGCACAGACCTGTGTTCTGTCTTCCCTCGGAGGTAATGAGGTCCAGGTTCGGGGCGTCCCTGCACGTCCCTTCCCTTCCCTCCAGGGGTGAATGGGGGAGCAAGGCAGGCAGCCACGATCTGTGGCGCATTCTTTTCTACAAATGCATCCTTTCCCCTGCTCAACGCTGGTCCCTTTGCACGTCTTTGGTCTGGCTGAGGTCTCAGATTTGGGGGACCCACCTCACCCCGTCTGTAAATTCTACACTCCATTCCTATCACTTTATCCATGACCTTAGGCCCCCAGCCAGCAGGGAGGTGGGGAAATCCCTCTTTCCATACTTACTTTGAATAATTAAAAAAATGCACGGTGTGCCTGGGTGGCTCAGTCGGTTAAGCGTCCAGCTTCAGCTCAGGTCACGATCTCAGGGTTCATGGATTCAAGCCCTGCGTCGGGCTCTGTGCTGACCGCTCAGAGCCTGCAGCTGCTTCCGATTCTGTGTCTCCGTCTCTCTGTGTCCCTCCCCTGCTCACGCTCTGTGTCCCTCTCTCTGCCTCTCTCTCTTTCTCAAAAATAAACATGAAAGAAATTTAAATGGAAAAAATTCAGGATTAGGCAAATAAAAGTATTTGTGCAGAAATAAAACACCTGAGTGGGAACAGAGTAGCCACAAACAAAATTAATAATCATTTCCTTGAAAAAAATGAGAGTAATAATGCACCAAACCATTATTCATCCTACGTCCTGCAGGAGAAGCAGAAAGAAATTAAGGACGGCTTGGAACAAGAAAGAGGAAATCACGTCTAATAAAATGTGGTTTAAATTTGGGGAAAGAGTAATTTATTCTTGACTCGGGGCTAATATCATTGATGAGCAGTTGGAAAAGGGAGTCTCCTTCCAAAAATGAAAAATGAAAAATGGAATTTTCCCAAATTGATGCGGATAGAAATAGAAATCACAAACAGATTAGCAGTCTGTTGAAATAGCAAATGTCAGAGGTCTCCACTCAGAGGCTCTTGTGTGGAATGGAGTTTCTTTATACTTTTCCTAAACTTCCAAGGATGGTGTAGACCAAGGGACGCGGGGTTAAAGCTGGCCCTCCACCTGTTTATACAAATAAAGTTTTATCGACACATAGGCTGCACGCATTCATTCACTTATCGTCTCTGGCTGTTTGTTCTAGAACAAGAGCTTCAAAGTTCACCTCACAAAGCTTATTTAGTCTTTGTCTCTCCAGAGACAAAAGCCTCCCAGCCCCTGGTTTACGCCATTCCAAGGGACCAGACCCCCCACACTGATTCCCTGTGTTAAACAGAAGACACTCTATGCTTTCTCCCCAAACGGGCACCGCGTTTGTTCCCAAAGTTGGTCTCAGACCATCCTTGCTGACCAGCCCAGAGACAGAATGTCTAGCTTAACGTTAACTGCTGAGTAGACGTCCAGATTTAATATGGCCCTTGAGGGGCACCTGGGTGGCTCAGTCAGTTGGGCATCCGACTTTGGCTCAAGTCATGATCTCACAGTTTGTGGGTTCGAGCCCCGCATCGGGCTCTGTGCTGACAGCTCAGAGTCTGGAGCTGCTTCCGATTCTGTGTCTCCCTCCCTCTCTCTCCCTCTGCCCCTCCCCTGCCCATGCTTTGGATTCCATGTCTCCTTCTCTCTGCTCCTCCCCTGCTTGCACTCTGTCTCTCTCTCTCAAAAATGAATAAAGGCTTAACAAATTTTAAAAAAAGAAGTAGGGACGCCTGGATGGCTCAGTCGGGTAAGCCTCCAACTTCAGCTCAGGTCATGATCTCACGGTTCATGGGTTTGAGCCCCGCGTCGGGCTCTGTGCTGACAGCTCAGAGCCTGGAGCCTGCTTCACATTCTGTGCCTCCCTCTCTCTCGGCCCCTCCCCTGCTCACGCTCTGTCTCTCAAAAACAAACAAAAACATTAAAACAGAAATCAAAATGCCCTTTGATGCAAATGCATCTTCATTCAGTTGCAGAAACATCACAGTAGTATATTTCAGAAGATAATGGAAAGAATCCAGGATAATTCCGTATTCTGGAGTAAAGCTCTAAAGAAACTAATTTTGTTGCACCACCTGGAAGGCAGGCAGTGCTCAGTCTACACCTGGAGCTTGGATCCCACGGATCCCAGATGGATTTCTGTGCACCCCTGTGGCGGGTTGATTGGTTTCGCCTGCCGGAGTCCATGAGAGAATGATCCAGAAGGAAGAGTGCCTGTAATCGATCCGTGCTATGTCTGCTGTGGTTTCCGGGGAAGGATTCGGGTCGTTGGCCACCGTCTGGCCCTTCTGGGGACTTGTCTCAAAGCCTCCCTAAACCCCTAGTCTCCCAGCGTGGCAGCGACCGCCAGCCGCGGTCCTCACCACATGGCTGCATCCCGGGGGCATTCCCGGGGCGCGGCCCCTGCTGGCGCTCCGCGGGCGCCCTGCAAATACTGTCCTAATACCATCAGATGCATCTGCGTTCCTGCCCACGTGGAGCGGACATGCTGGCCGCAGAGGGGGCTTAATGCAGCCGTCGCCTACGTACCTGGTTAATGGCATTATGATCAACTCTAAGGCTGAGTTCTCTGAGCCGCCGTCTGCAAGATTTGCTTGGATCAGCTGCTGGATGCATTAGCCTCTGGTTATCCATCCACCACCTGGTTCACTTTATCTCCTTTCGACGCTAGAAACACACGTGCCCCTGGCCATGGCGTCCACGGTCCTGATCACTGATTTCTCTCCAAGCATCCTGCGTGCTAGAGCTCTGTGCCCCTGCTTTGGTCATTGGTCCATCACTGTCTGGCTGTAGGCGAGACCCTGCGTTTCCCTGACCTTTTCTTCCACCCGCTCCCGTCTTCTTTCTGTCTTCAATCCTCACCTGAACGCTTTGCATCTTTGTAAACACCTCTCAGAAACGCCCATTCTTCGTCTCGCTGGCACTGTGCACCCCGGTCACCCCTGTCCTGGTCCGTGACACAGGCTCCTAGCGGGACTCCCACACCTGGCTCCCCGCAGTCTGTGGAGTCCAGAGTCACGTTACCGACGCACCTGCTTAAACCCACTCAGGCAGACACGCTTTCCTGCCTCCTTTCCGTTACTCTAGACTCACTGTGTTGTCTTTGCTGCTTGGTGGTGTCTCTCGTCCTCTGGATTGTCACAGTCCTACTCACCCTAGACTTCGCAGCTTCCCCACAAGACCTGTGTCCTGTCTTCAGCTCCTGTAAGCCCTCCCTGGGCACCCGCCTCGCACCTTGTGCTGTGGTTTGTCCAGCACTGTCCTGACGTCCCTGGCCCACAGCATGGTCCCTGGCCCCTCAGACACATATGAAAAGCAGTGGAAAGGGAAAAAAAAATGTCAGGCGACGTCTTGGTGGTGATGAAGGCGATGGCATCGTTGATGGTGCCGATGGTCATGGTGGTGACTGTCGCTCTCTTATTCACGACAGTTATGATCACATATTGTCAGTGAATTTGGGAGTTGATGGTCAGAGACTGTGTTGGGCTCCCCAGGGACACCCAGCTCGCTGCTGGCGCTGAATGACACATTCCTGTCCGTCCCTACGGTATCCTCTTCCCGCTGTGCCACAGGGGAGTGTCCTTAACTCTATGGCTTCCCTGAGTGCCCTGTGTTGGGATCACATCTAATTCAAGATGCCTGTCACAACGAAAATCAGTAGAATCTCATCCGTATTGTCTGCTGGACCTTGGACACTCCATCTCCTTCATTTCTAAGTCTTTTCCCCAGAGCTGAAATTTTGCAACTTTTCAAACCAAGAGCACAGTCTTTCCCTGACTCGCCAGAATGGAATTCATTCATGTTCATATTCATTTTCATTGAACGCTTTGTCACTCGGGATGGAAGCTTCCGGAAAGAGGTTCATTTGATATTGGTTTTATGACTTTACTGCGTTGGTTGCTTCTGCCGAGAGCATCCGTCGGGCAGACTCACGGTCACCATAAAGTGGGTGCGCGGCGTTGATGAAAACGCAGTGTCTCCGGGCAACGTACCAGCAGGAGTGCCTCAACCATTTCCACGTTTCCGATGTTAGAGCTGCAATTGAACCCGATTTCTGTGTTCTCGTGCTGGAGCTGGTGCCTCAGAAAACGCTTATTTCTAAAGCGTTCCTTGGGGAAATGAGTCGTGTCCCATTTCCCTTTGGCCCGAGGATAGAGGCGCAGACACAACATAGTTCCAAGGAAATGGAAGTCAAGAGAATCGATCTTCTCTTCATTCTGTCCAGGGAAGGATCATCCGGAAGGTTGTACAGAGATTCAGCGCGGATGATTCCTTCCTTCCCTTCTCTTTCCCGAGTCCTGTTTTCTTCCCACTGGAATTCTGGGAATTGTGATGAGCAGCTATCTCCCGTCAGACCCCCCCCCCTGGGAGGGTTTGCCTACATGTCTTGAGCTGCGCTTCCCGTGGGTCTGTCTCCAAGGTGATTGGCTGGCTTGCGACGGGACCACTGTAGAGTCATGTACGGCTAATCATGAACACAGCCCGCTGGATAATCGAGGGGGTCCACTCATCTTGGAAACAGGTTTGCAGACGAGGGCTGTGCCACCGGGCCTCCGAGACCCTTCTCCCAGGGCTGCAGACTGCATTCCTGAACCGTTTCAGGGAGCCAGACGCGTCTAGGGGAGCCCGTAGGACCTCGCCAGGCACTCTGGGCTCGGCACGCGCCGGCCATGGGTGACACACAGACACTGCTTCCCGTCGAGCTGACTCTTCCCGAGCTGGGCAGCTGGGCGAGGATGCCACAGGCCAGCCTCTTGCTGACCCCCAGGTCCCCGTGTCCAGAAAGAACTCAGGCACCTCCCAGGAGACTTGTGCCTCTCCAGGAGCATTGCCATCACGCCACACGTCTCCCTGGCTTGCCTTTGCCTTTGGCTGTGACTCCTTCGTAGGGACCCGGGAAGGCGGACCATGGGCACCTGCTTCTCCTCCCTCTTGGCTTCTCTCGGGCTGGCGTGCTGTATTTAATGCTCCGCCGGCCATGGCTTTCTGCCTCTGGGGGGGTGTGTGCATTAATCCTCGGCCGTGGCTGTAAAGGGGCTGCTCAGAACTAAAGGGGCTTGAAGAGGAGACGTATATAAAAACCTGGTATTCGGGTGCTCACTGTGACCCAGATGACAAACTGTTCGTCACGGTCTCCTGTATGTGACACCGCATGACACGTGGGAGCAGCATCTTGTGGCTGATGGAATGGATTCGTGCAGACCGGGTGGCTTACAAACAAGGAATTGATCCTGTCCACAGTTCTGGAGGTCAAAGATCTGAGCCCCGGGCGGGGCGGGACCCCTGAGACCCAGACAGGACCCCTGAGACCCAGACAGGACCCCTGAGTTCCAGGCATGACCTCTGAGTTCCAGGCAGGACCCCTGAGACCCAGGCAGGACCCCTGAGACCCAGGCAGGACCCCTGAGATCAATGTGGGGCCCCTGAGATCCAGGAGGGGCAGGACCCCTGAGATCCAGACAGGACCCCTGAGATCCAGGCAGGACCCCTGAGATGCAGGACCAAGACCCCTGACATCCTTGCAGGACCCCTGACATCCAGGCAGGACCTCTGAGATCCAGGCAGGACCCCTGAGACCCAGGCAGGACCCCTGAGATCCAGGCGGGACCCCTGACATCCAGGCAGGACCTCTGAGATACAGGCAGGACCCCTGAGACCCAGGCGGGACCCCTGAGATCAATGCGGGGCCCTTGAGATCCAGGAGGGACAGGACCCCTGAGATCCAGACAGGACCCCTGAGATCCAGGCAGGTCCCCTGAGACCCAGAAAGGACCCCTGAGATCCAGGCAGAGCAGGACCCATGAGACCCAGGCAGGACCCCTGAGATCCAGGCAGGACCCCTGAGATTGAGGCAGGGCCACTGAGATCCAGGCAGGACCCCTGAGACCCAGGCAGGACCCCTGAGATCCAGGCAGGACCCCTGAGACCCAGGCAGGACCCCTGAGATCAATGCGGGGCCCTTGAGATCCAGGAGGGACAGGACCCCT
>NC_043717.1:942629-951046 GCF_006229205.1 Suricata suricatta | reverse complement strand
AGGACCCCTGAGACCCAGGCAGGACCCCTGAGATCCAGGCAGGACCCCTGAGACCCAGGCAGGACCCCTGAGATCAATGTGGGGCCTCTGACATTCAGGCAGGACCCCTGAGTTCTAGGCAGGACCCCTGAGACCCAGGCAGGACCCCTGAGACCCAGGCAGGACCCCTGAGATTGAGGCAGGGCCACTGAGATCCAGGCAGGACCCCTGAGATCCAGGCAGGACCCCTGAAATCCAGGCAGGACCCCTGAGACCCGGGCAGGACCCCTGAGTTCCAGGCAGGACCCCTGAGATCCAGGCAGGACCCCTGAGACCCAGGCAGGACCCCTGAGATCAATGCGGGGCCCCTGAGATCCAGGAGGGGCAGGACCCCTGAGACCCAGGCGGGACCCCTGAGGTTCAGGCAGGACAGGGCTGTGCTCCCTCCAGAGACTCCACAGGAGGGTCCTTCCTGCCTCTTCCAGCTTCTGGGGCCCCAGGCGTCCCTGGGCTTGTGCCTATGTCCCTCCTGTCTCTGCCTCCATTTTCACGTCGCTCCTCCTCTGAGTGTGTGTCTCCTCTCTTGTCTGTCCTTTTTTCTTACCATTATAGAATTTTTTGTCAAGTTCTTGTGTCTCTTCCGAGGACACCTGTCATTGGATTTAAGGCCACCACAATCCAGGATGGTCTAATTTCCAGATCCTTCAATTAATCACATCTATAAAGACCTTTTGTTTAAAGACGGCCGTGTTCTGGGACATGTCTTCTGGAGGGCTGTCACTCCAGCCATCACACAGGATGAACAAGGAATCAATGAAGACAGCGGCGTGTTCCTGTCCAAATTACATAAGCTGTTGATTCCTCTTTACTAATTTAGCCCGGATAGAAAGTTGAGTGAAATGCAGTCAATATCTCTTAACAGGCAAATGCGGGACCATGGCTCACCGGCTTTAATCACGGGAGGGAAACGATTTGTTGATTTACAGAGAATTCACTTCTTTGCAACCCCCCCCTGCCTCCCTTAGGCAATAATCTGACATATTCAGGGGATTTACGTTATTTTAAAAATCTTTTTTTAAGGTTTATTTATTTTTGAGAGAGACAGAGACAGAGCACGAGCAGGGGAGGGTCAGAGAGAGAGAGGGAGACCCAGAATCCAAAGCAGCTCCAGGTTCTGAACTGTCAGCACAGAGCCCGACGCGGGGCTCGAACCCACGAACCCTGAGATCATGACCTGAGCTGAAATCAGACACTTAACTGACTGAGCCACTCAGGCGCCCCTAGGTTTTTAAATTTTTAATGCCAGACTTAATTTTCCTCACTTGTGAATTCATTTTTTTTTTTTTTAGCAGCTATTTGCTAAGGAGAGCCTTGGAAATTCATGTTAATAAACGTGAGTTTGTCGGGGAGGGTGCCCCTGGCTGGCTCAGTCAGAGGACCATGGGACTCCTGACCTCCGGGTCATGAGTTTGAGCCCTACGTTGGATACAGAGCATACTTAAAAAAAGAAATCCAAAAGTGTGTGTGTGTTATGAGTCTGTGTGCATCTTGTGTGGATGCATCTATCTGTGTACATCTATTTATTTATATTTACCCATTTCTTAATGGATATAAATAGGTACATATTAAATATAAATACATAAGATATATAAGATTTGCAAAATAGATTTCTATTTATAGATAGTTGTGCATATAGAGAGAGGTATTATTCTGTATATTTTTTTTTATTGTAAAACTCTATGTTAAGTGATTCAGAATACTTAGCTTTGCCAGATTTGTCCAGAGAAGTTTAAGGAAGAAGGTGGTGATTTTGGTTGGAAATTTCTGAGCCAACGTGTGAGGGTGAGAATAGGCAGGGTCCATGTAGGGTTTGTGGAGTGTAGGCTGCATTTCGGGGGCCACTTTAAGTTCTCAGTGTCTAAACGTTAGCACTTTTGGGTGGTGTCCTGGGAGCAGAAATAACTATTGTTTAAGAAACTCCTTGAAATCATTTTTCGGTGTTTTGATAACTTGAGCAAGAGCTGGAATTACCCTAGGGACAGTGCAAGAATGAAGACCTTGAATTTGGGTGAATTCTGGATGGAGATCAGGGCAGGTGCAGTCCCCTCCCCCACCACCCCTGTGAACATTCAAGATCACCACGTCCTGTTCTTACGTCCTTGAGTAAAAGAACCCAAATGCGGCGTCATCGACCCACTTCTCAGGGCCGGACTGTGTTCTTCAAGTCTGGCGTGTTTTCTTGCAATGTTTCTGCTCGCCATTTGGTGACATGAGTTGAAAGATGTAAAATTATGGTGAAGATATGTACAAGGCGTGCTTCTAGGTCCCGACCCGGCATCTGGGCTTGAAGATAAAAGCCAGGATTCCGCATCCAGGAATGAACTGCATTCGCTCCTCCGGTTGAGAGCACAGTGGCGTGTTTTCTCTGTCCCGTTCTGACAGCACGTGACGACCCCGCAGACGTTTCAAAAGTGCTGATGTTCTCACGCCGGCAACCGAGGGTCCGTGGCGCTGACCTGCGCGAGGGTTGGCTCCTCCGCCTGGACAGCTAGGTGTGGCGCCAGCCTTCCCCGTGACGCACACGTTCGCTGGGCACGGCCTCGGCGTGCATGGACGGCTCTCCGAGACCCAGCGGTGACCGCGTCCTCAGGTCCCCTGTCGCCTCTCCTTGCCCCCGAGGCACCTGCAGCCTCCTCCGTGGAAAACCACGTGAGGCATTTCCAGGTCAACGTGCTGGGTTCCCGTTTTGCAATGCGGGTCATTCAAGGTCTGCCGCTGCCGCTGGGTTTTCATCCGTAGGCGTGGCTTTGTGAAGTGGGCGGTGCTTGTTACTTTGTTAATTATGTACGCACGTGGACGCTCCTGCGGTTAGAAGCTGGGTCGACCTGAGTAGACACTGTTCCGGGCTGAGCGTTTGCACCCCGCCCCCCAAGTTCATTGACGGAAGCCCGACACTGCAACAGGTTGACATCAGGAAGTGGTGCCTTTCGGAGGGAACTGGGTTGGATCTCTTCCTGCAGCTGGGACCCTCCGGTGGGGTCGCTGTCCTGGTAACAAGAGGACCCCAGACTCTCGTTTTTGTGCCCTCCAGCAGTGTGGAGAAACACTTACCTATGGTTGGTTTTTAAAAAAATTTTTTTACCGTGTGACTTCTCTCTCTTTTTTATTTCTTTGCTGTTTTTATTTATTTGAGAGAGAGAGAGAGAGAGACAGAGCATGAGCGGGGGAGGGGCAGAGAGAGAAGGAGACACAGAACCGGAAGCAGCTCCAGGCTCTGAGCTGTCAGCACGGAGCCCGATGCGGGGCTCGAACCCACGAACCGTGAGATCGTGACCTGAGCTGAAGTCAGACACCTAACCGACGGAGCCCCCAGGTGCCCCCCACATCGATTGCTTATAAGCCTCCCCGTCGGTGCTAATTTGTTATCACAGCCCAAAGAGACTAAGACATTTATATCATTCATTAAGTCGATAAAAAAAAAAATAGGAAGACCGGTAAAGACATTTCCAGGTGATACAGCAACGTATGAGACCATGATATGTTCCACATCGCTGTTAGAAATCACTGGTAACAGCCGCTAGCAGGTGCCGCTGGATGTTTGTCGTGTGGCCGTCTCCTAATCCGTTGGCATGTGTGTTGTTAGCGTTTTTCTGGCCGTCAGGGGAGTCCTGCTGCTCCTTCTGGTCTCTGTGGGCTTTCCTGAGTCAGCTGATTACAGATCTTAATCGCACCTGCAGCGTCCAAACGTCATAACCTCCCAGGGGTGGGTGCCTGGGCACCGGTCCCACCCCCCCTCGGGCGTTTGCACCAATGCACGGGAAGCTGGGAGAGGGGAGTGTCCTAGAATCCTGGTCCGACACAAGCTCACCCGGATGGATGCACCCACCAGCGAACATAGCTGAGTTCCAAGCTGGACCACGTCCACGCATGCGAACATGCCGTTTTCAGAATTTCAAGGATGGGCGCCCGGGGGGCTCCCTGGGTGGGTCTTCCAACTTCAGCTCAGGTCACGATCTCACGGTTTGGGGGTTTGAGCCTAATGTCGGACTCCGTGCTGACAGCTCTAAGCCTGCTTGGAATTTCTCTCTCTCTCTGTCCCTCCACTGCTCACACTCTCTGTCTCACAAAGTAAGTCAGCATTAAAGAAATTAAAGGAAAAAGAATTTGAAGCATAGAAGTGATCGGAGCAGGCGGCCATCACCAGGGGGCTGCGTCGAGGACCCCGGAGATGCCCGCGTGCTGATCCACGGGCTGAATGCATATATTTGCTTGCACGGCAGACGGAATGGGAGTCCATTTAATTCAGCTGCTAGTCAGCTGACCTGAAAAAAATACACGGATGGCGCAGGACCATGGGGTGGCTTCTCATAAGCACAGGGAACTTTTAAGGGGAAGGTGGGGGAAGGCGGAGACCCCAGAGGCAGGCCGTGCTGTGGTTTTGCAGGTGCAGGAAGGGGCCAAGAGCCAAGGAAAGATGGAAGGTTCTAGAAGCTGCAAGGGCAGTGAGTAGGGCAGTCCCTGGAGCTTCCACAGGGAACGCAGCTGTGCCAACACTTTGGTCTTCATCCTAGACCAGACTTCCGACCCCCAGCCTGTCAGAGAACCCGCCGGAGCTGTTGTCAGCCACTCAGTTTGGGGACCGTTCTCAGGCAGCCCTGGGAAGGTCCTACGTCATCTCCAGCCATCTTGTCCCAACCACCCGTTTCAAGGCTCGGCACATGTTGTGTAGACACCGGCGTCTGCGTTTCTGTTGAATTCACTCGCGATTCGCTTCAATCCTGTGTCTCCACGTCTCAGTCTGGTGACTTTTCTCAAAGACTCTCAGTCCCACGATGCTGTCTGTTCTCAGCAAAATCACCCGTGATTCCGAAACCAGCGGCAAAGACAGACCTTTGCTCTGGGATTCCGGCCCTCTGCTGGGGGGCCTCCCAGTGTCTCCGGCGGTGAGGGGTCCTCGTCATGGGTCTCATGGCTGGTATTCTGCCGACGCTCCTCTGGGTTCATTCGTGGTGAGATTACGTGTCGGCTCAGGCTGATCTGGGGAGGGCGTGCTCCGGCCGGACACAGCTTTCTCCTTCCCCACCAGACGGCGTCCGCCTCTGCGTCTCGTCCGAATTCATTTTGAATTCCTGCTAAGCTGCAGGGTGAATCCTGGATCTCCGTTTTTTTTAACGTTAACTTCTTTTATATTTGAGAGACAGAGACGGAGCGTGAGCAGGGGAGGGGCACAGAGACAGGGAGACACAGAGTCCGACCCATCAGCCGAGCCAGACCTGGGATTAGAACTCGTGAACCGTGAGATCCTGACCTGAGCCAAAGCTGAACGCCTAACTGCGCCCCCCAGGAACCCCCGGGGGAATCTCCTTAATACCGTGACAGGGAGGGTCACACCCCACCCTACGAGACAGCGACCCAACGGCAAACCTTCAGCCCCAGCCCTCAAGTCCCTAATTTTATTAGTAGAAATGCCGACGGCGTGACAAAGTTCTGTCCTGTGCAGTTTCACGTCGCCCTAGATGAGTCCGTTGACCCGTTAGATGATTTCTGAGCAGTTTGCTCATCATTCAGCACCCATCCAGGCGGGGCTTGGATGCACCTGTTTTCGGCGCCTTTGCCGAATTAGTCATCAGCAATCAACACGACATTGCTGTGGACTCTGATTCGGGAAGGAAGGGTGAACACAGGCTCTTGGACGTGTGTCCTTGCTCTGCTGTCTTCTGTCCTCACCGCCCGGCGTCTGGTCCCTTCGGCAGGGCTGGGTCAGCGTCCGTCCGCACGGCGCCCTTGCTCAGGAGCAGCGTGCGGTCCAGGCCCGTAGACACCGCGCCCGTCTCTGCGTCCACCTTGACCAGCCCCGAGCCTTGTGTCTGTGTGTCTGTCTGTGGTCAGCTTTGGCATTACCCCATTCGAAGGTGACCCCACCCCAATGAATGCCTTCGGCCATGACCTTTGTTCCAAGTAAGGACACGTTCTGAGGTCCTGGGGTTTTCAGACTAGAAGGTAGTCGTCCTGTTAAAATTGTTGGAGGAGAGGGGACGCAGGTCATCCATTAGCACTCAGACCTCTAACACGTGGTGTATATGACTAATGGATCGCAGCCCCTTCTCTGTCTGCTGCTGGTCTACACAGAGTATGTGTGGTCTACACGGACTGTGTGTGGTCTGCACGGAGTGTGTGTGGTCTGCATGGAGTGTGTGTGGCCTGCACGGAGTGTGTGTGGCCTGCACGGACTGTGTGTGGTCCGCACGGAGTGTGTGTGGTCCGCACGGACTGTGTGTGGTCCGCACGGACTGTGTGTGGTCTGCACGGAGTGTGTGTGGCCTACACGGAGTGTGTGTGGTCTACACGGAGTGTGTGTGGTCTACACGGACTGTGTGTGGTCTGCACGGAGTGTGTGTGGTCTGCACGGAGTGTGTGTGGTCTGCACGGAGTGTGTGTGGTCTACACGGACTGTGTGTGGTCTGCACGGACTGTGTGTGGTCCGCACGGACTGTGTGTGGTCTACAGGGAGTGTGTGTGGCCAGAAACACCTGCTGTGGTCACTGCTGCATTTAGGCTGGAGTCCACGCAGCCGCCGCTGGCAGTATGGACGGATGGCAGGCTGGGAGTTTTGGCATGTGGGAGCCCTCCCATGGGGCCGTGTCCATTCGAGACTCCTGACCGTGCTGTCCCCAAGGGCCAGCCCCGTGGTGGGTTCCCGAGACCTGCCTCACGGGTGGGGGATCTTCCTGAACGGATTTGGGCAGCACAGAGGCAGCCCAGATGGGCGTGTAGCTGTGGTCCACTCACAAGTAAAGAGCAGCGGGCCCCAAACAAGACAAGACCGGAGAGGCGTGTGTTAGAATGCCTGTGTGCACCGCCTGCTGCAGTCATGGGACACAAACACGCATGTTCTGCGGGGGTCTTGCTTACATGTTCCTACTCGTGCATGAGTGCACACGCACACTCACGGAATTCACGGAGAATGCTTCGTTTCCTACAAGAGAAAGTTCCAAAGGGTCACGCTGAGCCACCGGGAAGGACGAACGTGCATTCCTGGTGCCGAGTTCCAAGCCTTTGGGAGCGACCAGAACCTGGTGCATCTCAGATGCAACGAAACGCCTGACTCCAGCAGGCTGGTCGGGGACTCGGGAGACACCAGGCGTGAGCGGGGGCGGTTGGCCATACTGTGTGCGGCCAGAGGGACCGCTGGGGGCTCGTGTGACAAGATGAGGCGGACACAGCGAGTCCTGGGTCGGCGCTCCCAGCCGGAGGGGGCTTTGAACCCACAGAAGCCGCCGCGTCTTGTTAAAGCAATGGCCACTTCTCAGCGTGCCCAGACGCTTACGGAGACGTCCGTGAGCAGAGGTCAGACCTCAGCCTTGCTCCCCGGAGGTCCCATGCCCTGCAGTCCTAAATTTAGCTTTTCTAGAAAATCTTCGGTGACCCTGAGGCTCGGGAGCTTCCCGTGACAAGAAGCATGACAGGCTGATGGGTGTCGGGTTCTCGGGTTAAACGGTTGTCCGTGGCCTTGAGTGCCAGGAAAGCACGGGGGGGCCAAGGGTGTCAGTCCGTGAGCCACAGAATCGTTATATGTGGAGCAGGTTCATCCCGCTTCTGTGAGGACCTGAGAAAGCTGAATGCATGCCCGGGGACGGTGCAATGGCCTTGCCCTTGGCCGAGACAAGGGGATGCTGGGAGATGGTGGTCAGCGGGGCACAGAGTTTCAGGCGTGCAGAACGGACACGTCCTACAAGGCTGTTGTACAACAGGGCGTCTTTCCTGACTAGAGCTCTTCCTACAATGACATGCTTTTAAAGTTTAAAGGAACATTGGAGCTAATTTTGAGAGGAAATTGAAATGTCTGTGACCAGGAACATTCGTCTGCCTAACGTTGTTGTCACAGAGGACTGTCAACTGGGTGCTAAGGACAAAAGAAATTTGTTGACTCTCGGTTCTGGAGACCAGATGCCTGAGATCCGGAAGGGGCAAGACTCCTGAGACCCAGACAGGGCCCCTGAGATCCAGTCAGAGCAGGACCCGTGAGGTCCAGGCAGGACCACTGAGATGCGGACAGGACCCGTGAGATCCAGGCAGGACCTCTGAGATCCAGGCAGGGCCCCTGAGATCCAGGCAGGGCCCCTTAGGTCCAGGCAGGACCCCTGAGATCCAGACAGGGCCCCTGAGATCCAGGCGGGACCACAAGATCCAGGCAGGACCCCTGAGATCCAGGCAGGGCCCCTGAGACCCAGGCAGGACCCCTGAGATCCAGGCAGGGCCCCTGAGATCCAGGCAGGGCCCCTTAGGTCCAGGCAGGACCCCTGAGGTCCAGACAGGGCCCCTGAGATCCAGGCGGGACCACAAGATCCAGGCAGGACCCCTGAGATCCAGGCAGGACACTGAGATCCAGGCAGGACCCCTGAGATCCAGGCAGAGCCCCTGAGATCCAGGCAGGACCC
>NC_043717.1:933061-942529 GCF_006229205.1 Suricata suricatta | reverse complement strand
CCCTGGGTCTGTGTCTCTTGTCGGGGTCGGTCTGGTGCAGGCTGAGCTCCCCTCAGATCCCCTCACATCTGCAAAGACCCCGTTTCTAAAGCGGGTCTGGTGGACAGGTCTGAGTGTTCACGTTTGGGGGCCTCATCGAGGACCACACCTCGTCTGTGATATCGGGGCCAGCGGCGCCTTCCCGACAGACTGAGCGCCGGGCGTCCGGGCGGCTGGCTCTGAGCCCCGGAGGACGCACGGAGTCACACTCCTTTCTCACCCCGGCTGACGGAAGGCTCAGCATTTTTACCAGCCAAGCCCCCGTTTCCCAAATGCATCCCGTTAAACCTTTGGAAACAGCCCAGGAAACAACCAGAAAATGCTTCTTGCAGTATTTGGAAAATTTTGAGTCTCCAAGTCAAGGTCATGACTTTTAAAAAAATGCATCAGGGGCGGTGATCCGTGAACCGTGGGCAGAGTTCAGGTCCAGGAGAACAAAGGTTTTAGGAAACAACGTAACAAAGTCGTGCTACACTTTCTCTGTATATTCTGCGGAGAATATGTGGATTATATATTCTATACAATATACTGTTATGTTCTCCCAGGAGCTCCTTTCTCCGTTTTGAGCTTTTATAGACGCACAAGACAGAAATATTTTTCCAAAATGTACTGGGGGGGGGGGGGGCGCCTGGGTGGCTGTCGGTTAAGCCTCCGGCTTCGGCTCGGGTCAGATCTCACGTTTGTGGGTTCGAGCCCCGCGTCAGGCTCTGTGCTGACAGCTAGCTCGGAGCCTGGAGCCTGCTTCCGGTTCTGTGTCTCCTTCTCTCTCTGCCCCTCCCCCTCTCATGCTCTGTCTCTCTCTGTCTCAAAAATAAATAAAACGTTAAAAAGTTCTTTTAAAAATGTATTGGGAATTGAAAGCAATAGCAAGAGGCCGCCACAGCTTGGCTTACATTACGGATGACAAGGTCAGGTTCATGCTGAGCCTTCACTTCAACAATTCCGGGGACTTCTGTGGCCTCCTGTTCTAGGAAAACGCCCCGGGGACATCCCCAATGAGGCTGGGGGTCCAGAGGCTGCACGGGGAACGGAATGCAATGGGGTCTCGAAAAAACAAGCCGTTATAGGAACGGGTACAAATTCCTTCTTATAAAAGGTCGCCCTGTACCGGCTTGACGGCTCCCCGCCATGCCCTTCTTTCTGGTTAAGTTGTGTCCCTGTCTCACAAGTGACACGGTGAAACACGGTGAAGTCCTGCTTCTGGGACCGGAGAGGGTGACCGTATTTGCAAAGAAGTGAGGGGGCGTCCGTGCTTTAAAATGCACCCTGATCCTTGTTTTCTAGAAGATTCTAACGTCTCCTGCAGACCACTCACTAATGAGGCACTTGTCCCTGTGACCCTGGGCCCCGTGCCTGGAGGGGGCTTTGGTCCCTGGGATTCGCACGGGCACCCCTGCATGGCCCTGTCCCGTGTCTGTTAGTGGACCTGCAAGAAGTCTTATGAGAAAGACAGATCTTTCTAGAATGTCAGCCTCCTGCTGACATCACAAGCTGCTGACATGATGTGTGAACCACGGGATGTACATGCCCCGGCCACAGATAGCATCTGTCAGCAGCCCTGATTTAGGAAATGACGTTCTGGGAGGCTTAATGGTGTCGACTTCACTGGGCCACAGGTGTGCTCAGAACTTTGGGCAGACAGGATTCTGGGTGTGTCTGTGAGGATGTTTCTGGATGAGATTAGCATTCAATTCAGCAGATTGATGCATCCGAGGGTCCTTGTTGGTGTGGGTGGGCCTGATCTAATCAGTTGACGGCTACAATAGAAGAAAAAGGCTGAGTAGGAGAGAAATTCTTTCTGCCTCATATTTTTCCAGCTGGGACATTGTGTGTGTCTGGTTTTTTTTTTTTTTTTTCCTCTGAGCTTCAGACTTGACCTAAAATATCGGCTCTCCCCGGGTCCTGAGCTTGCTGCCTTTGGGCTGAAATTTACACTGTCAGCTCTGCATTGTTTGCTTTGGACTCAAATTAGAACTTACAGCACGTGAGCTGTGTTGGGTGGGTGGCCTGCAGATCTTGCACCTGCTCCTGAGTGGACGCGTGTCCCTGGGGGCCAGAGCGCGACCCACAGCACCCAGGCCCTGGGCCAAATCGGCGTGGACGTTAGAACCTCAGGATTCATGCATAACGGCCACGCCGCCTGCGTCCAGGGCCGCCGCCCTGACAAATCCATCACCCCCTTAGGTAATAACCCCCAGCCTTGCAGACGTGCCTGGCTTGCTTTGGACTTGTTTCCGACAATCCGCTTTTGTGTGTTGGTTGATGGCAAACTAGACACAGGCACACACTCACCCCCCTGCCCCTTAATGCCTGAGCCACCGCTTTGTTGAGCCCCCCGGGGGGCCCCTAGATCTGGGGGAAGAAGAGAGTCACGTGCTTGGCGAATTCCTTCCTTCCGTCTGAAACCCGGGACACCTGGGAGGCGGGAGGAGGGAGCCCTTTCTTCTACGAGAAAACAAGACCCCAGGACATTCGCCTTTTTATTTGTGTTTCGTGAAAACACACGGTCCTCACAATGGTGCTTCGGGCCGGTTAGTAAACATCAGAGACCGGGAAATTCTACCGCCTCGGGGGTCCGGAACAGCGCGCATCCTTTTAAAACCCACTGCGCCAGGCCCTTGCAGGGCTGAGGTGAAATAACGAAGCAGAAAGGAAGCAAACGGGGAAATTGGAACTGCACAAAAGCCGATGACTGACCCCGTCGGGGCGGAAACTGGGGACGCTCACGGGCTTTTCCCGCAGGGCCCCAACTCGCTGGAGGAAGGAAGGCAGCCCGTGCTGGAAACACCAGCCTTTTCTGCAGTGGAAACACGACATTATTTGGTGGCCGCGGTCCGCACCTAACGCAAGTGCATTTCAGACTCCCAGCGGGCAGACTCGCCCTCTGGGATGCGGAAGCTTATTCTCACTAGTGTGTGAATGATTGCCGGCTGGCCGTCAGAGAGCTGACCTCGCGCCCAGAGATTCGCGCTCTGCGCACGCACGGACCCCCCGTGGGAAGCCTGCTCGGTATTCCCCGTGCCCATGTGCTCTCTATTTCTGGAACACTCTATTTTTAAGTGAAACCAGATGTTGGCATTTTCGAGCCATCCGGCAGGAATGCACCACCTACCAATATGGCGCGTCTTTTTCCGCACAGACGCCTCCTCCGTGAAGTCTCCCAGGATTGCGAGGTGCAGTCGGGCCCCTATCTTCATGCCCCGTGAGCTCTGCAATCATGTACCCCACGCCCAACTGCTGGGAGCCAGCCCCTCGAAGGCTCGTGTCTCCATGGCCCCCCGGTGGCCAGCCCTGCAGAGCCCACCCTGAGATTCGGCCTGGTCCCTTTTTGTGACCCGCCTCCCCGACCGTTTATAACTTGGTGGAGACTCGGAGCAGCGACACCCTGACCTGACACCAATGTTTTCCAGCCGCCACCTTTCAGCAGAGGGTTCCCTCCTCATCAGGCGAAGGAATCAATGTTGCAAGGTTTGCAAACCACGTATGGAAATGGGCGGCGGTGGAGGGGCTGTCAGAATAAGGAGCGAGCCCCGACCGTGAGGGACGCAGGAAGGACTATTCAGGGACCCGGGAGGCTAGAAGAGCCGGGCGTGCAGTGTGGGGTGAGCGCGACCCGGGACCGAAACGGCCGAGCAGCGGACTTCCGCCCGGGCACAGGGCTGACTTCCGGGCGCGTTGCCCTACGTTCGAGGGTCCCATGGCACTGAGGGTGGCCCGGAGTCCAGAGGCAGGTCCGGGAAGGAAGGAGGGAGGCTCAGCCCGACCTGGACCCGGGCAGGGGCCGTCGCCCCTTGTGCACCAGTGTCTGCAGGTGCACACGGTTCCGCTGCGGCCTCCGGAGCCCAGAAACGGGACCGGACCAGGGTCTGTGTGTGGTCTCGCCCCCGAATCAGGTGCGTCCTACCCAAGGGAGGAGGGGACGGGGCTCTTTGTGGCGCTGAGTCTCCTGGGACACGACACAGTGGGGTTTCTCTCCCGTCGGCATCTTCCAGAAGCCCAGGACGCAGAATGTGTCCCGGCAAATCCACCTGTTGAAGCCCTGCCCCCTTGGGAGGCCCTCGGGAGGCGGGGCTTCGGCAGGTGATTGGCTTTACGTGAACGTGGGGAGGCAGGATCCCCACCAGGGGCTTGGGGTCCTCACGAGAAGGGGGCGGGCTGAGCTCCTTCCGGCCACGCCCCTGCACCGGAAGGGTGTCCTCACCACACGCCTGGTGTCAGCCGCGCGCTTGGGGAGCCGAGTCCCAGCGGCCCAGCCCAGGACAGCCCGACGCGGGGACCTTTAACGGTGTCAGGACCTTACATCCGAAGGCTGAGCCGTGACGAGTGGTGTTTCGGGCGCGGGGACAAACCCGGCGTGGACAGCCGGTGCTGCGTCTACACTGTCCTCCTCGGGGTGAGCCCTCCTCGGTGACTCCCCGCTGGCCGCCCTGCACCTGCTGTGGGACACGGCGGTCTGACACGGCCCTGCGGGCTCAGGGACCCGCCACGGGCAGACGGCCTGCCTGTAGGCGGTGTGGACAGGAAGCCGGTCCAACCGGACCAGCGGTGTGACCTCCCCAGGATGGGCGTGGTGAACACCGCATTCCTCAACCGGATTGTTCCTTGGCTCCTGGGTTGGGAAACGGTCAGCATCGTCCCCCTCCGACAAAATTCTCCGAATCTCCCTGTCGGTGTCCTGACCGGCCCTGAACGGACAACGCGGGCTTGCGTACTTCCCTCTGCACTGATGCACCTGCTAATAAACTCCTTGGAAAGGACCCGAATTTCCGTGCTCTGGAAGTGGGGGAGGGGAGGGGTTTGCCTCCAGGGAGAGAAATGAGACGCGGTAAAAACTGGGTTCTCGGTCATGCATTGAGTGTACGGAGAGGCCAACGTGGCTTCCTTAATATTCTTTTTTTTTATCTTTATTTTTGAGAGAGAGACACAGAGCATGAGCAGGAGTGAGGCAGAGAGAGGGAGACACAGAATGTAAAGCAGCTCCAGGCTCTGAGCTGTCAGCACAGAGCCTGACACGGGGCTCGAACCCACGAACGTAAGATCATGACCTGAGCTGCAGTCAGATGCTCAACTGACTGAGCCCCCCAGGCGCCCCCGAAATATTCTGAAAGAGTCAGTGCACGTAAGCGTTAGGTCTGAGCCAAGTCACCTCCTTCGTTTTGTTGCGAGATCTGAATTTCCACGTGTCCTTGAATTTTTGTTATAAAATATTCCGCACATCCGAATGCTCTGGAGGATGATATGATAAACAGCGTCTACCGGCCGTGGTTTTACCGAATCTGCACATTTTCCCCTAATCGTTTTAGATCGTGCGTGTGCGACCTAGGAGCTTCCCATGCCATTTTGCTCCTGTGGGCAGCCCCCCAATCATTTCCTTAGCCCTCGGAGAATTGTCTCCGCACCTGAGGTCCGCGTTGCTCTGCTCGGTTTAGCAGGAGTTCGTCTGTTGGTTGTCAGGATGGAAGGCAGACACGTAGTTTTTCCGTCCTTGTGTGCAATTCTCAAGTGGTGCTTGTGTTTAGAATTAATTATCGGGGGAGAGAGCATCTCGGGGGCGCTCTGCCCATGAAGGCTCTTCTGGGAACGCCCGGATTGTGCAGTGAGCAGCGTCTGGTCACCTGCGGGTCAGGCTCGCTCCGAAGGGGCGCCTTGACCGGAGCCTGGGCCGCGTCTGGGTGTTTGCCAGGCGGCTGCTTTCAGACCAGAAGTGGGTCACGGGGCGTCTCCGGCAAAGCTCCGAGTCAGCGGTCTGGGGGCCCGGTGGGTCTCTGCACTGACCTTCACTCTGCGACGGCCTGCAGCACGGTGCAAATACAGATGGTCCGGGATTCAGGCAGAGCGGCCTGCGGTGTCTTGATGAAACCCCGTGTCCTGGCCAGACGTTGATCATAAGTGTAATCTCCTTACGGGCTATTGAAATGCAACTGGAGGGAATTATGTGTACTGAATTTTTAAAGAATGTTTTTTGTTTATTTTTGAGACGGGGAGAGACAGAGCATGAGCAGGGGAGGGGCAGAGAGAGAGGGAGACACAGAACCCGAAGCAGCTCCGGGCTCTGAGCTGTCAGCACAGAGGCCAACACGGGGCTCGAACCCACAAACCGTGAGATCATGACCTGAGCTGAACTTGGACGCTTAACTGACCGAGCCATCCGGGTGCCCCTATTGCACATTTCTTTATTGATTCCTCAGTTGATGGACACTTGGGCTGCTTCTGCAACTTGCCTATTAAAAATCGTATTAATTTTTCAGAATGCATACTGTCAGCCCCGCTGTCTGCTGCTGGACGTATGTGACATGTTTCATGGGTGTTGCAGGGTTGACCGTGCTGAGCAGAAGGGACCCTGCTGCGGGGCAGACGACAGCTTTCCTTTGGAGGAGGGGCCCCAGGCAGAACCAGGTCCCTGCGCTTCCCACCCCAGCCTGGCCCTCGGGGCGAAGGGTCAGGGCTGCAGGCATTTCTGCATCTCAGTCCTGTCTGGGGGCCATGCGTCCTCAGGGCTCGACGGTTCTCTCCAAGATCCAAAGACGGAAGGCTGGGGATATTGGGTGTTCGTTGGAGCCCAGGTCTCCAGACCGAGTGTCTGTACAACCAGGAAAGAAGGGAAGAATCAGAGGGAGGTGGCATTGAAAACAAAACCAAGGACCCCGCCCATACGAACCATGCAAAATCTCATGGACCATCTACTGCCTTTTCTGTTTCTCTCTTGCGTCCGTGAGGAAGCCATCCATCCCAACGACGGACAGAAGAGGGAGTTTCATTGATCATGATTCCAGATTGCGTTTTGCACCTTGGCCACGAGGAAGCCACCCCGTGGTGGGTCTGGGACGCCTTCACCCGTAATCCATGATGATCAAAAGGAGCTGTGCAGACCCTCCTCTGTGTCCCGGCGACATAGCCGTGTGAGGTCGGATCTGGTTCCAGAGAAAGAACACAGAGCAACGCAGGATGCAGACGCCGATGGGAGACGCCGCCGTCTTCCCTGAAGACGCGCGTTTGCAAGAACGTACGATGCTTTGAGCCTTTGTTTCTTGTTCACGCAGAAGACGGCGGTCTCGTGTCTTACTTCTCTCCCCTTGCACAACCTTCTCTTGATGCCGGTCCGTCCTGTGGGAAGGCAGCCTCACTCATGCACGGCTGGAAGAGGAGGCGCACTTTCATAGCCTTCTCAGGCATGGTGGGAAATCTTTGATGCCGCTCCAAACCCACCAAGCGGTGGCTTCGTAAACGCAGGAATCCGGAACCTTCCGCAATGGCAGGAACGGTGGTGTGTGTGTGTCCTGCCCTTGTCCGTGGTCTCTGGGGCAGGTCACCCATCTTTTGCTCAGGAACCATTCCACGTGCCAACGGAGGGGGCTCTGAGTCCTTCCAGGGCTTTCTCAGGATGCATCCCACAGATGTTGGTGAGCATGCTCTATGTACACGTGCAAGGGAGCGGCCGGCCCCTGGGTTGCTGCCATCCTGGAGCTCCCGGCCGACATGATGGACCTGTGGTCCCCTCCCTATGAGCCGTGTGCTGGGCAGGAAGAATGCACCTGTGCAGGGAGACATGGGCAGGAAGAACGCACCTGTGCAGGGAGACATGGGCAGGAAGAATGCACCTGTGCAGGGAGACATGGGCAGGAAGAATGCACCTGTGCAGGGAGACATGGGCAGGAAGAACGCACCTGTGCAGAGATGTGGGCTCGGTCCCTCCATCGCAGGGTGACCAGATGTAGCCTATGTATGTCTATGCCGAGCTCTCCCTACGGGCACAATACCACCCTGTCCACGTTGTGCATTGGAGGGACCCTCTGTGTTCTGGAGGGGGTGCATGCCGTGAACCTCACACTCCAGCTGGCAGCCTGGTGCCCTGCTGGCGAATGCTCACCATTAGCATGAAACGGCTCTACTGAAGTGACTTCCTGAGCCGCCATATGCAAAGAGTTTGATTTTCCAACATTTGGCTACTTTGTGTGGCTTTATGCACAGAGGGACATGTGTGGCTCCCTGGAGGGACTCGGAATGTTCTGGAAGAAGGAGTTCCCAGCTTGCAGGGAGCACTGGCATCTACGTGACTGGCCAAGCCTTGCTGACTCCATTCGGAACAATCCCTTCAGTTACGAACTACAGTCAGACAACCCTGTGGCACGTGTTTCACTAGAAGTTTCCGTGCAGTTGGCCGTGGTTCACTGCAGGGCCTGAGGCTCTGGGGGCTTCACTTCCTGGATTTAATAGGACTTTCTCTGCAGGGTCTGCATGGAGATTAATCGGCTCAGCCTCCCACGGACTCCCAGGCTCTCCCTTCTTATTTTGAAGGGATTCATATGACAATGTGGTCACAACATGTGCGTCTGTGGAACCGTCTGATGTACATACAGCCTTTGCTGCCACAGGGCGCTATCATGTTGCATATCATGTCATGCCCTAAAGCAAATGTGCACACAAAACAACGTTAGCGTACGGACCGCATTTTCAAGTAAGAGCCGGATTCATAGAGGGAAGCGTCATCCTAGTGCATCTCGCTGCGAGTGTCTCTAGTTTGCAAACATGCGGCGTAAGGAAAGACAGCGGGCTTCTCCTCTCAATGTTGCAGCGTGTGCTTCTGTCGAAGAAGACACACCTCCCGCGGAATCCTCCGATAATTGGGCATCATCTCTGGCACATCCTCGGACCCCCCAAGTGGCCCTTTCCTCACGGCCACGCTGTAACACACAACCTGGAATCGTTATCCGTGAAACGTTCTCATTCCGTTCACGTAACATCAGTCTGTTTATCGTTTCGAATAGATCATCTGCCCATTGGTGTTCTGGAAAATAAAGGTCCGTGGACGTGCAGAGGGCTTCCGATCGGTGACGTGTTTCATGGTGCAACATCAAAAAAAAGGTCATCGTTTGCTGATGCAACTAACCCCTGATCTATCGGGAAAGAGAAGTCTAGGTATTGGGAAGCCGTTGAGCTCCGGGGGCCACGTGCCAGTTTCCAGAATCCCGAATTTCTCTCGGAAGCTCAAACGTTGTCACTGGAGGTAAACACCATCACTTGTTTTCCTCCAAGTGCGAGCTCGCTCTGTTGGTGTTCCTGAGAATGTCTGCCAGCCGTGCCGCTCGGAGAAACTGCACTGTGTCTGTAAGCTCTTCTTCCAAGAAAACGGGTGTTTCCCGGGGAAAAGGACCAGTTCAGCTTCCAACCGAAACAGCCCCTGCCAGCCGCCGTGCGTCAGTGCACACTGGACGTGCTTTATGTTTACTTCCCGTTCTGTCACGTAGGACATCACGCACGGATACCGTTGACCCTTGGACAACACGGGGGTTAAGGGCACGGACCTCACCATGCCGTTGAAAATCCGTACATCACTTTTCACTGCCCCAAAACAAAACTATGAATAGCCTACTGTTGTCCAGAAGCCTTAACGATCATTAATCGCTGAAGATGTATTTTGTATCTCTATGT
>NC_043717.1:922893-932961 GCF_006229205.1 Suricata suricatta | reverse complement strand
GTCTGATCTGATGATGAACAGTGAGTGTAGTTGAACTTGACCAATGCTCATCATAGCAGATTCCCACCCAAGGACGTGTGGCCCCACTGGGAGAATGTGATCTGATGATGAACACTGAGTTTAGTTGAATGTGACCGAGGCTCATCATGGTGGACAAGCGTTGGCACCAGTGTCTGACAGGCACTAGGCAGACACCCTCCCTGAAAGGACGCCGTCCTGGGGACCAACTATGACAGCCTCTGACTATTGCCTTGTCCTTGGGTTCCATGAGCGTTGGCCTTCTCTACTGGCTGTCACATTGCCATACCTCAGACAAATACCCAGGGTTCCTTTTAGCGATGCGATGCTTCCTGGCCTGAGTCTGATTTTGTCATTCTTCAATTTGTTTCCACCTCCAAGCACTGGGTGCTGCCAAAGATTACATTTTTCCGCAGGGTCTTCACCGGTAGCACCCATGTGGTGTGCGCCGTGTGTCCACATGTCTGCCTGTGACCCTTACGTGAACCTTCTGCGTAGGCCTGTGGTTTAGGTCACATGGAAAAACAACCTTGTTTGCACCTCATCTTCCCGAGGTCTCTGTCCCGGGCCGTCTGCCCCGTCTGGGGATTTGTTGCACTGGGGAGGTCCGACGTCACTCGTCTTGCGAGTCTGTGGGCATGTGTTCATCCTCACCTGCACCGTTGTGGGGGTACGTTACCGAGCTGTGTGACTGATTCAGGGTCACAGCCGGGGTGAACAGATTGCTCTTGGGCCATGTGCCTGCAGGTTCTGCTCACCTCTTCATTCTTCCGGTCTTTTCTTTCCCTTCCTATCTCCCCTTCCATGTGCGTTTTGTGCAGCTAAAGCCATGTGAGGTGGTTGGTTAGGATAATGTCAGTTTTGCTTGGGTATCTAATTCTAACAAAAAAACAGACACATGCATCCTAAATACAGAGGCTCAGACTAAAATCCCGGAGGTTTGGGGCCCCGACCAGAATCCGTCACCTCCTTTGAAATGTCCCCAGGCAACTGGGGACTCCAGGGGAGCTCTCTGTTTCCAGGCTCCCCAGCCACCCCTCTGCCTTTGCTCAGCACTGCGCCAGCATCTGCTGGGGCTTTTGCAAATAATGGTCTGCAGTTGCACAGAGAAAACATGGACTCGAGTGTTTCAAAATCAGGAGTGAGGATTACCTATCACTCAGTGAATGTCCCGGATGGGGACCTGGGTCCCGAAGACACATTGAGTATCAGACGTGTTCTGCAGAGGACGGGCTGTGCTCTCAGACTCTAAATCGATGCAGGAGAGCAGGGCGGCGTCTGTACGCACCGCACATTCTGCTCAGAACCACCGGGTTCAGCGGCTGGAGGGCGGCGGTGGCGCATTCTGATGAGATGGGCTGGGTCCAAGCCGCTGCCGTTTTCTGTTCTCATCAGGCACCACTCACGGCTCCCTGCAGGGAGGCAGCTGGGGTGCCCCGGGTGTCTTTGAGGATGCTGACGGCTGCGGAATTTCTAGAATCGGAATTAGTCATGGTGCTCGGTCAACCCTCTCACGGATGTGCCTGTGAAAAGGTCACGTCGGCAGCCAACAGACAGAGGCTGTACTTTCCGGCCAGATGTGCACAAATCATGAACACGAGTTACTTCAAGCTGACTGTGTCTCAGAAAATTTGCTCTGTTTTTTTTTTTAAGAACAAGGACATGAGACTAAAGTTGAGTGGGAGCCTCACCTATCAGAAGTTCACCATAGGAGGGTGCAGTTTGAGGTGTTCCCGAAACGCCGTTTACACATAATTATGTGGGTGGCAAGCATGATAACGGCGGGCATTTTTACGAATGCAAAAATAACACACCTGGTTTTCACGGATGAGCCAACCGAGATTCTTTCTCTGGAGCACACTTTACCACCTTGGTACTATTGACAAGTCTGGGGAGAGCTTGGAAGACTAGGGGCGCCTGGGTGGCCAGTCAGTTAAGTGTCTGACTTCAGCTCAGGTCATGATCTCACAGTTTGTGGGTTTGAGGCCACATCAGGCTCTGTGCTGACAGCTCAGAGCCTGGAGCCCGCTTCTGATTCTGTGTCTCCCTCTTTCTCAAAAATAAATAAACATACCACACTGATGTCACAGTTATCATGACCTCAAGAGCAGAGTTTGGTCCCAAGTGGCTGCACCATGAGTGCACTGGCAGCTCAGATGGCAGAAGTTTCTAGAAGAGGGATCATGGCTGCCAGCTGGCTATATCATATGGACAGGCAATTCAGGTGGTAGAATATTGCAGAAGAGGGGGAACATGGGTCCCATGGGGCCAGACCATGAGTCCCAACAGGACAATGAGTGAATAGTCAGTTCACATTCTGGAATGTCCCAGAATGGAGGCCAAGGGTCCCAATTGGCCATGCCAGGAATGGACAAGCAGTTCAGGTGGTGGAATGTTCCTGAAGTGGGAAACATGGATTCCATGTGGCCAGACCATGAGTCCCAACAGGACAGACCATGAGTGGACAGGCAGTTCAGATGGTGGAATGTTCCAGAAGCAGGGAAGACAAGGATCCCAACAGGACAGACCATGAGTAAAGAGGCAGTTAACATGGTGGAATGTTCCAGAATGGGACACACAGGTCCCAATTGCTATGCCATAAATGGACAAGCAGTTCAGTTGGTGGAATGTTCCAGAAGGGGGAAATATGGCTTCCAACAGGCCAGACCATGAATGAACAGGCAGGTCAGATGGTGAATTGTTTTAGAAAGGGAAAACGTGGGTCCCATCTGGCCAGACCGAGTCTCAACAGGCCAGACCATGAGTGGACAGGCAGTTCAAATAGTGGAATGTTCCAGAAGCAGGTGGGACAAGGATCTCAACAGGACAGACCATGAGTGGACAGGCAGGTCAGATAGAGGAATGTACCAGAATGGAGGGCGTGGGTCTCAGTTGGCTATGCCATAAATGGACAGGCGGTTCAGTGGGTGGAATGTTCCAGAAGGGGGAAACATGGCTCCCAACAGGCCAGACCATGAGTAAACAGGCAGGTCAGATGGTGTAATGTTCCAGAATGAAGGATCAGGCAGCTGCTTCTGGAGGATGATGGGTTAGGGCGATGTTGTGAAAGGGAGCACAGCTAGAATTGGTGTGCATCATGGCAGGTGTTGGTCACTCATCATGGAGAAGCTTCCAGAAGGTCTTGAGTAACACCTGTGTTCAGTGGGATCTGTTGAGGGTGACACCTCAGGTGGAGAAGGATTTCTCTTTGTTTCTTCCTTCCTCCATCGCGTCCCTGAATGGATAGATTCACAGAATCCTGGACACCCCACACTTTTTTTTCAGGACATGTCCCCTGGGCTCCTGACCCCTTCAGTCTGCCCTGATTTGGGGTGAAGAGACCCTGATAGCCTTTTCCACTCACTCCTGGAGGAACCAGGGCCAAGTCAGTACCCTGCCCCATGCCTTGGTTTCCCCATCTGTGAACGCTCAGAGTGACTTTGCGGATCAGAGGGTAACATGGACCTGAAAAGCTTTTGTTCCTTTCAGCGTGCCTTTCACAGCTGAGCTATCCTCACAACCAGAGTGTATTACATGTGCGTACCTTCAGAGGAATCTTCCGGATGGTTAGCACATTTCTATTGCTGCTTGACATGGAAAATCACAGTTTGCTTCATAAAACATATTCCTGGATCTTGTAATATCCACAGAGCGTGTTTGGAAAATATGAATATTTTATATATGTTAATATTTGTAAATCAGCGTTTCTCATCCTCAGCACTCCTGACATTTGTGGAGGGATGACTCTCTGGGGAGTCCTGTGGACCGTAGGGTGTGGAGCAGTGTCTCTGGTTTCCACACACCACATTTGGGGAGCACCTCCTCCCCCCAAGATGGGACAAGCAAACGTGTCTCCAGACATTGACACATGTTCTCAGGAAGACAAAATTGCTCCCGCTTGAGAACCACTGTCACATAGATGGACTGATAGATGATAGATATAGATAGATAGATAGATAGATAGATAGATAGATAGATAGATAGACAGACAGATGATAGATAGTTACAGAGATGGATGATAGATAGTAAATTGATGGATGAGAGAGAGAGAGAGAGAGAGAGAGAGATGGAAATATGGATAGATGAATGGATGCATAGATGGATGGAAATGATAGATGATAGATACATAGATACATAGATAGGGTGACTGATACACAGATGATAGATCAATGTGGATAGATAGATAGATACATCAGTAGATACATAGATACATGTAGGGATTTGAGGGAAGAGAAGGAAGAAGAAGAAAGAAGGAAAGAAAGAAAGAAAGAAAGGGAAGAGGGAGGAAGGAAGGAAAGAAAGGGAAAGGGAAGGGAAAGAAAAGGAAGAAAGAAGGAAGAGAGGAAGCAAAGGCGGGAGGGAGGGGCAGATGGACAGAGGGAGGGAGGGAGGAGGGAGGGAGGAGGGAGGGAGGGAGGGAGGAGACCATATGACCAGAATTGACTTTCCCACCGCAGAGTTTCTCAGTCTTGGCTTTATTGACGTTCGGGGCGGACGAATCTGTCACCTCCCTGGGGTTGTAGGATGTGGAGCCGTGTTCCCGGCGTCTACACCACGGTGTGCTAGCACATCTTCCTGTCCCCGGTTGTTCGACCAAAACTGCCTCCAGACTTGCCCACTGGTTCCTGGGACAAGGAAGGGGGCAAAAATGCACCCCCTCGAGCACCACGGACACAGAGTCCAGTTCTTTGGAGCATGGCTCCCATGGCACTGACAATGGCTGGAACCCAGGACCTGGGTGCGGTCTGTGGATGTAGGAAGGGGTCCCAGGCCAGTGCTCCGAGGAGAAGGTACACCCGCAGGGACCACACACAACAGTTTACTTCCCGTTAGAGGCAGGATGTGCTTGGCGAGACCCGTCTGGACCTCTCCATCCCACCGAGCTGCACCCTTCACTTCCCCCCTCTGGGTCAACACCCCCCGGGTCCTGGACCAGCCACCTGGCGAGGACTGACCCTGCACAGCCTCTGTGCCCGCTGGGAGCATCCCCACATCTGGGACTCAGGTTGGATGAGTGAGGACAGGGTTGGCTGGGAGCCGTCTTCCTCTTTCCCTCCTCCCCTCCTGGGCAGATTTGTTCTTGTCCGTAGAAGAGTGGTAGACATGGAGGCAGGACACATGGCGTGTGAGATCAGAGGCCCTGACATTGTGGCACCTGCGGTGGGGCGTGTCTCTGTCATCGGTCTGTGTCCTCATCCTGTGTCCTGGACGGAGAGCACACAATGGCAGTACCCATGGATGGCTTCTTCCCGGGAGCCTTCTGTGGATGGGTCGGGTGACCTTCAGTAGAAGCAAGATGACCATCTAAGCCCCTGAACCACAGCCTTGAAAGTGAGTGACCCCTTGGAACGCCAACTAATCGATTCAGACACCAACGGCCACACACAACAACACCGGCCATAGTCCCCCGCCATGTCTATGCTGACTTGGAAATCCTTCCAAGGATTTCACCCTTCTCTTCTTTGAACTTGGGGATGGATTTTGAAACGACTCCAGATGGCATTCAAACATCAGAGTTTTTATTGGAAGCTATTGGCCAACGGTGTCAAGGATGGTCTTACACAGTCCGTGCCCATCATCTGCGTAATCCCGTTTTTTTTGTGAGATGTGGTCCCAGGAAGCAGCATTAATCAAAGCACGTTTCACGGACTCGGCATTTCTCCTCGGGAAGGAAATTAAGACTAATTGAAGAATTAGCAGCTCTGAATTCACAGAGATCCAGCCACCCTCTGTCATTAATTTTTGAAGGAAAGAAAATTAAAGGCTTTGCCACCGGGCAGACATCTCTGGCATTTTTATGAGATTTAGCGTTTTCCACCTTTTCCATCACAAATGCCTCTCATCAGCCCATCAATCCAAAGTACTTATCTGCGTCTGCTATGCTGTTGAATGATGCTCCATTCTGTCTACGGATGCGACAGTGAGGGACCAAGAAGACTGCATAGAGATTGGCGTCCACCCACAAGAGTGGATTGACTCAACGTCACTTTCCCATTCACCTGTCTTGGTAGTTGGCCGTTTCTTCATCCGCATTATACATTCAGCTTCTCTAATTTGATGAGAATTGAAAGTTTTTTTTTTAAAGATCTCAATCAACCACAGATGAGCATCGCCACAAAACCGATGTAAATGGTAGTAGATTCTATAATGTGTACCCGGCATGAGCTAGTACAATGATCATTCTTAGCATGTCTAGTGGACTTTTAAATCTTCTATTAGGGGGCGCCTGGGGGGCTCAGTTGGTTGAGTGTCCAACTCTTGATTTTGGCTCAGGTCATGATCTCAAAGTTCGAGGTTGGTTGAGTGTCCAACTCTTGATTTTGGCTCGGGTCATGATCTCAAAGTCCGTGGTTGGTTGAGTGTCCAACTCTTGATTTTGGCTCGGGTCATGATCTCAAAGTTCGAGGTTGGTTGAGTGTCCAACTCTTGATTTTGGCTCGGGTCATGATCTCAAAGTTCGAGGTTGGTTGAGTGTCCAACTCTTGGTTTTGGCTCGGGTCATGATCTCAAAGTTCGTGGTTGGTTGAGTGTCCAACTCTTGATTTTGGCTCAGGTCATAATCTCAAAGTGCATGGTTGGCTGAGTGTCCAACTCTTGATTTTGGCTCAGGTCATGATCTCAAAGTTCATGGTTGGTTGAATGTCCAACTCTTGATTTTGGCTCAGGTCATGATCTCAAAGTTCGTGGTTGGTTGAGTGTCCAACTCTTGATTTTGGCTCAGGTCATGATCTCAAAGTTCGAGGTTGGTTGAGTGTCCAACTCTTGATTTTGGCTCGGGTCATGATCTCAAAGTTCGAGGTTGGTTGAGTGTCCAACTCTTGATTTTGGCTCGGGTCATGATCTCAAAGTCCGTGGTTGGTTGAGTGTCCAACTCTTGATTTTGGCTCAGGTCATGATCTCAAAGTTCGTAGCTTTGAGCCCCATGTCAGGCTCTGTGCTCACAGCACGGATCCTGCTTGGGATTCTCTCTCTTTCTCCCTCTCTCTGCCCCTCACCTGCTCACACTCTCTCTCTCAAAAATTAATAAACATTTTGTTAAGTTCCATCAAAATGTGCATGGAAAGGGATTCGTCTGTAAGTCTTGCATTTGCTCTAACTCATGTGGCGGGAGCTATAGATGACTAAGACTGTTGTTCTTTTTGTGAGCGTTGAATCTGAGGACAGAGAGGCCCTCCAATGCCACTGTCCACAAATTCGAGCCGCGTCCTTGCCCTGAAGGTGCTGGGAGATCCGGTGTTGCTGACTATAGATACTCATTTGGTACTTAGGCATTCCACCCTTAAATATTTGCTTTTGGGAGAGAGGGTGCAGAAGACAAAGCTTTCCACTTTCCGAGAACAGTAAGGATTTGTCCACACCCACTAGTGGGTTTTACAACAATAACCCAGCAGGATGTTCTGACCTGACTCAGTCAGAACTGGGCCACCTCAGCCCCCTGGCTTATAAACTCTAAATAACTTTTGAATGGTGATGCCAGGACCCTAAAGACAGCTTCACGGCAGACTCTGTCCTTTATTACTATTACATTTTCATTATTATTATTGTTACTTTGCTTTGAATTAATTTTTCCCCCTGATAATAATATTTTGATCCTGGGTTTCTTTTGCTTTCTATTTACCTATAATCCTTCTTTTTTTATGTTCAATGCAAACCACTCTGTTATGTATTTATTTATCTATTTGTGATGGACTCTGTATTGACTCATTGCTTTCAGCCTCTGGGATAAGGTCAACCTTTCCTTGAATAGGCATGTCTATTCCAGTCATGTTTAAAATAATATGCATTTGTAGGATGCCTGGGTAGCTGGGTTGGTTGAGCCGAAGACTCTTCATTTTGGCTCAGGTCCTGGTCCGAGGGTTGTGGGATTGACTGTAGATCCTGCTTAAAATTCTCTGTCTCCATCTTTCTCTGCCCCTTCCCTGCTCTCTCTCTGTCTCTCATTTTCTCTCTGTCTCTGTCTCTCTGTAAAGTTAAAAAAAAAGACACCTCGGTGGCTCAGTTGGTTAAGCTGCTTTGGATTCTGTGTCTCCCTCTCTCTGTCCCTCCCTTGCTCATGCTCTGTCCCTCTGTCTCAAGAATAAATAAGCATTAAAGAAAATTTAAGAGCGTCACTCTTACGTTAAGAATCCTTACTGGCATAAAACGTTTTATTTATTTATTATTGAGAGACACAGAGAGAGTGTGAGCAGGGGAGGAGCAGAGAGAGAGGGAGACACAGAATCGGAAGCAGGTCCAGGCTCCGAGCTGTCAGCACAGAGCCCGACGCGGGGCTCGAACCCACGACCCACGAGATCAGGACCTGAGCCGGATGCTCCAATGACTGAGCCCCCTTGGCTGTTGTGAATATCGCTGCATTTGGGGTGGGGTGTAGACAGCTCCTGAAGATCCTCATCTGCATCCTTTGGGTGAATACCCAGACGTCCGATTTCAATGTGATGCACACACGTTGCGATGTGATGGCGGTTCCACTGCTAGTTTTTTTAGGACGTTTCGTAGTATTTTGCACCTCCCGATATTTCTGCGGGGAGCGGGCGGTTGCAGAATGCGGGCCCCACATCTGTGCGCCTTCTGATCTCGCCTCTCTTGAGCGTGGCCTGCGTGGGCTCTGTCTCATGTCTGGGGAGCACGGAGCCCTGTGGGGAGGGGGCCGCAGGGCTGGGGGCCGTCCCTGCTCGTGTCCGGTCTCTGCGCCGTGAGCTCGTGGACCGGGAGTGAACAGGACCCGGTCTGTGCCCGCGGCCAGCGGCCATGTCTCGGGCCGGCCCGGGCGTCTGTGACTCTCCATGAGGAACTCATGACTCGTGGGCCTGTCACCTGCAGACTTGGCACGCTGTTTGTGTCTGGGGACCCAGGAGGAGGGCAGGCTGTGCCCAAAAGCAGACGGGGCCGGCGGCCAGATGGGCACCGCCAGAAGCCGCTGCCCCCTCCTGCCCGGGAGCTAGAAATAGCAGCAGCCCTGGGACAGCCTGAGCGGGGGCAGCCAGGACGGTGAATCCGGGATGCGCGGTGGCCGGCCGGGGGCGCGGGGCCGGCAGACACACATCAGTGCGGCTTCTTTTGAAAATTTTTCTTTTAAGTTGATTTATTTATTTTCAGAAAGGGAGAGACAGGGCATGAGCAATGGAGGGGCCGAGAGAGAGGGAGACACAGAATCGGAAGCAGGCTCCAGGCTCTGAGCTGTCAGCACAGAGCCCGACACGGGGCTCAAACCCACGAACCGTGAGATCATGACCTGAGCCGAAGCCGGATGCTCAACCCCCCCCCCCGAGCCCCCATTCGCCCCTGAGCCAGGTTCTAAGACTGTTCAAACCCCCATTACTCACGCGTCCCTTTGAGTAAAGATGTCAACCTCAATTTTGAATTTTTAATGTTTGTTTTTGAGAGAGACAGACACAACGTGAGCAGGGGAGGGGCAGAGACACAGGCAGACTCAGAAGCAGAAGCAGGCAGGTTTGCAGAAGGCAGGAGAGAACACACTGTTCCGTCGGCATCGGAGAGGCAGGCAGAGAGGAAGAGGGGAGGAAATGTGACCGAGGGACCTGGTGGTGCTCGCAGGAGAGATTAGGGGGCCGTGTTTCTGGTGGGGGACGAGGAATGGACGTTAAGGCTTTTGCTCCAACGAGGTGGAAAGAGGAAGGGACATTTTCTGAAATGCAGGTGACGGGAGTCATGGCTCTGGAAACGAAGATGCAGAGAAATGTGGTTGAAGGTGTAGGACAAAGGAATTACGAGACACAGTGTGGACGGACACTCATGTCTGTAAATAAGGCTGTATTAATTCCTTATGGTGGACATAAAAATCACAAGAAGCTGGGGTGCTTAAAACCACAGGAATTCATCCTCTGAGCTCTGCACACCAGATGTCTGACATCCAGGCAGGACAGGACCCCTGAGACCCAGGCAGGACCCCTGAGATCCAGGCAGGGCCCCTGAGATCCAGGCAGGACCCCTGAGACCCAGGCAGGACCCTGGAGATCCAGGCAGGGCCCCCTGAGACCCAAGCAGGACCCTGAGATCCAGGCAGGTCCCCTGAGATCCAGGCAGGACCCC
>NC_043717.1:918931-922793 GCF_006229205.1 Suricata suricatta | reverse complement strand
TGGCCTCGTCCCTCCTGTCTCTGCCTCCGTCCTCATGTGGCTTCTCCTCTGTGACCGTGTCTCTTCTTCCGTCTCTTACAAGGACCCTGTCATGGGATCCAGGGCCAGCCTCACCCAGGATGAGCTCATCTCTAGATCCTTCACTTCATCACATCTGCAAAGACCCTGTTCCCAAATAAGGTCCTGCTCCCAGGTCCCAGGGGTACAAGTTGGACATACCCTCTTAGGGACACAATTCAACGCACTACCGAGGTTACACAGTAGAAAACGGGGCTGATGTGGGAGAGGGGACATCGAAGGTGTGACACTTGGGAGACTTTGCAGAGTGAATCCTGAGCAGCGCCCACTTTGCTCCTTTTCCCTGTGACAGGGTGATGAGCACCTCTTGCCCGTGATCATTCTGCTTTCTGTATCCTCTGCGGCTTGAAGGGGCATCCTTTCCAAGGAGCACGCCTTCTCCGTGACCGCAGGCACTAAGACCGTGTCGTGTGTGGCCCATTAGATGACCGAGGATGTTTTTCGTATAAGGTGGGCGTGAGGCTTGGTCGGTGATGTGAAAGGCAGGTTCCTTGGGGTCTGTGATTTGAAATTCACATTAGTGTCGTTAAAAGGGTGAAGTGCCAAGAATGCGAGTCAGCATACCGTGTTTATAGAACAGCAGGATGACGATATCATAGGATTGTTGGCTATTTCCCAGGTTGACATTTCAAGGGACCCCATCAGTAGATGCAAGTGGCAGTCAGGGTAGGCTGGGCGGATCATCGCTTTCAGTAAATTCTCCGCCCCCCATAAATATTCCAAAGGTGCCACCTGTCCATCGGGGCCATTGTCCGGGACCCTGGAGAGCTGAGCAAGGAGCTCACACCCAGATTCCACACCCAGGGCTCATGGTTTTGCTCCGAACTAGACTCCTCTAGCTCTGCTGTCTCCACCACCGTCCTGCTCAGCTCTGGAAACTCATATCTGCCTCTGTGCTGCTGAGATGAGAGATTGGGGCAAAACCGACATGGCGCTCGGGCAGGAGACCCAGAGCCCCGTGGAAACTGTGACCCGTGGGCGTGTCTTCGGAGAATGACCTGTGACTCCTGAGACGAAGTGTGAGCTGCAGGTGAATCCCTGGCGTAAACGTGGGTCCCCAAATGCCCCTGCAGGCAAAATGCATCCTCAGTCTCTTTCGTTAGAGACTGCGGGACGGGAAGGGGAGAAGGTGCCAGGCTTGGTGTCAGGTAATGGAAGTCGTCCTCCACTGCACGGATTTCCGTCGGTCAGATGACTAGCGCTCTGCAGTCACCACCTGGAGGCCATGGGAAGAGTCCTCCTTGGGGACGCAGCATCCCTGTGGGGCTCCTCATGACAGCACGTCAGGATTCCGAGCCTGAAAATCCAATTTGACGTGATTTGTCCGCCCGTAAACCCATCCAACCATGTTTCCTTGGGGCCCAGATTCTGGGAGACGTGGGGCGCTGTGGATTCTGACCGTGGGATTTTTCCTACCGTACACGGTAACGTCAACGCCGTGGCTGGACGTGACGGCAGAGACTCACAGAGTCAGCGTCTGTCACGGTGAGGATCCCTCATGGATCATCATGAGATTCCAATTAGAAACAGGTGCGGAAGCAGATTCTAAAGATAAACAGGATGGAAGCAGGAAGCAAGTCACCCGTCGGCGTACGGCATCCGCGCCCGAGAGATCCGTGACCCAGAAACGCAAGAAGCCGGCGGTCAGCACGTTGGAGCGCTTGGTGCCCACAGGATCCCTTCACCTGCAGGTTGGGAGGAACGAGACTTAAAAACAGCCGGACACAGCGGGGCGGACCCAAGACCGGACGTGCACCCTGTCCTGTGTTGGCGGCGTGGCCGTGGACTGCAGAGACCCAAGCCGAGCCTCGTGTGTCCACGGTGGAAACACTTCCGACACTAAGTGTTTGGAGGGGTCCCCGCCCTGGGAGGCTGGGATTCGCCAAGAGATTCACGGGCGGCGACCATGAGGTTTCGTGTCTCGACGGACAATTCGGGGCCCGTTGCTCCATTGCAGACACCGCGCCGAGTTCTTCGTTGGCCGTCGATGGCATATTTATAGCACACGTGAGCCCTGAAAAGTTAAGGTATCACTGCACGCTGTCCGAGGACCCCGTTATTGAGTGAACTTGGTCCCTCCGAAATTCACAGGTGCGCACCTGTCCCCAAATGTGGCGATGTGAGGAGATGCACCTTTAGGAGGGAACTAGGGTCTCCTGAGATCGTAAGAGGAGGGAATTGGTGTCTCTATGGCGCAAGACTCCAAGATCGCTTCTTCCCTCCGTCCCGTCGGCCGGGTGAGGACAAAACAAGATGGCGGCCATGGAGATGCCAAGACAGCCTTTCTCCCTGGACTCCAGCCACACAGGCAACCTCATCCCCGACCCCCAGGCTTCTCTTCTCCGAGCCCTGTGGTCTGTGGCGCTTTTTGATGGCAGCCCCAACACCGTGATCCAACACCATCGCTCAACGGGATCAAGGGCCGTCCTCAAAGTTGCGCAACCAACAGGTGCGTTGGAGGTGCGTGAGGGTTCAGGCACTGACGCTCCCAAGGCTCTGCATGAATGATGCGGCGGTTCTGCGCCCTGGAGATGAGCCATGTCCTTCAGGGAACATGAGTCTGCCTGGCAATGTGGGCATTTGGGACCCTCCATGGCATGCTCTTGAATAAGGTCAGGACACAGTCTTGCGGGCGGCCATTCTGTCCCATTCACACTGACGTCTCTCCAGGGACGGATCTGAGGAACCTCTTAGGATGGCTGGGAGCGCTTGCGGGGTGATCGGTGACCTTCTGGAGTCTGAGTGCGCTCGAGCCTCAGGATTTGGAATTCCCGGGACCCGGTCTGGCCGTGGTGCAGGGAGGGGGAGCGCTGTTCACAAGATGCACCTGCAGGGGGGAGATGGGAGCCATTTTGAGAAGACACCCAGAGAATTCTGGCATCCTCCTATCCTCTTGGGAGACTGTTATGCCCACCAGTGCCCAGCGGACCTGTGGGGGCTTAATACCCCATCGGGAATTGGGAAAATGCTTTGTGCAGTGAGTCAGGGCGATGGTGTTCCCTTGGAGTTCCACCAAGGTGCTGGCAAAGCCGTGTCTGTGGCCTCTGTGGTCCAGGAGGCACCACCTTGTTCTGAGGCCACAGGCATCCCGAGTCACCGGGTCCAGATGTCCTCACGCTGTGGGGCACGGGGCCCAGAATGGCCAAGACAGACCACGGGGTTGGAATAGCCCGAATGTGAGAGTCCTTCAGCACGGCCGGCCTGGACCTCAGCAGCACAGGGATTCTGGGCTGAACTGTGTCTCCAGAATTCCCACGGAGGAGCCCAAAACCCCACGCGGTCAGGATGGGTCTGCGTAGAGATAGGGGTATTTAAAGAGGGAATTAAGGTAAAAGGAGGTCAATGGGGTGCGCGTTGATCCCATAGGACTGGGGACCTTATAGGAGGAAGAGATTAGGACACAGGCATGCACATCAGGACGACCACGGAGGACACAGGAGAACATGCTGTCCACGCGCAAAGGAGAAAGGCTGCAGCAGGAATCAGCCTCAGCCCTGCCTGGATCTCAGACTCCCAGCCTCACCTCTGCCTGGATCTCAGACTCCCATCCTCAGCCCTGCCTGGATCTCAGACTCCCAGCCTCAGCCCTGCGTGGACCTCAGACCCCCAGCCTCAGCCCTGCCTGGACCTCAGACCCCCAGCCTCAGCCCTGCCTGGATCTCAGACTCCCACCCTCACCCCTGCCTGGACCTCAGACCGCCAGCCTCAGCCCTGCCTGGATCTCAGACTCCCAGCCTCAGCCCTGCCTGGATCTCAGACCCCCAGCCTCAGCCCTGCCTGGACC
>NC_043717.1:915481-918831 GCF_006229205.1 Suricata suricatta | reverse complement strand
TGGACCTCAGACTCCCAGCCTCACCCCCGCCTGGACCTCAGACTCCCAGCCTCAGCCCTGCCTGGATCTCAGACTCCCAGCCTCACCCCTGCCTGGACCTCAGACTTCCACCCTCAGCCCTGCCCAGACCTCAGACTCCCAGCCTCACCCCTGCCAGGACCTCAGACTGCCAGCCTCAGCCCTGCCTAGACCCCAGCCTCCTGGCCCCCAGAACCAGGAGAGCTAAATGTGTCTTAGGTGAAGCACCCCATCCACAGTATTGTTACCCCCAGCCTACCAAACTCTTCCAACAGGAAATCCAAACAGCATCTTCCTCTGAAGAACATGGTCGCTAAAATCATTACCGTTTGTGTATGTCTAAATTGGCAAGAAAAACACCATTCCGTTAGGCTGGAGGCAGAAAGAAAAAAAACCTCTCAAAACTAAAAAACCCCAAAAGAAAACTGAGCAGATGGAATCAAATATTATGACAAACGCAAACATTTTAATTCTGCACCTTAAAAACAACGTCGGACCCTCATGAGATGAGGACATAGTTGACATTACTTTCTAAAAACGGTAACGAGGAATCTGTTTTCTCCCCTAATGGAGAATGTTTTTTAGCACAGCACATGCCATTGGCTCCTTGGGTCTGAAGCTGAGGAAGGGGTCAGGCACGGCTCCCCCATGGGTGTGTGCGTCCGCCCGTCTGGAGTGAGTCTCTATCCACCTCTCAGGAGTCCGTGCCCCCCGGGCAGGACGTGCGGAAATGGAGAGACCTTTGGGGAGCTTTCCACAGAGCAGACATGTCTGCCCTGACTCCACTGAGGACAGGGCACCTGCTGTTCCCTCTGTTCCTCTGGGGTCCTGGGTGCCGCCCACAGGTGCACCTGCTGTGTGTGCATGTGCTTTAAAAATAACTTTGTCATGCTTATTTATTTTTGAGAGAGAGATGGAGACAGGGCATGAACAGGGGAGGGTCAGAGAGAGAGGGAGACACAGAATCCAAAGCAGACTCCAGGCTCCCAGCTGTCAGCACAGAGCCCGACCCGGGGCTTGACCCCACGAACCGCGAGATCATGACCTGAGCCGAAGTCGGTCGCTCAACCAATGGAGCCCCCCAGACGTCCGTGTGTACATGTGCTCTTGACTTGATGAATGCTGTAGCTGGATTTCCCGCCCGGTGGCTGGAGCGAGCTCGCTTTGTAGGGTTCCATATTGCCGGCGTTCACGGGGACCGTTTATTTGAGGCTGATCCTGGACTTGGTTAATGTGTTGATAGATTGTGGGTTTTTTTTTTTTTTTTTTGCTATTTGAAATATTTCTAAAAGTACGAAAATGACCTATGTTTCTGCGTTATTTACTTTATGTATTTGTACTGTATGTAAAAATATATAACGTGACATAATAATATGTAATATATTTTATGCTATGTAATATGTATCATATTATTCCATAGTACATATTATGTCTTGTTTTATTTATGTACAATTTTACATATTTAGATAATATATGACTTACATCATAATATATAACATTATATCACCACACATAGCATGTCAGATTAATATATTTATAAGAGTATGTACTGTAATAAATATATACAAATACACATACATGTAGCATATATACGTTACATATAATATACAATAATGTAGACACCGTTTGATTTTCCAGATGTCTGTGACACTACATTTAAACGGATTATGGGTACCCTGGGTGGCTCAGTCGGTTAAGCGTCCAGCTTTGGCTCAGGTCATGATCTCACGGTTTGTGGGTTTGAGCCCCACATCGGGCTCTGTGCTAACAGCTCGGAGCCTGGCGCCTGCTTCCGATTCTGTGTCTCCGCTTGTCTGCCCCTCCCCCGCGCATGCTCTGTTTGTTTCTCCCAAAATAAACAAACATTTAAGAAAATAAAGAATGTACAAAGGGTGACATTGCCTGATATTCTTAGAGACACGAGGTCACTTGGCCGCGTTAGTCTGGGCGCGTCAGGACGGGACACCGCCGCCGGTCAGGGTGCTCTGCGGGCTCCTGAGTGACCCTCGGGCATCAGCCAGCTGGGAAGCCGCCGGAGGCCCCGTGCTCTGGGCTGATGCCACACGGTCGGGGACACGTGTCCCCGCCGCGTGGTGCACAAGGAACCCGCTGCTGGGGAAGGTTCCGCAGCGCTGATAAGCAGGTTCTGCCAAATCTCAGTGTGTTCTGCCCGAGCCCGGGAGGCACAGGATGCGGGAAATCGATGCGGCGCCCGAGAGCATGGCAGGCGTTATGGCGCAGACGCTGCGACCTCATTACGGAGCCGGTCATCAGACCCCCCGGGGGTGCAGCTGCTGGACAGGGCGGGCGGCGTGGGGCCAGAGGGAGCCGTTCGGTCATTTGCTCGCGGACCGATGATGCGACGCCTTCATCTTTCCGGAAGGGACGCATCGCAGCTGCAGGGATAACGATGCGCCTGCTGTGCTCCCCTCAGCCAACCTCCCTCGTGAAATATTCATAAAATGCACATGAGCTCCCGGCGCCTGCGTGCATAGCCTGTCCGCGTGTTGTACGGAGACTTGAACCCACAACAGGACGAAACAACAGGATTTCCTGTTCTTCGATAAAACAGCAGAGCCAAAAACTCAGACCTGTTCCAGAAACGATCCTTTACATCTGTGTTGACGCCGTAAGTCTGAGAATTTCAAAACCCGTAGCCGTGGTGACGCAGGATGGTGTTGATGGCCGTGGTGAATGGCGGGGGCCCGACGGCAGCACAGATTTTACAGTGCGGCCATATTCAGAGCATTTCGTGACGTCGTGTACGTCTGAAAACTTGGAAGGAGGACAAGATGGAGGAGACGAAAGAAGGAAGGACGGAAGGAAGGGAAGAGAACCTCAGTCCTACAATTCGCCAGAGCAGGATCTGAACCTCCAGCCGGGACCCCGGCCCCGTCTCACACTCTGAGACCCCGAGCAGAGGACCCGCTCGCCTCCACCCGGACGGCCCATCTGAGGAACCAGGACATAAGGCACCGGTGTCGTTTCCAGCTGGTGTGTCAGGGACCACTTGTTACGCAGCAGCTCGCTGACTGGTACAGCCTGCCCGTCACGCCCAGGCTCCAGAACTTCAACTCCTGTCTACACCCAAATTACCAACCCCTCTTCTCACAAGTGGATCCTCAGAGCAACCGAGGGGGTCAAATGCCCTAGACAGCAATTCTCCTCACCTCCTAAAACCTGGTTGCCTACAACTATGGCCGTCTGCATCCTGCGTGGCTCAACGCTCTGTTTTCTACCAGCTCTGTTCTCCGGCTGACCCCTGACGTCACCCCTCTGCATGATGGTCTGGTGGGCACCACAGGGTGTTGATCGGGGTCCCCTGGGCACCA
>NC_043717.1:899201-915381 GCF_006229205.1 Suricata suricatta | reverse complement strand
GGGTCCCCTGGGCACCACAGGGTGTTGATCGGGGTCCCCTGGGCACCACAGGGTGCTTATCGGGGTCCCCTGGGCACCACAGGGTGCTTATCGGGGTCCCCTGGGCACCACAGGGTGTTTATCGGGGTTCCCTGGGCCCAAGAGGGTGTTTATCAGGGTCCCCTGGGCACCAGAGGGTGCTTATTGGGGTCCCATGGGCACCACAGGATGATCGAGGTCCCCTGGGCACCAGAGGGTGTTTATCGGGGTCCCCTGGGCACCACAGGGTGTTTATCAGGGTCCCCTGGGCACCACAGGATGTTGATCGGGGTCCCCTGGGCACCACTGGGTGTTTATTGGGGTCCCCTGGGCACCAGAGGGTGCTTATCGGGGTCCCCTGGGCACCACAGGATGTTCATCGGGGTCCCATTCCCCCCTCCATGTTTTACCCAGTTTCTACGCACCAAGCAATTCCCTTGAAGCTTTTGGAACGTTTTTTATGGCTGAGATCTTGATGGACACGTGTGTGCATGTTAGGTGATCCCATGAGGCTGTTTTATGTCTGAGGTGTTGATGGAGGCGTGCACGTCTCTGAGGTCGTCCAACGCGATTGTCCTGCCTGTCCGTCTTGTCACACAGCTGTGACTTTGTGCCGTGAGCGCACTGAGCACCCCCCTTGGTACATTCAAGTGTATAATTCAGTCCTGTTAACGATAATCACCAGGCTGTCCATTCGATCCTGGGACTTTCCGGCTGGAACATCATGTCCTTTGACCAAATCTCCTCCTTCCTTAGCCTTGCAACCCCTGGCAGCTGCCGCTCTGTGCTTTTGTGGGTTTGATAGCTTTTCTTTCCTTTTGCTTTCTTTCCCTTTCTCTTTTTCCTTTCCTTTTCTGTTGTCCTGTCTCTCCCTCCCTCCCTGTCTCTCCCTCCCTCCCTGTCTCTCCCTCCCTCCCTGTCTCTGCCTCACTCTCTTCGTCTCACACACACTCGCACACGGCGTGCTCCCCCCGCACGTCGGGGGCTGGGCGGGCTCCGCCCAGCTCATCTGTGCACACACAGCCCCACTGGCCGCCAGGCACCGGGCATCCCACGCGCGTCACTTCTCCCCTGCAGACAGGGGAGCGTGGGGCAGGGAGGGGTGCAAACCACCCACCTTCTGCAAACACCCCAGACCCGGGGGCCCGTTGCTTCCCTCCTGAACAGCCTCCTTAGCGGCCCCCACCCCCCTGGCGTTCGCCCAGCGTGGGTGCAGGAATCTGGTATTGGTCCCCCGATGGCTCTGGCTGTCCCCATATCTGGGCATAGGTGCGCCCCACCTCCCGTGGAGGGAATTTCTGTTCCCCACGGAAGAGCAGGGCATAGACCCCGGGCACTGTGTTTGCTGTTGGCCCAGGGTTGGGACAAGCTCCCAGGTCACACTGTGAAGCCCCTTCTCCACGACCAATGCCTCTCTGCCTTTTGGGGGAATCCTAAAATCACCCCCATCCCAGTCCCGAGGGGTAACAGTTTTGGGGACGGGGGCGGAATCAATTCCCCGCTGCTTTTCCTGGTGGGAAACATCTTCCAACAGATATCGGTTCTGCGAAATAATAAGTGATCTTCTGGGTTTGCTCCTACGGTTGCAAACTTGCTTTTCTCCATCCTGGGGGTGGGGGGCGTTTTCATTTTCGTTTGTGTTTGTGACATTTTCGTCTGTGCGTACCGATGTGACCCCTGGGATCAAGTGCCTTGTGGATTTCCTCTCTTCCCTGTTTGGTGTTACCCCTTGCACATTTCTGTATCAAAGCAACGCAAACATCATCCAATGAATCAATGCAACCCTTCCACGTGCATCGGGAGTTGGTCAGTAGGCGTGCTGTTCTTTAAGAGCAGGAAAGCATTCGCTCAAAGAGCGTCACCACCCTTCCCCCGTGGCGGATGCCATTCTTCTGTTACTTTTCCATCGCTCTCATATTTGCTGCTCTGCCTACACCTCGTTTCCTTGATTAGAGCTCTCTAATCAGCCTTTTCTCGGGACAAGTGTTCTTTTCCCTGAAATGTTCATCTTGTTGTGACCAATTTCACATGTTAATATACAGAAGAGTAGGAACTTCCAATTTTAAAATCTCCCCCATTACAGGAGACTCGTCCCTACTCGTAAACTTGCCCCATCAAGTGTGTGATTTACTGCCTTCTCTGGGTCCTTTGTTTCTTGTCTTCTTCGTCCATCTTTCAAAGACTCAAAGACGGACGCACAATTGGGATTCGGGCCGTTTCTCCTGGTGTACAAAGAGCTATATTTCTCAAGGAGAAAGACAGCTGGACGCTGCATTGTCCTGAAGAAAATGCATCACGAAATGCCACAGAACAAACATAGGTTTCTGCGGATTCCCATGGGGACCATAGGTTATGTCCTCATTGTGCCAGTGATAATTTTGGCCTCGGTTTTCTTCCCAAGCCTGACTTTTCAAAACCATCGTCAATGTATAGAAGCCTTCACCGTATTGGCGAATTCACCATATCGGCCGCCATATTGGTTCTGAATCAGCACCTGCGGCAGCTGAGGGCTCCCGCCTCCTTCCTGCGCTTTTCTGGGTCTTCCTGGTTTCCGACATAGACGACACGAATCCCTCGTATTTTCTAGTCATCTGTGTGGTACATAGGTTACTTCTTGTCCCTGAGGGGTTCAGGGAAGTCTCCCAAGAACTTCCGGGTCTGTAATTATGCAAATAGAGATGGAAAGTATCGAGGTGCCCGGGCGGCTCCGTTGGTTAAGCCTCTGACTCAACTTCAGCTCAGGTCAGGATCTCAGGGTGTGAGTTGGACCCCGCGTCCAGCTCGGCACCAACCATGTAGACAGAGCCTGCTTGGGGTTCTCTCTCTCTCCCTCCTCTCGCTCTGCCCCTCCCCCACTCATCCTCCCCGCCTCCTTCAAAGTAAATAAACCGACAAAAAGAAATGGAAGGCATCGCCGATGGCGTTCCAGGTGCCATGGGCCCCGAGACGACTTTCCCTCTGCACTGGCTTCTCCGCCTTTCCCGGCGGCGGGGGCTGGGTTTCGGGGCTCCCACTCCCTGCGCAGCGGCAGCCCCAGCGATGCGCCACGGCGGCATCGTGGGGGACACAGTTCTTGAAACGACCGAGTCAGGCAGGTGCAGGAACGGAGCCAAGCCCGTCGGCTGCCTCACCAGGCAACAATCCCGAAGCGGAAAGGAGGGGGCCTACGTTTTCGAGCCTCCTTTTTCTCCTGGGAGTGGAGAGGACGCGCCTCCTGACTTTGCAGATTTTTGTAACATTTCTGCGGTTCTGGAAGCCGTGTGTGTGTGTCTCCAAAGCCGATATCATCGGTTCCAGTGATGGGAAGGAGTACGGGCTTCCCCCTTAAAAAAATATCCTTGTGAATGAATACGTTGGCAGAAAATTAGAACGGTGTGTCGGGGATGCCTCTCCAGATGGCCCTGTGTTCCAGAGCGGCGCTTCCCATCCGGCTGCGGCAAAACTCCCTTCTCCCAAAGGTGTCGCAGATTGATAGCGACGTAAAGAGGACCGACGTGAATTACTAGGAAAGTAAAATGTTAAACCTGAAGAAAGGGAGCTCCCGCTGTTGCTCTTTAATTTTTTTATAAAAAACAATCTTCTTATTTATTTTGGAGAGACGGAGAGACAGAGCGTGAGCAGGGGAGGGGCAGGAAAGAGGGAGACACAGAATCGGGAGCAGCTCCAGGCTCTGAGCTAGCTGTCAGCACGGAGCCCGACGCGGGGCTCGAACCCATGAACGTGAGATCGTGACCTGAGCCGAAGTCGGACGCTCAACCGACTGAGCCGCCAGATGGCCCCAGTGTCGCTTTGTAAAAACCATTAGGATTCAGCAAACACAAAATGACTCTCAATTATTTTTCTTAGTTTTCTACACGCGGCTGTCAAGGTCGGGGCGAGCCCTACGGCCAACCTGGTAAACAGCGGTCACAGGACCACCACCTGTCACAGGGGCTTTGATGCAGAAGCGTGCCCACCCCACCCCTCCTCCCACTGTATTTTTCTACAGAAAATATTGAGTACGGTCACTTCCTTGTCTCAGTCACCATGTGCCTTGGTCGGCCTTCACTCCACGCCAAAGAAGGTGGGGACTGTGCGTTGTCTTGAAAGGTCCCTTCCAAGTCACACGAAATGCATGTGTTCCACACTGTAGAACACACTTGCTCGTGCCTGGAGCTCCGGGAGCCATGCTCCCCTCTGTTCTGGGGCCTCGTGACCCCAAGCAAGCAGGCTCCCAAGAACTGGTGCTGGAGACCCACAGCGATGTCACCGCACAAGGACTCCTGTGATGCGCGATGACCCAGCAAAGTGACGTCAGCTCCAAGGGGCCGTGTGCTCGGAGCTCAGGGTGTCCTTCCGACCTCATGGGGCTGTTTGATGAAGGCAGTTCCTTGGGTTTGTGGGCAAGCGGGTGATGTCAGTCCCCAGAAGCTGCCGGAAGCATCTTGCCCGGTGGCCTGTCCCAACATGGCGGCTTACTTCTTGAAGACCAAGAAGAGACTCTCTCTCCCGCTTCCCGAAGGAAATGCAGTCAAGGGAGTGACCACCCATCAAGTCCACCATATAAGAGGATCTGTGCAAAGAGCTGAAGAACCGTTCATTTTTGCCACATTTTCTTGGTTTAGAAGCAAGTCACCGGCACCATTGGCCCTCGGGATCGGGGGGTCGTGAGGGGCAGGAGTCATCCTGTGGTATGATCCCTGCATTCTGCGGTCCTCTTTCAAGTCCGGTGTCTCTCCGCCGATGGGATGAACTTGAACGTATTCAGAAACCACCTTAGCTCTGTGGTAGGTCGGAAAATAACTCGCTATGTCTTTCCTTTTGCAGTGGAGTTTTTACACTGTGATCTGGGGTCCCTGCGGTCCGTCCGGCAGTTTGTCCAGCATTTCAAGGAGAAGAAAATCCCTCTCCACGTCCTGGTCAATAACGGTGAGTCCTGGTGAAGTCCAGACGTTAAGTCTGACAGAGACGTGCACGCCAAGCTGGCCCGTGACAGAAGCCCTTTGGGGAGGAAGGACTCCGAGGAAATTCGTGCATCGCCGTCACGTTGTCACCATGTGTTTGGCGGTTGTCATTGGCATAATCCATTGGCCCACGTGGGCTCAGTATGGGGTGTTATGCACGTGTCACATTGGTCATGTTCTTAGACGTGGAGCACGTCTTCAGGCTGTGGGTTCCCCCTGCGGCTCTGTCTTGACTTCCCTGAAGCCAACGCCCATCACACACACACACACACAGGGTTGCGTGTCCCCTTCCCCTGCCTTGGCCCGGCCCACCTGTCCCTCTTCCACAGCAAGTACCCTGGACCCGGACCCCTCCTTTGAACTCCGCTTGTACGAACATTGTCGACACGGCCGGTTGCTCCCCGTGGGGTCTGGGCCATTCCTGTCTTCCCACGCCCCACTCCACGGATGTCCGACACCCTCATCCGAACCCCCCACCGTGACGAGGCCGCACCATCCACATGTCCAGACCGACTCCATGTAGGACACCGAAACCATCGGAAGCACACTGGGACCGGGAGAATGTTCCAGCTCGCTTTCAGACCTGGAGACCAACGGGTTGCCTGTACACAAGATAAAGGCAAGTGTTAATACAGTGAAAACAGTGGCCTTCCTTCCAAAATATATAAAACACCTGCTAAACTCTTCATCTGTTGTGGGGCTGGGGGTCCCGGGGGGGCTCAGTCAGTGAAGCCTCCCTCTCTCGATTGCAGCTCAGGTCATGATCTCACGATTCGTGAGTTCGAGCCCCTCGTGGAGCTCTGTGTTGACCTCAGCCAACCTGCTTGGGCTTCTTTGTCTCCTTCTTTGCCCGTCCCCTAGTCATGTTCTCCTTATAAAAAAGATTTTTAGGGGCGCCTGGGTGGCTCGGTCGGTTAAGCCTCTGACTTCGGCTCAGGTCAGATCTCACGTTCGGGGGTTCGAGCCCCGTGTCAGGCTCTGTGCTGACAGCCAGCTCAGAGCCTGGAGCTGCTTCCGTTTAGGTGTCTCCCTCTCTCTCTGCCGCTCCCCTGTCATGCTCTGTCTCTCTCCGTAACAAAAATAAATAAAACATTAAAAAAATTTTAAAACATGCAATTAGCCATTTAAAAACAGATTTTTAAATTATAAAATAAAATTTAAAAACTCCAGTCGTCTGCCGGATGGCAGGAAGAATGTTACTCTGGGAGTCTTGTGATTCAAGCGCCCACTTGTCCGTGTCGGCCCCTTTCTCCATCTGTCGAGCCTTCAGTGACTCTTCTCCAAAGTCATTGGGTGCGGAGGGGACTGTGGGAAGAAGGGTGACAATGACGGCATCGTATTCAGCAAGTGGGGAGCCTAAACCCACGTACCAAGGCTGTACGAGTTTCGTCCGTTTGTCCTCTGTCTGTCCATCCTACCATGTTTTACCGTCTTCTGTAGTGTTGGCGTGGGCAGGAGGGGGGCAGACAGACGTGGTGACGCCCAGGGCACCTGGCTGTTTGGAAGCAGTCCCAGAAGGGAAGATGTAGAGCGTGCAACTCCAAAGATCGCCCTCCAGTGGTCTGTGCAATGGACTCGATTGTGTAGACACACGGCTGTGATTATGTGGCTCCTGCACAGTCAGAACCAACGCCACGTCCGCTTACGTGTCCCCGGATCCGACACTGTGTGGGCGTCATCGGGGCCGCCGGTTCTCGCTAGAAGGCTCAGAACGGCTTGAGTCTTCTCCACGGGGCTCTCCTGATCCCGTTCAAGTTTCCCCGAACCCGGAGTGCCTGACCCTTACTGGCAGAAACCAGTTCTGTCCGCGAACAGGCAGCTGGGGATTTCTGCATCTTGGCGCTGGGGTGACCTTCCTCGGGGGGAGCACTGATCACCGTTACAGATGGCGAGCGTGAAACTCTGATACATCGCCCAGTGCAGAGAGAGCTCACGGGTCGGTGAGGCTGCGACCATGTTCATCCGATTTCCTCGATCTACACAATTAGTGACCGAGACCCATCAATGCACGGCGGTTTGCTAATGCTCAGTCCCTGGCCACAGCTGTCCCGCGGGCACAGTTGGTGAGATTTTAGGCACCCTACCCCGCTGGGCTCTGTTGTTCGTCCTGGGTTACCTTCTCTGCAGACCTCTGGCGTCCTCGTCACCAGGGAGAGAAGGAACAGACACCGGATCCCGGATCTGGCACCTTCCCTTGGCGGACCTGACCGTGCTGTGGGTCGCCGGACGTTCGGGGGAAATCCCTGTTTCTGAAGTGTGGGGAACGGGTCAGCACTGGGCCCTCCGTGACCCAGGGTCCGCCCTCCAGTTTTGGGATGACCCCGTGGCCCTCCCGTGGCCGCACATTCTCCTTCTCCGTGGATTGTGGACCAGGGATGTGTGGCTTCTGGACGGCAGCGTCTCTCTGGAGAGACGCCTTCTGTCTGTAGAGACTCCCTGTGCACATTTGCTTCACATCAGCCTGAATGGGTTCACCACACCCACCTTCCTCTGTGCCCAGGGCCCGCCGTCCCTGCGGCACAGCCTGGCCGCACGGAGTCGCCACTGCCCCCACCTTCCTCCGGCAACGGGCACGGACACTGCAGGTGTCATCCTTATGTGAGGTGCGTCATGGTGCAAATGAGAGGAAGCCATCTGTCCCCCATGGGATGGGTCCAGCAAGCTTCCAATGCAGACATGGCGTCCTAGGGAGCCCTGGCTGGGTGCACGGCCCCAGGGTCACGTGGTCTTGGGGCCAGTGGGACGGCCAGGTCGTTGACAAGGTTTGGGGGAGGTCCCGGGGTGAACGGGGGCAGACATGTTCTCCAGCCACAGGTCTCTGAGCAGGACCGTGGCCGTGGCCTGGTCACCGCCCTGGACCCTCCTGTGTGTCGGCAAAGCCACATAGTCCTAACCAAACACATGCGTCCCGTCTCCCGGAAACTGGCGTCGGCTGAGCTCCACGAAGGGACCCCCGGGAGCAACGGAAGCTACGGTTTCTGCCTTTCTTCTCTCTCTCTCTGTCTCTCTTTTTAGTTCATTTGTTTTAAATACGCTTTCCGCCCAGTGTGGGGCCCAACGCGGGCCTTGAACTCACAACCTCAAGATCAAGACCTGAGCTGAGATCAAGAATCGCATAACTGACTGAGCCGGCCAGGCGCCCTCTGTTTTTATTTTAAATTCGCCACGATCGGAGCAATCAGGACGCTGCCAATGTTCAACCCTTCAGGCGGGAACGTGTGTTTGCATTTGCTGCCGAGATGAAAAGCGAACCCGACGGCCTCTTTCCGGAGGCTCCGCATCCAGGCTGACGGTTTATCCAACACAAGAGGAATCGATTGTTTGTCTCCTGTGGAGGCGACTCACCAGTCACAGCCTGTCCCCGTCAAAATTGCATTTCTGCGGTCGCCCGTCCCCGCACCTGATCCTGGGTCACCTGGAAATGGGTGTGCCCGGGCTGATGTCTTCTGTTTCTAGGACGCCTTCCCGTATGTCTGAGGGATGCGTTTCCCGATGTCAAGGATTCCTAAAAGGGGCTCCTGGGTGGCTCAGTCGGTTGAGCGTCCCGCTTCGGCTCAGGTCATGATCTCACGGTTCATGGGTTCAAGCCCCGCATCGGACTCTGTGCTGCCAGCTCAGAGCCTGCAGCTGCGTCAGATTCTGTGTCTCCCTTTCTCACTGACCCTCCCCTGCTTGCACTTTCTCTCTCTGTCTCTCAAAAATAAATTAAAAAACATTAAAAAAAAAAAAGAATTCCTAAAAATTTGGGGGCGCCTGGGTGGCTCAGTCAGTTGAGCGTCCGGCTTCAGCTCAGGTCATGATCTCTCGGTTCGTGGGTTCGAGCCCCGCGTTGGGCTCTGTGCTGACAGCTCAGAGCCTGGAGCCTGCTTCCGATGCTGTGTCTCCCTCTCTCTCTGCCCCTCCCCTGCTCACTCTCTGTCTCTCTGTCTTTCTCTCAAAAATAGAGACACATTAAAAAACATTTCTCCCTGGGCACACAGGAGACGTTCCATAAATATCATCCAAGATCGGTCCCGGGGACATTTTGGGTTGGAATACGGATGAACGAGATGCCCAGTGTGTGACCTGACCGTGGACCGGGAACGTGCAGGGGACCCCACACTGCTTCGGGGACAGCCCCCCACCTCGCGTGCAGGGGCCCCAGAAGGGACTGGACATTTGCAGGCGGTGGTCAGATTTGTGCGTGGCCGCAGAGTCCTCACCGCCTTCCCCCAGGAGGCTGTTTACGCCAAGGGTCCACTCTGCGACCCTGTGGGATTGCAAGTCGGATGCGCCCCCGGCTCCCGCGTTCACCCACACTTCCTGGGCTGCGTTATCGCTACATCATCCGTGACACAAACAGAATGAGGAGGGTGTATCCAGCCTGAGGGACCCGAGGCTGCAGTCGTCCGTGTAGCAGAGTCTAAGGCCGATGACTCCAGCGTTCTGTCCCGGGTGGGCGGGACCCCACGTCCAGGCACCTGCCCGAGCCCCTCCCCCTCCCTCTGTGGCCAGAGTCTCATTACAGACTGTCCTTAACTAAGCAGATGGGGGCCCTCGGACCTCGCTGCAGGTTAACACCCCAATTCCGAACAATCCCGTTGAGACCCACGTGCCCTGCGGACGCCCCGCCCTCCTGTGCGCGGAGCCTTCCGGTGCATCTGGACCCGAGGAAGGCTGTGCTCAGTGTCGTCTCCGGTGGGGCCCCTGGTGCAGAACTGATAGCGCACGATGCACCCGATTCCGGGGGCTGAGGGTTTGTGCAAACAGCAGGAGTCCAGGAATTCATGATTTTGACAGACGGTGACAATCCAGGAATTCGGGGTTTGGGCATGCAGTGATACCCCAGGAACTGGTCATTTAGGCATGCGTCAGTATTCTGAAAGTTGATTATTTATGTATGCACTGATATGCCAAATTGATTTTTGGCATGCACTGATATGCCAGGAATTGACAATTTCAGCATGCCCTGACATCCTACTGGCTCAAAGGTAAACCTGTGCCTCCTTGTTTCACGGCTGCCTCAGCTTCCTCTCCACCGGCCTCGTGCAAGCCGAGTGTGCGTGAGGAGCGTGGCTCACCCAGCTGGGAGTACCGTCTCCCAGCCCCTAGAGACCTCTGCTCACTGGGCTTCATGGTGCTAACTGAATGATCAAGAGAATGGCACCGCAAGGGATGTGTTTACGTCACAATGCCAGACTTCACTTCTGCTTGGAGGAGTTGTGTCATTTGCTGAGGCTCAGAGCCTGTAGGACTACACCCACAGCTCTTCACGGCGGCTCCTGAAACCCTCGGGGCCGTGCTGCATGGGCTCATGTGAGACGTGGACTCTGTGTGATCACGAGGGACCTCACAATCCAGCCAGAAAACCATCTACATGGACGCAAAAGCACGGAAGTTTTCACGTAGAAATGCGTATGCACGCACACCAAATACACATGGACATAAGCAAACATATATCGATATGTCCACATGCAAATGACATTTACACATGTCCATGAAGATGCGTGTTCTACATGAGAACACATCTCCATACATGTACTCCTGACATGGCTGTATTATATACGCAAAGGAAAATCCGCATAGAAATCTATAGACATTTGCAAAAACGTATGTGCCCAAGAAGCGCTGGAAAAATGTAAGGCTATGTGTTTATACATGTTTGGGTCCCATGGGCACCTGTGTGCAGATACATGCACACATGCACATGAGTCTGCAATAACTGCACAAACACACGGAATCGCATCCATGTAAAACACGCCCGCATACACCCACATTCCGGTGCGCACGCCGGCAAGCTCAGGGCTCCCGGGCACGGAGCCGTGTGGCCCAGGCACATTCGGGTGCAGGGACAGGGACTCGGCTGAGCATTCCCCGGATGGGCACAGGGGTTCTGGACCTGGAGGACAAGGCTCACAGCAAACAAGTCGAATCACAGCTGAGGGGGTCAACTGGGGAAGAGGATATAGCCGTGTGAGTACGTGGGTCAGCGTTTTGCACACGGCACGCTGCAGAATGAACTCATTTCCGGGAACCCTGTGCATGGGAGAGGGGGCTGCTGTGGGAGCACGAGCTGGGAGAGGATGCTCTGGGGTCAATCTACCCTCCGTGCAGGATGTCAGCTCCTCCTCCAGAGAAATGAGCGTCCCAGCTGGTCGAGGGTCACCTGTCCGTGGTTTGGGACATTCTCGCACCTGTTGGTGAATCCACATCTTCCCAGCATCTTGGAGACACGGTTCATTCCCTACTGCTGCTCGTTTTTCTGCATTCCGGGCATAAGAGGGCAGAGTTGGGAGCAGAAAGGGGCGGGTCCACCTCCTGGAACGCTCCTCCGCACTGTGCGCACTTCGGCCACAGGTCCCGTGTCTCCTTTGTCACTCACCCCGACGCCCCCTTCCTTGCAGCCGGGGTGATGATGGTCCCGCAGCGGAAGACCAGGGACGGGTTCGAGGAGCACTTCGGGGTGAACTACCTCGGGCACTTCCTGCTCACCTGCCTCCTCCTGGAAGCCCTCCGGGCGTCCGGCGCTCCTGGCCGCCACGCCAGGGTGGTGAGCGTCTCGTCGGCCACGCACTACGTGGGCGAGCTGCACTTGGACGACCTTCAGGGCAGGTGCGTGCGCCACGACGGTGCGGTGCGGGAGGTGGGGCTGCGCATGCGCACGGCGGGGGGCGGGGGCGGGGCCTGCACCTGCTCTGCTCCAAGCCGGTCTTAGCAACGGTGACCACGTGACGTGCGCTGATTCCCGCCACACGCTGAGCACGGACCTGCCCAGAAATGGTTTCCGGTAAACACGCCGTTTCCTGGCGCCACATGGGCGGAAACCAAAGCATATGCTCGTTTTCCTTAAAATGTTAATATTTATTTACTTTTGAGAGAGAGAGAGAGACAGACAGAGCATGAGTGGGGGAGGGGCAGACAGAGGGAGACCCAGAATCCGAAGCAGCTCCAGGCCCCGAGCTGTCAGCACAGAGCCCGACGCGGGGCTCGAACCCACGAACCGTGAGATCATGACCTGAGCCGAAGTCATAGGCTCAGGGAGCCTCCCGCAGTCTGATGAGGCTGAGCTGGAGAACCGGTTGAGGGTAAAGCTCTGTGCTTCCCGTGGATGCAAACACCCCGGGTGATTAGGGATAATTTCCAGGATGGGAATCCACGTTCCTGCAAAGGCATAAGTCACAGTACTTAACGTGTTCCAAGACCCGAGCGCGGGCCGTTTCTCACGAGCGGGCTTCTCTGCTGGGCTGGGCTGCGCCCCAAGGACCCTCCCGTAGAAGGAAAAAGGGTGCGCAGAGTCTGTTAAAGGTTGTTGGTAATCAGTGGAATGGACTCATGAAGAAGTGGGTGGCTTTGTTAAAAAATAGGTTTCATTTTGGGAGGAAGGGGTAAAACTGTCATTGTTGAAGTTAAAACATATAAGGTGTTTATACCTGTGTGTAATATATCAATAGATTGCATATTTGTGATTATATATAATTTATATGTATTATGTTTATCCATTATATATATGGTATATAAAAATAGATTAATAGATTAATCTATAAACATATATAGGTTATATATAAAAATAGATTATATATAAATAGATTACATGTAGGTTATATGTAGATTACATATATGAGTAGATTATATATAATATGTAAATCGTATATAGATTATATGTTGCATGTTACATATAATCTAGTAATATATAAATATGTTTATATATGACATATAAATAGATTCTACATCATATATAAATATATAAAGCTTTTAAAAGTAACAAAAAACCCCAAATCAAAGTGTCTCATACATAATGTAATTATTATAAATATAGAATATATATAATCCATAATCCATAATATATAATACATGATATATAATATGTATAATCTTATATGTATATATGAGAGACATGGACTGATTTGGGATTTTTGGTACTTTAAATTTTTTATTTTTATTTATTTATTAGTATTTATTGATTTTTGAGAGAGAGAAGGGGCCAGAGAGAAAGGGAGACACAGAATCCGAAGCAGGCTCCAGGTTCTGAGCTAGCTGAACCGTGAGATCATGACCTGAGCCAAAGTTGGACACTTAACCGACTGAGCCCCCTGGGCACCTCTGTAATGTTCCCACAATCCTCTGGAATTGGAAACCCTGGAAAGCTGGGGTCGAGGCAGTGCCGCACGGGTCCGCATTCAGTGTGCAGAGGACGGATTGCATCCCTGCAGATGGGAGCCATTGACTCTTGCCCGCCGACAGACTGATCATGACCGGTAAGTAACCCACGGAAAAATGTAGAAACGACACTGACAGATATGGTGTAGACTCCTGTGTGGTGGCCTTCCTGTATCCTACTAAAAACACAACTTCTTTTCTATGAAGTGCCCCCCATAGATGTAAAGTTATGCGTAAAATTGACATGATTTTCCCCACATGATCAGGCAGCCCTCAATTTAATTCGCAGACCTTGTTGACTGCACTCAAAAGTATAGGACACTTTCTCTGCTCCCACAGAAGGTGGCACATTACCGTCTCCAAGTTTTGTTTCACATTGACCTTCAGATTATTCTATAAGTAATTATACCAATATGTTTGTATTTAAGGAAAATAAAGATATATTTTCATGGTTTGGGTTCTAGTTTTTGACACCACGGATGACAGAAACAACTAATGAACCATTCGGTTTAGAACCGAGCCACACACACGTTTCCTGAATTAGTTTATCCTGATGCAGTCAGAGCACTTATTTGATTCTGTCTCTCTGCTCCCTTTGAGCGGTTAGCATTCAGTCTGTCCGCTGTTTTCCACACCGGCTGCCAAGTCCTTGGGGTTCTATTTACAAACCTCAGGAGGGAATCACGGGCTTTGGTTTATTGGCTTTCCTTCTTTCCCATTTCCGCCGCGGCGTCTCTATCCGTAAACCCGCTGGGGAATCTCTCCTGAAATTACTTGTACTGACTTCGCCCCTTCCCAGCTTGGTATTTTTAAAGACTCTTAGTTCTGTCCTCTCTGGGCTCCTATATAAAACCGTAATCACATAACGCATCGCTTTACCCTTGGGAAACGTGCACACGTAAGTGTTACACCCTCGAAAGGCCGTGACCTTCACCCCGACCCAGGCAGTCTTGGGAATTCAGTCAGACGCCTGCAGCCAAGAGGAGACTCAGCATGGATCTGCCTGCAGTAAATAAGTCCCTGTTTCCTGCAGCCTCCTCCCCTCCCCTGCGGGAAGCAGAGAAACGGAGAAATTTGCCAAAAAAAAAAAAAGGATCCAAGTATGTTGACAGTAATTGAGGGTTTGGGGCTTGTCTTGGATGCGGGAGGGAAATTGCGCTCTGAACTGCCCTGTATTTTTCTCTTAAGTCCTCCCTTCAAAACAGCCGTGCTTTCATTTCTTTTGTCAAAGGGTCTTTGGCAATCTGTCGGGTGTCACCCTTCCCTGACCTGTGCCCCGCCCCCCACTCATCCGTTAAGACGGGAGCTGGGGGTTCGCTCTCCAGCGTAAATTGGATGGACGTCCAGCCAGACCTCTGGGTTGGCACATGGCCTTGGCGGACGGACCGGAGGCTGGTGGACGACCACACAGTACGGTCGCACTCCTGAGGCCCCCGAGGGCGGCGGTGGCTCATGATGTGTGGGCAGCAGCCTACCATGCGGTGTGCCCGTTGGAGAATGGCACGGGGTGCGGCAGACACCCTCCCTGGCCAGCTTGTGAAAGGACCCTGGTCGTCCCAGGGCATCGGAGAACTCACCAATCACATCAACAGGGATATCATTCCGTGCACCCAGGGGCACGGCTGACTCTGAACAGCGCTTCCGCGGATGGATGGATGGATGGATGGATGGATGGATGGATGGATGGATGGATGGATGGGTGGATGGATGGATAGATGGGTGCGTGGGTAGATGGATGAGTGGATGGATGGATGAATGGATGGACGGACAGACGGATGGATGGATGGACAGATGGGTGGACGGATGGATGGATGGATGGATGGATGGATGGATGATTGGATGGATGGATGGACGGATGGATGGATGAATGGATGGACGGACAGACAGATGGACGGACGGATGGATGGATGGATGGTTGGATGGATGGATGGACGGACGGACAGACAGATGGACAGATGGTTGGATGGATGGACAGATGGGTGGATGGATGGATGGATGGATGGACGGATGGACAGATGGGTGGATGGATGGATGGATGGATGGACGGATGGATGGACGGATGGATGGATGATTGGATGGACGGACGGACGGACGGATGGATGGTTGGATGGATGGACGGATGGATGGATGGATGGACGGATGGACGGACGGACGGACGGATGGATGGTTGGATGGATGGACGGATGGATGGATGGATGGACGGATGGATGGATGGGTGGACGATGGATGGACGGATGGTGGATGGATGATCGGTGGATAAATGGATGGATGGATGAACATACGCATATATAGACGGATGGATACATGGACGGACAGACAGACGGATGGATGTCTAGCACATGCAGACAGGGAGCTATGGATCACTGCTGGCAGAGATGCAGACAGGTGCGGCCACGGGGGACGGGACACTTTGGCCCAGAACGTGACACACCCTCCTCACGTGACCCAGAAGCCACGCCCCTTGGCATCTGCTCTGTACGGGACCATAATGGGATTTACATGTCGAACGTGGGCCCAGACCCATAGAACGTGCACCACTGAGCACCAGTCCCACGTACGCCAGACTCCGGGCTCTGCGCCCTGAGGCTGTGTCCATCCACCGTCTTCAGTTGAACGAGAGCTCGTCCGGTGTGGATGCCGATGACGGGGGGGCTGGGCGTGGGCGGGCAGGCAGGGGGTGTGGGAACTCGCCGAGAATCTAAGCGTGCCCCCCAAAAAAGAAACCTCAATTTGAAAACGTTATAATTGGGTCTCCTGAGAGACTCAGTCGGGTAAGCATCTGACTTCAGCTCCGGTCATGATCTCCCAGTCTGTGGGTTCGAGCCCCGTGTCGGGCTCCGTGCCGACAGCTCAGAGCCTGATTCAGATCCTGGGTCTCCCTCTCTATGCCCTTCCCCTGGTGTCTGTCTCTCTCTCAAAAATACATATAAGTAAAAAACAAATAATAAATAGTAAAACAAAAACATTCTAATCCTGTTCAGAGCACATTATGAAGCTAAAGCATCACAACTTGGACAAAACTCACTCAGGTGTCTGTCTTGACGATGAAATGTAGCTGCTAAAAAAGGACTTAAAAAATTGCC
>NC_043717.1:895407-899101 GCF_006229205.1 Suricata suricatta | reverse complement strand
AGGACAGGTGGGGGGCGGGACAGGTGGGGGATGGGACGGGTGGGGGACAGGACAGGTGGGGGACGGGACAGGTGGGGGACGGGACGGGTGGGGGATGGGACAGGTGGGGGACGGGACGGGTGCCGGGCGCGCCGCCGTCTGACCCGCGTCCGGCTCTGCGTCTGCAGGCGCGGCTACTCGGCACACGGCGCCTACGCGCAGAGCAAGCTGGCCCTGGTCCTGTTCACCTACCACCTGCAGAGGCTGCTGGCCGCGCAGGGGAGCCCCGTGACCGCCAACGTGGCCGACCCGGGCGTGGTGGACACGGAGCTGTACAGACACGTCTTCTGGGGCACGCGGCTCGTGCAGAAGGTGTTCTCCCGGTGGATGTTCAAGGTAAGCGTTCCGCACGCGCCTGGCGGCTGGTGCTGCCCGGCTGGCGGTCCGCGCCCCGGGCACTCGAGGCCCCTTCCAGGGGCCACACTCAGCGGCGCCCCGCGGCAGGGCCCCCGTGCGTGGATTCAGCCCGTGGTCGGAGCCTGTCCGGGCCAGACAGTGGACTCGGGGCGCCGGCCGGGGCTGGGCTCCCGCGTGGTCGCATTTCCGAATCGTCTGGTTGGCTTCAGATTGTCGTCTCTTTGTCCGGCTCCTGCTTCCGGAGTCCCTGGCGACCCTGGCGCTCTTAAAGGGCATAGGAAGGGTGAGCCCAGCCTCCCAAAGCGGATGCGTGTGTGTTTTGGGGTCCGCCTTCCCCGGTTCCAGGATTCGGGCGTTCTCGGCGCACCTGTCTCTGTAGGGAGCCTTCTCTTTCTGCGTTCTGCACATCTGGGAACGAGCCCAAAACCCACCCGTTGGGCCCACCTAGCGCCTCCGGTTGGATGCACATCCTTCCCCGTCCGTGTTCCGCCAAGTGGCGTGACGGGAGCTGTACCAGCTTCCTTCTCCGTGCAGTTTGGCGCGCTGGGCCTGTTTCCCCCCTAAACGCAATCATGAGTGACTTGGTCACGTCTTTGCCATTTCCCCACCCGGAGACGCTGGTTCAGAAAAAACTTTCTGCACAATTGGGCGGATTTAACCATGTGCCTCCTGGGTCCCCGCCCCCAAATGTCTTGTGACTTAGGGTCTCACATGCGGGACTTGAAGCCAGAACGGAGACCAACATGTGAAAGTGCAGGGTCCTTTCCCTGAAAATTGGAGTTTGGTTGTGTCGTGTTGGAACATCCACGGCCAACGCCATGTTTACAGATACTGCCCCCCACCCCCGTCATGTTTTTACTTGTTGCAAAGAGGTCCCCCATCAGTCTGGAAGGTGCTGGAAGAGGACCCTGAGTTTTACTGCTCGTGGTGCCACTCGTGCATCTGAAAGCCCCTCCTTCACCGCGGATCCTGGAGGAGAAGGGTCTCGTGTCCTCCATCCCTGCGTGCCCCGGGCTCTCTATTCTGAACTCAGTCTTCTGCTCCGGCGCAGCCCGCCCCGAGGCTCCGTGTCCACAGCTTCCTTCTCTCTGTCCCTTCCCTGTCTGTGTATTTGTTTCCAGATCACCTTTTCGATTACTTGTGAGTTGAAGAAAACACGATGGATGATGAGGACGTATCTGTTTATTTACTGAATACTCCTGTCTTTCTATGTTCAGGCTGTTGCCAGCTTTTTACAACAGAACAGGGTGAAATAGGGTGGGACAGAGTGGGACACAGTGGGACAGAGTGGGACAGAGTGGGACAGAGTGGGATGGGAGCGGGGAGGGGAGGGGAGGGGATAGGACGAAATAAAAGAGCAGAATAGCATAGAATAAGATAGAATAATACAGAAAAAGAATAGAATAGGATGGAATGGACTAGGACACGATAAGATAGGAAGTGATAGGGTGCAATAATTGGAATGGACTAGAACAGAACAGAATAGAGCAGACCAGACCAGACTGAGACCGAATACAACAGGACAGACTAGAACAGGACCAGAGAGGACAGGACGGGACACAGGTAAGCCCCGGTAGCGTGGGACAGGATCAGGTAACCATCAGAACTAGCTCTTTGGCACGGATTTCTGACTTAATTTGTGGGGACGTTGAGATTTCACACAGTGGTATTTGCTCTCTGAGGATAAGCTGGCTTTCCTTTCGCCGGCGTCTTGGCTGATGCTGCCGATTTCGTGATTTATAATAAAAATACATGTTTGGATTCAGTCCCTGTCGCACTGGCCCAAGGCTCCTAAAACCCTTGGAATTTCTGGTGAGGAGAGCACTAGAAGTGTCTTTTGTTATGTGAATGAGGGGACTCTCCGGAAGCCCCTCTGGAGGGGGCTGGTTACCAGGGCAACCAACCACGTGGTTAGATGCTTGGCACTTTCTGCCCCGCTCCTGACCCCCGGAGAGGGGAGGGAGCTTGAGTTCGAGTGAATCCCCTGCAGCCGCTGAGTTAATCAGTTGCATCTGCCGACTGGAGCCTCCCTAAAACCCCTAAAAATCCGGGTTGGGAGAGCTTCTGCGTCGGCAAACGGGTGAAAGTTTGGGGACAGAGCTGCACCTGCCGAGGCCACGGAAACTCCACACGCTTCCCCTACCCCTGGCCCCGTGTGTCTCTTCATCTGGCTCCCCTGACTTAGATCTTTTAAGGTAAAGCCGCTCATGTAGGGAGTGGCGTGTTTCCCGAGCCTGTCTAGAAGAGCAGTGCAGCCCCGGTAGGGGTTTGGGGGCGTGGCTGGCGTCTGAACTTGGGGGGCAAGGGCCAGTCTTCCCCTGTGGAATTGGATGCCACATCTGGGTAGAGATGTCAGGATCGAGCTGGGTTGGGGGCTGCCCCTTCCGAGTCTGAGTCCGAGTCTGAGTGTGCTTGCCGGTCCCAGGGCAGCCCCAGAACCCACACCTGCGAAGTGCTGACCCGCATTCGTTCCCAGTCAGTACCCCACTTCTCCTGTCCCGTTTACTCCCAGGTGTCTGCTGATGCTTTGATGTTTGTTTCGCCTGTGACTACATTCTGTTAGAAACACTGCAAACTGTCAGTAGGACAAAATGCGTTAAGTACTTAAAAGTCGGTGCGTAGTGAGCCCACACAGGGTCCTACCCCGTGGATGTGTGTCTCTGAGATTTATTTACCTTTGCCTTCCTTGATCCTTAGGTAAGTAGAATAATATCTGTGATTTGCTTTTTTTTTTTTTTTTCCGCTCAGTACATCAGTTTTCTGGGGCAGCTGTAACAAATAGCTGCAGACCTAATAGTGAAAACCATAGAAATTCACCTGTTCCAGCTCTGGAGGGCAGAAGTCTGATACCACATGTGGGGCAGGACCCCTGAGATCCAGGCAGGACCCCTGACATCCAGGCAGGACCGCTGAGATCCAGGCAGGACCGCTGAGATCCAGGCAGGACCCCTGAGATCCAGGCAGGACCCCTGAGATCCAGGCAGGGCCCCTGAGTTCCAGGCAGGACCCCTGAGATCCAGGCAGGGCAGGACCCCGAGATCCAGGCAGGATCCCTGAGATCCAGGCAGGACCCCTGAGATCCAGGCAGGACCCCTGAGATCCAGGCAGGGCGCCTGAGATCCAGGCAGGACCCCTGAGATCCAGGCAGGGCCCCTGAGATCCAGGCAGGACCCCTGAGACCCAGGCAGGACCCCTGAGATCCAGGCAGGACCCCTGAGATCCAGGCAGGGCCACTGAGACCCAGGCAGGACTTCTGAGATCCAGGAAGGACCCCTGAGATCCAGGCAGGACCCCTGAG
>NC_043717.1:887492-895307 GCF_006229205.1 Suricata suricatta | reverse complement strand
TGAGATCCAGGCAGGACCCCTGAGATCCAGGCAGGACCCCTGAGATCCAGGCGGGACCCCTGAGACCCAGGCGGGACCCCTGAGATCCAGGCAAGGCCTATGAGATCCAGGCAGGGCCCCTGAGATCCAGGCAGGGCCTATGAGATCCAGGCAGGACCCCTGAGATCCAGGCAGGGCCTATGAGATCCAGGCAGGGCAAGGCCGTGATCCCTCCTGAGGCTCCAGGGGAGGGTCCTTCCGGCCTCTTCCAGTTTCTGGGGCTTCAGGCGTCCCTGGATTGTGGCCGTGTCCCTCCCGTCTCTGCCTCCGTCTTCACGTGGCTTCTCCTCTGTGTCTGTGTTTCTCCTCTTGTGTCTCTTACAAGGACACCGGTCATTCGGTTTAGGGCCGCCTGGTGCAGGATGACCTGATCTAGATCCTTCACTTAGTCACATCTACAAAGACCTTTTCAGATAATGTCCCCTTCACCCTAGTGGGGACTGGGTAGGACTTCTAACTGTGTTTTAGGAGCAAGGACCCAATTTAACCCACAATTCTCCAAATTAAATGTTTGAAGTGTTTCCTTCCTCACGCATATCAAAGTAGGTTATTTGGTTCTGTCCTTGTGAAGTATTCCTTGTGCAAATTCAACTCAGCTTCGGTCTGTCCTCCTGGTCAGAAAATTCTGGGTTGTTTCCAGTTCTTCGGGGGTTTCCAACGACCTTCCTGTAAAGGACCCACTGTACATCTCTACTGAGGCTTCTGTCCCAGTCTCTCTAGGGAACAAAGCAGGCTCTGGCCTGAGGAGGTTCTAGAAAGTTCTCTTGTCCTTGTGTTCTGGAGAATTCCATTGGGCTCTCAAGGACCGTTTTACACAAACATGCTCCAGCACTGAGCATGCCTCAGGCCTTTTCTTCTTTATCGCTTCTGTCACTGACATCTTGTTCTCAGTGGATGTTCCCTCTTCCCTCTGTGAAGCCAGAGGACTATTTAACGTGTAGATATAATCATATCCCCGCCCCTTCTTTGTGGTGTGTGTGCCTCTCTTGAAAATGTTCTTACCGACTCTATACCCAGTTAAGTTATAGATCGTGTGGATGAATCATATCTCACTTGCTATTTTGAGGGACCAGGTGGTCTTGTCAATAAAGTTTTATTAAGACACACACTTGTCCATTTACGTGTTGCCTGTGTCACAAGGGGGAAGCTGAGTAGTTATGACACAGACCACGTGGCCCATGAAGCCAGACAGATTTAATGCCTGTCACTCTACAGACAACATTTGCTGACTACAATCTAGAGAGATGATGTCTTTGTTTCCTTTATGTCCCTTATTTGGATCACGTGCATCAGTCTGTTTCTATCCTACAAGGATTTCTACAAGGATTCTTGCTGTTGTAGACCATTATTGTCCAACACACCAGAGGGTCGCATGGACCAGGCAGTTAATGGGGGCCGTCTGCATTGATATTTACCCCAGAACTGTGGGTCCGTCTTGGTCAAGTTGGGATACTAACATTTTGATGATTTGTTTAAAAAAAATAAGAAAGACAAAGAATAAATAAGAGAATTGTATTTTCCTCTCCTGTGGCTCAGAGCAGTCTAATTATCATGACAAGTATCTGCATTTGAAGCCTGGAAATACTGGCCTTTGCCAGCCCTCTGGGTTTGCGAATTTTCGGAAGGATAATTCCAGCTCAGCTTGGAAAATGTTCCGGAATGCGTGTTGCTCTCTGGGGGGTTCCTTCCTCTGGGTCAGTCAGCGCTGAGAGGTCTGTCCCTCTGCGAGTGGTCTGTCTGGCCAAGTTTTGGAGATAATGAGGACAGTCAGGGAACCTCTGCTGGGCGTCTGCCTTCCACACCGACCCCTGGTTCCATCCTCTCGGGGCCGGCGGCACCCCTGAGCTCCCTTCGGGACTTAATTACCTCCCTTCCTTTTTTACTTGCCTTCTTACCAACTCATCGTTTGGTGTCTACGTCCTCCAGCAAAGGGATTCGGACATATTTTCTTGCACCAAGAAAGCGTCCACATGCGGCGTGCCCCAGACCCGGCTGCGAGCGCCCGGGGAGGTGGAGCGCAGCATCTGTCCGTTTGGATGAAAATTAACCGCGGGGGGCTGTTTGCATGAGGAGGCGTCTGTATATAAGAGAGACAATTATGCACACTGTGAGAGTCATGGAGAAGTCATTACCATGGAAATGAAGTAAAAATGGCATAAGGAAAGAGAACAAAGGACGTAGGACAACAGAGGCTCTGGTGTCCTGTCTTCCACGGCCTCCGTGTGTCCACGATGACTTCTGTGGACCGGTTTGCCGGTCTCGGGTCCTGTTAGAGCCCTCAGCGGCGTTGGTTAGTACCATGCACCGCCCAGAAAACATGGGCTGGGCTGCAAATTCAGAACCGCTCCCCTGGGCGAGCCACTTAGTTCCTTGAGAAAAACCGTGAGGCTTACACGTTTGTAAAGAGGAGAGGCTTAGCGTGTTCCCCGGTGACTCTTCCTCTGTAGGTCTCTACGTTCTCAGGCTCCGTGCAAGTGTAGACGAAGGTTTTCAGGGGTCATTAGACCCAGGGACCTCAGCGCCGATGCAGAAAACTCGCATCTGTCACGTGTTGGGACCGTTGCATTAGGACGCCATGTCTATCCACGTGCAGCCCTGCCTCATGGTCAGTGGGGACCACGACAGAGCACGATTCTCAGCGCTGGGTGCATCGGGACCCGCGTGTGGGGCTCGCGCCAGACAATCCCAGGCCTCCTTGATATCACTTGATACATGGGTCTTCCATTAAAAAGGAGCAAATTGACAGTGTAGAATGTGCCCACGTCACCGCCACATATATGACTGGTGACAGTTGGTTCTCTTTAATAAGCATTTCATCAGCTCAGTCCTTGGGTCACTTGATGGCTTTTTGATGGATGTATCCAGAGGATGGCAGGTTTAAATAATCAACTCAAGGACACACGTCCTTGTCCCCAGCGCTGCCTCCACAGCCTTTCCCCATCGTTCATCAGGATTCAAGCACTGAGACCCAGGCAGGACCCCTGAGATTCAGTCAGGACCCCTGAGATCCAGGCAGGACCGCTGAGATCCAGGCAGGACCCCTGACTTCCAGGCGGGACCCCTGAGATCCAGGAAGGACCCCTGAGATCCAGGCAGGACCCCTGAGATCCAGGCAGGACCCCTGAGACCCAGGAAGGACCCCTGAGATCCAGGAAGGGCAGGACCCCTGAGATCCAGGCAGGACCGCTGAAATCCAGGCAGGACCCCTGAGATTCAGTCAGGACCCCTGAGATCCAGGCAGGACCCCTGAGATCCAGGCAGGACCCCGGAGATCCATGCAGGACAGGACCCCTGAGTTCCAGGCAGGACCCCTGAGTTCCAGGCAGGGCCCCTGAGTTCCAGGCAGGGCCCCTGAGATGCAGGACCAAGACCCCTGAGATGCAGGAGCAAGACCCCTGACATCCTTGCAGGACCCCTGAGATCCAGGCAGGACCCCTGACATCCAGGCAGGACCTCTGAGATCCAGGCAGGACCCCTGAGATCCAGGAGGGTCAGGACCCCTGAGATCCAAGAGGGGCAGTACCCCTGAGATCCAGGAGGGGCAGGACCCCTGAGATCCACGCAGGACTCCTGAGATCCAGACAGGACCCCTGAGATCCAGGCAGGACCCCTGAGATCCAGGCAGGACCCCTGAGATCCAGGCAGGACCCCTGAGATCCAGGCAGGACCCCTGAGATCCAGGCAGGACCCCTGAGATCCAGGCAGGACTCCTGAGATCCAGGCAAGGCCACTGAGATCCAGGCAGGGCCCCTGAAACCCAGGCAGGGCCACTGAGACCCAGGCAGGACCCCTGAGACCCAGGCAGGACCCCTGAGATTCAGTCAGGACCCCTGAAATCCAGGCAGGACCCCTGAGATCCAGGCAGGACCCTGAGTTCCAGGCAGGACCCCTGAGATCCAGGAAGGGCAGGACCCCTGAGATCCAGGAGGAACAGGACCCCTGAGATCCATGAAGGACCGCTGAGATCCAGGCAGGACCCCTGAGATCCAGGCAGGACCGCTGAGATCCAGGCAGGACGCCTGAGATCCAGGCAGGACCCCTGAGTTCATCAGGATTCAAGCACACGGTGATAGAAATGACCTTCAGGTGACCTTCCAACATGCTGTAGGGACCTACCGCCATTCCCCTTCCGTCCCAGAAGCAAACCTGTTGTAGGAGATCCCAGATGGTCCAGGAAAGCCCAGTGCCGTCACAGGTCCTCATTAGGCAGAGGAGGGAGGGTCAGAGTTGGAGAAAGAAGTGACAGGGACACAGACCCTCCCCTGGAACGTGCAGGAGGAAGCCAGTCCCTGCCAACCCAGGGTTCTAGCCCATCGACGTCCCCTTTAGACTTCTGACCTTGTAGAAATTCAAGAGAGTAGATCTGTGCTGTTTTAAGCCACCACGTTTGTGATAATTTGCTGGAGGGTCCGCCGTCCTTGGATCTGAACTCTCAAAGCCATTCTGTTGTGTCTTTGCCAAGGTGTTGCCTTCAGCTCCTTCCTCTGTGGAGCAGGCGGATGAGACCCACCTCGCAGGGGTGTCGTGATTACATCAAGTCGGATCGGACCCCACAGGAGGTGTGGAGCTGAGAGTCCGTGCCTGATGCCCATTCAGACTGAGGGCATCTCCGCCAACCTCCCAGGCAGGGAGCGCTCACTGGGGCATCCGGGTGGGCACTTCCCATGGCACCAGGGCGATGGAAACTCAACTACTTATCTCTTGGTTTGACCCCAAGCGTTTTCATGGCTGCCTAGAGGACAGATCTGGCCGCCATGGTCTACCCTAGTGTTGGGGGCAGGAGGCGAAACCTCTGCCGGGCTGGGAGCCTTTGAAGGTGGGCCGAAGCCTGGGGGAGGGTCCAAGGAGCATGAGCAGTGCTGGAAGTCTATGCCATGCGGAAAGTGGGTCAAGATGGCAGGTGGTCAAACCGATGCCACCCCTTTCTCAGCTGTGTCTTCTATCTGAACCCAAGACCGAGAGATGACCTGAGCTCCCGTTTGTCCTAATTCTCCCGGGAGCAGCTGCTCCCAGCCCCGTTCTAGAGCTTGTCCAGGAGACAGGCTTACCGTCGGTTGCAAGCCCGAGGGCACCGTAGGATGTGAGGTCGGGATGCCGGTGGAGGCCCGTCAGCGATGACGTAACGGGATCAGACCCATGCCCCTGCAGAGCGTCTGACGGGCTGGAAGGCATGAGGGCCCCTGGGGTCTGCTTGCAGTCTGTTGCATTCGTGCAGCTGGTCCTGGACGTGCTGCAGAGGGAGAGAAGGAGGGTGCTTTGAAGCCTCGTCCAAAGTCCCAATCAAGACCTCTTGACTGGTTGACTCTGGCATGTGAAAAAGTAAAGGCTCTGATAAGTCTGGGGTCTCTGACGTCGGGAAGTGAGGGTAATGGTGTTTCTTGTCCAAGACACAGGCTGATGGGAACTGGGGATGCTTGACCTTGAGGGGGATGCTTGACCTTGAGGTGGGTAACTACGGTCGCTCCGTCCAGATGCCCGCTGGGTGGCCACGGATGTGTGTCTGTGGCTCAGAGGAGACTCAGGTTTGCGTTTCAAAGACGGAGACGTGGGAGGGGATGAGAAATGGAGCCGTAGGCACGGGGGAGGGGGAGGCAGACTCAGGACCAAGACGGAGAGAAGGTTGGGGTCTGGGCAGTGAGTGCCCCCTCACCCTCCGCCATGCCCCTCGCTATGGTAATTCCTTCATTCTGGGTAATAATATCTCATAAGACTGTTGTGAAAATCGCTAACCTAATATATGGGAAAGTGTTTCCAGAACTGCAAAGGCCTATATAATTATGTAATTATAAGGCATTCATGTTTCGCTGCAACTGTACATTTCTTGCAGCTCTGTTTAGCACGCTTTAAATTGCATTCTGTATTCTATTGAGTGTCCTTCTTACTTTACTTTCTTTTTTTCATGCCCGTGTGCCTAACTATCAACCCACAGCCCCAGCCTCTCGGAAGCTCCAGGGTGGTGGGGGTTGTTTCTAAAATGGCCTGTTTGCTCCCAGAGCCAACGAAACATGGTGAGCATTTCATGAACATTTGCCGTACTGAATCGAATTGAAGCAGGGTCTGTAGCTCTGAGCTGCGTCCCCGGCTTCACGCAGAGAAAACCTTTGACTGTCAACTCAACCAGCCCGCTTCCCCGGCCCCCCGGTGGGCGTCTGGTTCCCCGGAGACCCCCTGCCCCCCCCCCCACCCCCGATAAAAGCAACACACGTCCCTCTTGGGTTTGGTTTCACATGTTAGACGTCTTACACGCCTTTAAGGATTATCTTTTCTTTCTGACAAGCTGTAGATACAATGGGATGTGTTCTTGATGCCACAGGACGCTCTGTTTAGGGAACCTTCTCATCTGTTCAGCAGGAGACTGATTTTTTTCCGCACGCAGGGCCCGGAAACACGTGCGTTCTGGGAGGGAGCCCGGAGACAGCTCATCTCCACTAAGTTGGCCAAGGGCAGAGAATCAAATTTTTCTGGGGGATTCAATAGGTCGGCGGGTCCTTCATTCAATGCCGGGCAATTGTCCTTGGTTCTCCTTGAGGTCAGAGAGAGAACGGAGGTGATTCGGGGCTCTCTGCGTGTCTGTGTTCATCGGGACCCTTCTCGTGTGCTTCCGTGAGGCTCCTCATCACGGACCGGAATGGCCAGACATTTCGAACGCCCTTGAATCCCTGGGTGCCAGGTACTTTCCTCCAGGAGAACATTCCTACAGGTTAATACTGCACTAGACCAAAGAAAAGGAGGATTTAAGTATCTTGTGCAGTCTACACCCAGCTCAGCGAACTCTTGTTGGGGAGTGCGATTAGAGAAACAAGTGCAAAATACGCACGCTCCTGAGAGTAATTCTGAGTTTCATTAACTGTGTTCCTCTGGATTGTGTCGTGGCACATTCTGCTCAGTAGGGTCGGCCGCATTTTCCCGTCCTGGTTGGCAGTCACGAGTGTGTTGGAGTCTCGTGCGTGGGGGCTCTGAGCAGGCGGCGGCGGCCGTGAACTTCTGTAGGACGTGCGTTCCATCCCCGAAGGAGCGGGAGAGCGATCTCAGGGAAGGAGACAGGTCCGTAGCTCGGTTTTCTTGGGGATGAACATGCGCCAGCGTGAGCTGATGAGTCGTGAAATAGCAGCTACGTCTTCACGCTGCAGGTGCGGATTGTACGGGTCACGGAGGAGAAGCCTTTGGATCCTTCCTGCCTCCCAACCTGGCGCCCTGTAGGTGAGACGTTGACTTAGTGACGGAGACTCATGGGGCGGAAGACCGCCAAGAGTGCGAGGGATCGGTGACGCCGGCCCCATTGGCAGTCAACGCACGTGGGTTTTCCTCGTCCGGGTGTGGACACCGTGGCTCGTGGGGACACCCAGCCCGCAGCCCGGTGCCCAGGGGGTCCCTCCACCATGAGCCACAGGTACATCAGGAAGTGAGGACACAAAGCAAATAGAAGCAAAGAGGAGCCGTGACAGAGGAGGGGAGGGGAGGAAACGCAGGTGTGTGCGCAGCTCTGTCTCCTCCCACAGACGCTGGGCCACCTGCCCTGCTCCTGCCGTGTGCAGGGTTCTAGCTCAAAGACATCAGGAGACACGGGTGGCTCCTTCCCCTCCGGGGTCTTTTCATAACCTAGAACACGGCACCGTCCACATGTAGAGCTTGGGGGTGGGACCTGGATTCCTTGGCGCTGGCGGCGTTCCCAGGATCTCGCAGCCTGCGGAGACCCCCCCGTGGTGTGGGGGCTGCAGGTCTGAGGTCCGGCACGGCCTGGGTGAGTTTCTCCTGAGGCCTCTCTGCTTGACACGC
>NC_043717.1:885266-887392 GCF_006229205.1 Suricata suricatta | reverse complement strand
CGTCTTCATTATGAGCCCAAGGCTTAAAAATGATCAGCGGTTACGTTTTTAAACGGAGCGTCTATCATGCATTGAAGGCCTGAGAGTTGGCTGAGTGGATGTGATTAATTCTCCACAAGATGCGTCACGGCCCAGAGACGGCTCTTATCCCTGCTCCTTCGTGGGTCTGCGGGGCTGGCTGCCCGGGGGCGGCTTGGGGGACTGTGCGTGCGTGTCCATGGGAGTGTGTGTTTCCGTGGGAGTGTGTGTGCATGAGTGTGTGTATGTGCACACGGGAGTGTGTGTCTGTGGGAGTGTGTGCATGACTGTGTGTATGTGCACACGGGAGTGAGTGTGCATATGTGTGTGTCCATGGGAGTGTGTGTGTGCATGAGTGTGTGTGCACACGGGAGTATGTACATGAGTGTCTGTGTTCATCTGTGTGTGTGTCCGTGGGAGTGTGTGCGCCTGACTTTGTGTATAGGCACATGGGAGTGTGTGTGTGCATATGTGTGTGTGCATGAGTGTATGGGCACATGGGAGTGTGTGTGTACACGAGTGTGTGTGCACATCTGTGTCTGTGGGAGTGTGTGTGCATGAGTGTGTATGTGCATGTGTGTGTCCATGGGACTGTGTGTGTACACGAGTGTGTGTGCACATCTGTCTGTGGAAGTGTGTGTATGTGCACACGAGAGTGTATGTGTGCATGAGTGTGTGTGCATGTGTGTATGTGCACATGAGAGTGTGTGTGCATGGGAGTGTGTAGGTGCACAGGGGACTGTGTGTGCATGAGTGTATGTGCACACAGGAGTGTGTGTGTGCATGAGTGTGTGTGCCGGAGTGTGTGTGTGTGTCCGTGGGGGTGTGTGCATGAGTGTGTGTGCACATGTGTCCGTGGGAGTGTGTGTGCACATGAGTGCATGTGTGTATGTGCATATGTGAGTGTGTGTGCACAGGGGAATGTGTGTGTGTGCATGGGCATGCTGACTGCAAGCAGACAGAGGTCCCACAGCTCCCTACGCCCGGAGCCTCCGTGCTAGTGCACCGCTGACCCGCAGCCTCCTGACCCACAAACACCCAGACCCGCGTGTGGAGCGCCGTTTGCATTTCCCGCTGTGTTCTCACCGCAGAGAGAGAAAAGGAGGTTAAGAACCTCATCAGGGAGAGAAAACACGTTTAAAGACTGCAGTACATTCCTCCAAAAATAAAATCCGCATGTCAGTGGACCCACGCTGGTGAAACCCATGTTCAAGGCCCAGCCGTGTAGACCCACAGGGCACCCGAGAAGGGTTGAGGGACTGGATTGCGGAGATTTCCAGAAGTGTGTCAAACAAGATGAGCTCCCCCAAAGCGTTCAGCCTGGTAGTGAGCAGCTCACGGCAACCCTGTTGGCTCTGGATACGGATCTGAGCCTGGAGGTGCCAGGCTGACCCCCATTCCCAATGTCGGGGTCCTCACCCACCGCGCCCCTGCCAACCCGCCGACCACGCCGCCTCCCCCGTGCCAAGGCCGGCTGCTGTGAGCCCCGACTTCGCCGGGGGGCCTCCGGATGCAGAGCGCCACCCCTCCCGGCTCTTGGGTGCCTTCTCAGCTTCACCTTGAACTTTGCCTTCCTGCTAAGCGGTGACCCACTCGGAACGGTTCCATCCCCCCCCCGTTCTCACCAACAACCTGTTTGCAAAGTCGCCCTCTTGCGGCAGCCATTGACTCGTGTTGGTTAAACCCACGCGTCTGCTTTGAGCCCGTTCATCCGCGGGTCGGTTTCAGCGCCAGGCACAAGTGGACCCTCACGTCGGGGATTTCAGTAGGGGTCCGCCTGCCGACGTGGATTCGGCCCCCTCGGGATGCCGCCGGGGCGCGGGGGGAAACGTGGCCGCCGAGCTGTGGCACGGGTTCAGCGCCGATTTTAACGCGTGGGTTTCCCGACGCTCTGGTGGGCGAGCCGTCTTCCCCGCGGCCCCGAGGGGTCCCCAGAATCCCGCGCTCTGTGCGCTGAGAGCTGACGCAGCCTGGTCTTCTCGCTTCTCCCCGCAGACCCCAGACGAGGGAGCCTGGACGTCCGTGTACGCGGCGGTCGCCCCGGACCTGGAAGGCATCGGTGGCCGATATCTCTACAATGAGAAGGAGACCAGGTCTCTGCCGCTCAC
>NC_043717.1:880030-885166 GCF_006229205.1 Suricata suricatta | reverse complement strand
AAGGAGATCTCCAGGCAGACCGACCATAATCCCGAGTTTCCTCATCGGAAACAAGTAGAGGGAGATTTCCTTCCAAACTAGGAAGAGGTCATGTGACGGTGAGGTCAGAGATGGGGGGACACGGCCACAAAACAGGAATGCCTGGAGCCCCCGGGGAGGTGGGAGCGGCAAGCAGGATCTTCCCGGAGCCTCCCCTGTCCCTCCTGGGTCTCCGACCTCTGGTCTCCAGACCTGGGACAGGATGAACTTTTATGGTTTTGAGCCACCGACCAATTGCCAGGAATTTGGGACTGGATAGAGACTGATGGCAAGTGATAGGACATCATCCAGCTCCCTGAGCTTCTGCCCATGTCACACCGTTTACTGGGCACCGGCCTTGACTTTGAGGCTCACCCTCACCCCCGTCCCGGCAAGGAAGCCTCAGTCCTCTCTCTGAGGATGTTCTCAGATTCTAACACGGACAGACTAGCCTTCGGAATGTGATGGAAAGGGCACTGTGTGTGTGTGTGTTGGTGGACGGCACTCACAACTTCCAGACCAGTGACCACAGGCTGCCCATCTAAGTCTCCATTTCATCAAGTGACAGAATCTCACCAGAGACCCAAACCCAACGTCAACGTGGGGCACATGCGTTTTTTTGGAATGACAGCCAGCGGCTCTTCCAGTGTGGGGGTCCCACAGGACGCAGGGACAGGTGCCTGATAGATTGCTGCTCTTGGAGGTTCAGGGTGAATGGATTGGCCCCAGGAAGCAATTTAAGAATGAGCTCTCCTTCTGGACTGGAGCCCTGCTTAAGGGGAACGTAACCAAAGGCAAAAGGATATCGTTGCTCTGGTGTCGGGGACTTGGGAATGCCCAGGGTGACTTCTCTGCCTCTTCGTGGCCAGGCTGGTAAACCCTACATGAATGCCCTTCTCACCACAGATGCTGAAGATCTTTCTGCAGGTCCACCAAGGCGGGTGGATTGGGTTGCCCGCTGTGGGGGGCGGGGAGGAGGGGACTTTGAAACAGACTGTAGCTCGTGCCCAAGTTCAACAGAATTCCAGACGTGATTCCTATGGACCATCAGCATTTCTGTAGAGCTTCTGAAGGCATTGCCTTGTTCAGCCAAGTTCAAGGACCACCCGTCCCCGCCCCTGACCTGGGCTGGGAACACTTGGGTTGCAGATTCCAAGCCCCTCAAAGGGCTCAGATAGTCTACCAAAGCCCTACAGCCCACACTAATATCTTGTAGAACTAGAGTCTCTTCTTTGATTAAATCAAGGTCAAGCTGTGTCTTATCTAATATTCTGAACGGCCAGGAATTTGCACCACAAAACAGAATCTTGAGTTCTGGAAGATGCCAACCTTGGAGCATTTGTGTCTCGTCAAACAGCCTATTACAGCTTGAGGCTGCTGGTCCCGAGTGCCGGTGACCGTGACCATGATCCCAAAGGTCCTTTCCCAGTCGAGACTCAGGAAGCTTGGGCAGGATGGCCAGGATGTGCCCTGGATGCCCGGCCATAAAATTCCTCGGTGCTCAGAGACATTTCCCAGCAGCTGGAGACATCACGTGGATCTCGGGGTGAGTAAATCTGAATCGTGGCTGGGCAGGCGCTGGAGATGCTGGGGTTGATCCCGTCGCTTGGGTTAGGGGAGTCACGTTCAAGTTCCGTCTCTGCACACATGCCGGGCTGACGATGTTCCATTCATGGGCAAGACTCGAGTTGGTAGTTGGCCTTATGACCTGTGTGTGTCTTCTCGGTAAACACGTTCTTTTGTTCCCTCAGTGTCGCAACAAGGAGCTTTGTTTGCGTCCAGTCATGGGAGGGGCCACGTCATTCAGTCATCTGTTCATTCATTCATTCACTCATTCAGTCATTACTCCCGAGCCAGGCTCTGAGGAAACACAACCTCACTCAAGCTGAGTAGGACCTAGCTCTTGACTCAAAGGAGCTCAAGGTCTGAGGTGGGCTGATAATGGCCCCCATGGCTATTAGGTCCCAACCCCCCGAATCTGGGGATGTCCCTGGATGGAAATAGCAGCGACTTCTAACAAGGGAGACAGAGCTCAGCACAGGCTGGCCCGTGTAGGACACAGGCTCAGTCTAGACGCCAACTGTGTCCTGAACAGGGGGCCATGGGCACCTCTCATCTTGGCTTTTAGGAAACAGAACCGAGAAGGTGCCCCGGGCTCCCTCCAAGGAAGGACGGGTTGTGAGGCAGGATCGGGGAAGCTTCTTGCATTGGCCTGGGGGTCAGGGAAGGGAGTCCATGCCCATTTCCCGTTGGATCATGGTCACATGCACCTGACGGGCTGCCTTCCCTTCCCAACGTTGAGCGTTGGGAACTGTGCGGTCTGGCATTGGGCCCCATCGTTAAGACTGTAGGTCTCTCTGTTGCATTGTCTGTTGAATGAAACAGGATCTGTACACTCTGCTTAAGGGATCTTCCGGAATAAATATGCACCACCCTTGGTTTTGCATCCAAGCTCTGGATTTGATTAGCTATTTAAGTGGAGAAATTACACACGACCCTTGGACAACACGGGGTCTGGGGTGCCCACCCTCTATGCACTCAAACATCCACCTGTAACTTTTAACCCCCCAAAAACGTAACTACTCAGAGTCTCCTGTTGACCAGAAGCCTGACTGATAACATAAATCGTCAGTTAACACATATTTCGTATGCTCTATGTATTATATACTGTGTTCTTCCAATAAGATAAGCTCCAGAAAATAAGTTGCTATTGAGAAAATCACAGGAAGAGAAAACACGCTTACAGGGCTGTGCTATATTTATTGAAAAAATCCGCAGCTCAGTGGACGTGCACCGTTCTCACCGTGTCGTTCAGGCAATTACAGTGGGGGTTTACTTTGTGTCATCTGGATACCCGTATTCTAGGCCTCGGGTCTAGATTCTCAGCTTGTTTACCAAAAGTTTGAAAAGCGCAAACAGAGACCCAGGCTTAGGTCCCTCCTGGTTGGCAGCATGTGCCCGAAGGGCCAGTGCGTGAACGTGTGTGTGTGTGTGGTAAAACGCGTGTGACTTCTCTGGGTTCAAGATTCTTAATCAATGAGGTGCGTTCTCCCGTTCGGGAATAGAGCTCTACCAGGATTGCATTTAGTTGCTGATTTATCGTTTTTGCTTATGCCCGTTGCCTCGTTTCTTCCTTCTCTTGTCTTTATAATTCATTGTTTGGTTTCTGCATGTCTAGCCTTCGGTGTCACTCATTTCTCCCTCCGACTTGGTCTACGTCTCCCAGACTTGGTAGTTGTGCTTATGACGTGTGTGTGTATTTAAGGTGTAGGGCACGAAGCTTTGATTTACACTCATCCTGGGAGACGTCTGCGATCACTTGGGCAAAGAGGGTCCTGTTTTGTTCGGTGAGTCTTGACAATCATCACACTCACAAGAGGCTGGCTGCAAATGGGGGTTAAGGTTGCGTCTGTGAGTCATGCCACCACGGTGAGTTGGGTCCGAGTCACATGCACCTGACGGGCTGCCTTCCCTTCCCAACGGCCCGGTGGTTTTCCATGCTGGCTGCTGGCCATGCAGTTCATGGAAACAGAGAGAAGAGCACATTGAAAAAATAATCTCTCCGCCGTGTCTAGCAGGACGATGCCAGCATAGGGGACGGACTTCCAGGGCAGGGCTGCCTCGTGTGGAATGTCCCCACGCCCACGTGGCTCCGTGGGGTCTGGCCAGCTGTCCGTGCAGGTGGCCATCCCGTGTGACTAACCCGAGCCTAGAGCCACGCTCCGTTGACCGGCGGACACCACCCTCGCGTTTTCCAGACAAGCAACCGCTGCAGTAATGCGTTGGCCGCGTTGGTCACCGTCTGCAGAAATGCACGGTGCAGCCCCTGGCATCTGGGCGGGAAGGCAGCATGCCGGGCGCAGCCTGTGTTTCGCAGCCGATGCCATCGCTGGGGAATCCCACATGCAAGTTTCCTCCTGCGTCCTTGTGTCCAAGCAGTGGCACGTCCGGATGCCTGTCCCCTCAGTGGAAATTATATCATGCGGACACGATGTGGCTGTCATTCAATTTGACTCTACATATAAGTGTCTCATGCTCTGGTTTCTCTTCAGGTCGTATAAATCTTTTGCCTTTTCCATATACCTGTCTGTGATTTCATTTTACGGTGCTGCAGGTGCATTAAAAACCATTAGAGGGGCGCCTGCGTGGCGCAGTCTGTTAAGCCTCCAGCTCTTGACGTTGGCAAAGGTCCTGACCTCACGGTTTGTGGGTTCAAGCCCTGCATCGGGCTCCGTGCCGACAGGTCACAGCCTGCTTGAGATTCTCTGTCCCTCGCTCTGCTCCTCCCCTGCTTATGCGCTCGCTCTCTCTCTCTCTCTCTCTCTCTCTCTCTCTCTCTCTCTCTCAAAATAAATATAGTCTTTAAAAAATAAGTGAAAAGTAAAAATGCACTAGAGGGCGTCTGGCTGGCTCTGTGAGTGGAGCATGTGGCTCTTGATCTCAGGGTCGTGAGATCGAGCCCCACATTGGGCATGAGCTCTACCTTAAAAAAGCATTAGCTATCGACAAGAGACAAGGTGTAGAAACAGCCCAAGTGTCCATCGACTTGTGAACGGAGAAAGAAAATATATATTTATATATATAAATACCACATGGTGTTTGATGCCATTTCTGTGAAATATGCAGAGTGGTTAAATCCACGGACACAGAAAGATCAGTGGGGGAGGGGATGGAGCCTGAGCGCTGATGGGATGGGGTGTCCTTTTGGGGGGATGAGAATGTTCTGGAAGCAGATAGGCTTGATGGCTGCACAATGTGGGGAACGTGCTAAATGCCCCCGAATTGTGTCCTTTAAGTGGTTATTTGCAGGTTACCTGAACGTCACCTCAAACTATTCGCCCTGACGGGCATGGACATCACCTTAAACCAAAACTGCGCGCTTCTCCGGAGACGCACACTGAGGGGCTCACCTGTGTCGCTTCGGGCTGCACCAGGGCCACAGAGCGAGGCTTCCCGACTCTCCACCTGTCGTACTTTTCCAAATGCACAGAACCTTCAGGAATCAGCCCCCTCGGGGTCCCTCCTCTGAGCCGTGATTTCCGACGGGGTGAGAAGCCCGTGCTGTCAGAGAAGCTGAGGCGTCGTCGGATTCCCGGTCCTCACGAGCTACAGAGGGGA
>NC_043717.1:876789-879930 GCF_006229205.1 Suricata suricatta | reverse complement strand
TAACACACAGAATAACCTTGTGCTGGTGAAGAGATACACATAACACACAGAATAACCTTGTGCTGGTGAAGAGATACACATAACACACAGAATAACCTTGTGCTGGTGAAGAGATACACATAACACACAGAATAACCTTCTGACGACAGAGACCAAAAGCGTTGCCAACTGAAACAAATGGCAACTCTCTGGTGGGAACCGGCTGGTGGAACAGGGATGACGTGCCTGAGCAGGGCCTGGACGGGGTCAGGAGTTTATACATCACCAGCCTGAGGTCCGGCAGACAGACCCAGGAAGGTGAGCACGTAGGCATACATTGGGGTTTTCACAAATTCGTTTCATGCATGCACACTTGAAAACCCATATATTTAAATGCATCTGTATATACATGAATATGTTTGTATGTATCCATTGTGAAATTTGTGAATCACACACAAACACACACATAAATGCATCATTTGTACGGGGTGATATTATTGGGGAACCCCAGGTGTTCAAGATTTTCTCCACCTGGACAAGATTGGTATTCTGGGCTGGTCTGCACTGTGGGTCAGCACATCCTGGGCATTGGAGAGTATTGAATGCCACCCAGCAGATCCTAGTGGCAACCCCCCAGGTGGGACAATCAAAAATGTCCCTAAGGGCACCTGGTCAGTCGGTTGAGCATCTGACTCTTGATTTCAGTTCAGGTCATGATCTTATGGTTCAGGTCCTGGGATCGCGCCCTGTGTGGACACCACACAGACGGCTTGGGATTCTCTCTGCCCCTCCCCTACGCATGCACACTCTCTCCAAATAAATAAACATTTTTTAAATGTCCCTAGATATCACCAAGTGTCCTATGGGGATATAGAAAAGATATTAAAATGATATAAGATTGGATGGATAGATATATAGATAGATATGATGGATGGATAGAAAGAAAGAAAGAAAGAAAGAAAGAAAGAGAAAGAAAAAGAAAATGATGATGGGTAGATAGATAGATATGGTAAATGGATGGATCAATAGATAAATAGATAATGATGATGGGTAGATAGAAAAAAAAGAAATAAAGAGATATAGATAGATAGAGAGATGGATGGATGGATGGATAGATAGATAGATAGATAGATAGATAGATAGATAGATAGATTAGATAGATAGATAGATGGATAGAATGGATGGATAGGTAGACAGACAGACAGGCAGACAGATGGAATCTGTTATGCTGACCTCCGGGGCTGGATGACTGATGTGGGCGTGCTGGGCAATGTCGGGCATTGAACACCATCTCTGGTCTCCACTCATCACATGTCAGGGGCACCCCCCTCCTTGTGACATCTCCCAGGTGTCCCCGGGGGTTGAATTGCTCCCTTCAGGGAGCCACGGAGCACCTCCCCCAATACTACACTGTTGCAAACATTGAGCGTTATGTGCACTAGATTTTACAACTGCAGAGCTGAAGTTCCCATTAATATTCCACGTGAGTTATGACTTCATTCCAGACTGAAAATGAAAGAATAAAATTTTAAAACAGCCCCTGAGATCCAGGGGAGCTCGGGACTACTGCCGCTTACTTTTTGGAGGAGCGATGTCCTGCGGTGACATTGTCAGAGCGCTGAGGGTTTGAGATGCTGGGGGGACGCCGGGGGGCCTGCGCCCCAGACCCGCCTCGGCCGCGCACCTGCTCTAAGGCTGCCCGCACTCTGTGTGGAGACGGCGCCCTCCTCCCGCCTCTCCATCACTGAGCCCCCCAGGCGCCCACGGGCCTCCCTCTCTTTGATGTCCGTGCCCCTCAGCCCTCTGTGCACGTCACACTCCCACCTTGCGGATACCCGCCACCCTGTGATTGCTGACATTCCCTTGGGCACTAATTTAGCGATTTTCACGGCGAGACGCGGTGTCTGACATCCGAGTGTCCCCCGTCTGCTGGGGCTTAGCCCCTTTCGAGGGCGCTGACGCCAACCTTGCACCGGGAGCCGGAGACCACGTGAGCACGTATGGTCCTGGCACCCCGCGTCCCACGCAGAGACGTGGGGTCTGTCCTTGGGAAATCCTTCAACTCACTCTGAGTCTGTATATCGGTCAACAGGGACAATACACTGGCAGGAAAAGGAAAAAGAAACGACAAGGAAAGAGAAGCATCATCCCTCAGACGTGGAGTTGATCGGTGCCCGTGGATGCAGGGACTCCGTAAAGGCACCCACCTGCACTCCGATGGCACCTGTCCCGCCGCACGTGCTCCGCCCACGATCTGCGTAGGGTCTGTCACACCAGCACAGCCCGCGTGCCATGGGGGCCCCAGTGCGTCCCTCTTGGTCCCTCCTTTCTCAAAACTGGAGAGCAGACTCGTCTTGCATTCGGACACTGTCCGCAAGACGAATTGTTGAATCATGGATTTCTGTAGAAGGTCCAATTGCCCGGGAGCAGCGCCTTCCCCGAGGCCAGACTCACTGTGAGGTCGCGGAGGTCACACGGCAGCTTTTCAGACCCACGGGGTGATTTGGAGACTACTCTGCGCCTGGGGACCCGGACATCTGGGGGGTGACTCTGACGGGGGGCGTCCTCGGTACTGAAGTGCAGGGGGCACCCGCTCTGGTCTCCACCCACCACATGCCAGCCCCCACTTCCCTGTCCCCGTCTGACAACCAACGGGGTCCCTGGAGAGCACAGTCTCCCCCGGTTTTTAACCTGTGTCATCAAGAGATGAGAGATACATAGATGAAGAGTAAAGAGATGGATGGAAGAGGTGGGCGGAGAGATCTAGATATAGCTAGACAGACAGACAAACAGACAGACAAGATAGATGGGTAGAGGCATGCTGGATGGATGGATGGATGGATGGTCGGATGGATTGATAGATACATAAATAGATAGACATGATGGATGGATGGATGGATAGATGATAGATAGATAGATAGATAGATAGATAGATAGATAGATAGATAGATAGATAGGATGGATGGATGGGTAGATAGATAGATAGATAGATAGATAGATAGATAGATAGATAGATGATAGATAGATAGGATGGATGGATGGGTAGATAGATAGATACATAGGTAGATAGATAGATAGATAGATAGATAGATAGATAGATAGATAGATAGATAGATGATAGATAGATAGGATGGATGGATGGGTAGATAGATAGATACATAC
>NC_043717.1:846537-876689 GCF_006229205.1 Suricata suricatta | reverse complement strand
AGTCAGAGCAATAGATGAGAAATTAGATAGATAGATAGATAGATAGATAGATAGATAGATAGATAGATAGTAGATAGATAGATAGATAGATAGATAGATAGATAGATAGATATGATGGATGGATAAATAGATAGATAGATAGATAGATAGATAGATAGATAGATAGATAGACAGACAGATAGATAGATAGATAGATAGATAGATAGATGATAGATAGATAGATAGATAGATATGATGGATGGATGGATGGGTAGATAGATAGATAGATAGATAGATAGACAGACAGACAGACAGAACAAATACAGAGATGGATGGATAAAGATGGATGAATGGAGATAGATATAGGTAGGTAGGTAGGTAGATAGATAGAATGGGCAGGTGGGTGGATAGATGCATTCATCAATGCATAAATGGATGAATGGAGAGATACATACATAGATAGATACAAAGTCAGAGCAATAGATGAGAAATTAGATAGATAGATAGATAGATAGATAAACAAGTAGATAGATATGCTGGATGGATGGATGGATGGATAGATAGACGGATGATGGATGAATAGAGAGGTAGAGAAATACATGGTGGATAGATACATACTGAGACAAACACAGATGTATTTTAAAGAGTTGACTCATGACTGTGAAACTCGGCAAATCCACAGTCTGCAAGGTTGACCAGCAGGCTGGAGACCCGGGGAAGCCTGACCCTGCTCCTGCAGTGTCCCATCCACCTGCCGGCAGAGTTTCTTCTTCCCTGGGGCCTCGGTCCCTCAAGGCCGCCCCTGGAGACCCAGCTCCATTACAGAACGTCATCTGCTTTCCTGAAAGTCCACTGATTGAAGGTTAATCTGCGCTAGAGGGGGATGGGCATTGAGGAGGGCACTTGTTGGGATGGATCCTGGGTCTTCTGTGTCAGTGATGAATCCGCAAATTCCACTCCCGAAACTAATATTGCACGGCACGGGAACTAACTAGAATTCAAATAAAAATTTGAAACAGGCAAAAAATAAAATAAAAAACTAATAAGTGCTAATGTCCAGTAAAACACGCCGATACAGCCACATGTAGACGAGGAACAGATCAAAACAAAACTAATTTTGGGCACCACAGCCTGGCCCATTTGACACAGAAAATTGATTAAAATTTTCTTTTTTTTAAGTTTATTTGTTTTTGGAAGAGACAGAGACACCATGAATGGGTGGGAGAGGGAGAGAGAGAATCCGAAGCAGGCTCCACACTGTCTCCATTCAGATCATGAGCTGAGCTGAAATCAAGAGTCAGATGCGTAACCAACAGACCCCCCCAGGGGACGCGTCCGCCACATTTGCTAAGTGGGCCCTCGGGGGAAACATTGTGCTGCATTTAGAGTGCCTCGGACCTCATCCCTGGAAAAGTTTCATCCCTCCAGCACGAGAGCATGAAATGCCAAATTTCAAATTCCCGAGCATTTGCTTGTGTCTCTATAACAGTAGACTTGCAACTGGTTTATGATGCTGTTGACAGAGATCAGAGTGTTCAAGTGTTCACACGCTTCCAGACACGAACGCTTCAAGTGTAAAGATCCAGACACCCAGTTAATTCTTTTATTTTAATGTTTTCTTTGTTTTTGAGACAGAGAGACAGACAGAGCATGAAAGGGGGAGGGGCAGAGAGAGAGGGAGACATAGAATCCGAAGCAGCTCCAGGCTCTGAGCTGTCAGCACACAGCCCGACGCGGGGCTTGAACTCACAGACATGAGATCATGACCTGAGCCGAAGTCAGAGACTTAACCAACTGAGCCACCCAGGGGCCCCTAATTCTTATCAAAACCAAGAGATGTAGAATGTTCCCCAAAGTGCATTCAGCAAACAATGTGTGTGTGTAAGTATATGGATATAGTGCATTACCCAATGTACACATAGTTAAAATATGTTAGTGTGTGTGTCTATACACATGACATAAATTCAATGACAATGCCCTTATAAGAGACAGAAGAGACACCAAGACACAGAGGAAAAGCCACATGAAAACAGAGACAGAGACGGGAGGGATTCAGCCACAAGCCCAGGGACGCCTGGGGCCCCAGAAGCTGGAAGAGGCAGGAAGGACCCTCCCCTGGAGCCTCTGGAGGGAGCACAGCCCTGTCCTGCCTGGATCTCAGGGATCCTGCCTGGATCTCAGGGGTCTCACCTGGACCTCAGGGGTCCTGCCTGGGTCTCAGGGGTCCTGCCCCACCTGGATCTCAGGGGTCCTGACCCTCCTGGATCTCAGGGGTCCTGCCTGGGTCTCAGGGGTCCTGCCTGGATCTCAGGGGTCCTGCCTGGGTCTCAGTAGTCCTGCCCTGCCTGCATCTCAGGGGTCCTGCCTGGATCTCAGGGGTCCCGCCTGGATCTCAGGGGTCTCACCTGGACCTCAGGGGTCCTGCCTGGGTCTCAGGGGTCCTGCCCCACCTGGATCTCAGGGGTCCTGACCCTCCTGGATCTCAGGGGTCCTGCCTGGGTCTCAGGGGTCCTGCCTGGATCTCAGGGGTCCTGCCCCTCCTGGATCTTGGATATCTGGTCTTCCAAGTTGGAAGGATAAATTCCTATTATTATGTCTCCAGTTTGTTGTAACTTGTTAAGGCCCCCCTTGGGAATATATACATTATGTAGGGTGTGTGTGTGTGTGTTATATTTGTAAGTCAGTATTATCTATTTTTTAATGAATTCCGGCTTGGGCAGCATAATGTTCGATTAGGATCCTAGAGACCCAGGTTCGAATCCAAGGCTCTGCCAGGGACCAGGCAGGGGGACATGAAGTCGCCCCTCTGGAAAGCAGAAAACACCTCTGCCTCAGGGTCCCGACAGGGTTAAATGAAGCAATAACTCACTTGGTGGATGGACCACACTGGGTTCAAGTGGAAGAGGTAGAAAGGAGGTCAGACTGGAAACTGGACCGAGAAATTGAAATCATCCACAGATAATGGACAGGAACCAATGTGAGGGGTTCCCCCCCCCATTTTATTATTTTTATATATGTATTTTCCTGAAGTCTGAGTCACCAACAGTTTTTCAAATATGGGAATAAGAGGCTCAGATCAGTGTTTCAGAAAACTCATGTTGCGTTTTCTTCCTGGTCCCCATCTCGTGTCTGAGGGTGAAGGAAAGCTCATCCACGGCAACAGGAAATGGTCAGTGGTTTTCTAACGGGGTCCATTTCCTTTGCACCCACTCGCCCTTTCCGGTATTCCCAGCTGTGCAGACTCCAAAATCTCACGTTCACGAGGCTTCTTAGGAATGACCCAGGCTCCTCTGTGCAGTAAAATGTCCAACGTGGTGGTCTCCTTGTTCATGTTGAAGGAATTTCCCCACAGTCGAGGAATGGTGCATGTGTGCGTGATTTGGCACATTTTGGACGAGAACTCCGTGTCCCAGGCGGAGGGACCCTTTCCTTCACCTTTACTTTTGCTTCATGACCATCGTGCTCTTAAATTGCCCTAGATCGCAACGCAGACCAATGTCCTGTTCAGCCTTTTCTGCTTTCTGCTCCCAGGACTAAAAAATGTTCTCCAGCCAGACACCAGACATATCAAATATCCCTGGGGACTTGGGTTTCGCATGACTGGGTATTTTGTTTGCTTAAAAAAAAAAAAAAAAAACCAACTCTCTCTTCTCCCTGTTGTGATTCCAAGGAGAATTTCTGAAGCAATTCCTGTCTCCAAATAAAGGCTTGCTTACTGCTTGTTACCCCCACAGTTTCACTGTTAACCAATATCACTGATTTTCAGGAAAATCATATGACGTTCTGTCTAAAGAAGAAGCACGTCTAATTTCGCCAGGAGGCGTTGGGAAAGTTTTGGAAATGCACGGAGCCAAACCGCTTCTGGGGAAAACAGCAGACATGCTTTATTGATGCTGACAGCTCCGGGCGCCCCCGAGGAATTTTCTGCCCGTCTGACTGTTTCCAAGGAGAGGGTTTCATTTCTGGGATGACAGAAAATAACGCGACACGGCCAAGCAGAAATATAGCCTGCTTCCCTCTCTTCGTGGAAGCGTAGGATTCACTGAAATTGTTTATCGCCACCCTTGGTTTCCTTGGATAAGTAAATCTCTTATTCTTGCACGGAAATGGTAATTTGGTTTGAATCACAGCAGAAATAACGGCTCATAGGTTTACGTTTCAAAAATGAAAGCAACAGCATTTTAGATGTTTGCCCATTTAGTTCAGTGTCCTTTAAACCTGGGTCTGGGGTTTAGAGGCGAAATTTGTTCACACAGCAGGACGTTGTCTGACGATGCTATTTTGTCCAAACCCTGAATCCTCATGGCTGCACATTACGGAGACATGAAAACGTGTACAGGGAAGTGCTAAAATACGATGGAGGAAATTTACTATAGGATGTATATTTTTATTGTGATTGGCAATTAGCACATTAATTAGCATCATATTTTTCATTAGCATAATGTCCAATTAGCATATTTTCCAATTAGTATAATGTCCAATCAGCATAATTTTTAACATGTTATTTTTAAGCAATCTCTACACCCAACGCGTGTAACAAACTCACACGCCCAAGATCAAGAGGCACGTGCTCTATGGATGGAACCAGCCAGGTGCCGCACCCGTGAGCACGGTATTTTTAAGGTTCATCCACGTTATAACATGTATCTGGATTTTGTTTCTTTTTTATGGCTCAGTAATATTCCGTTGTGTGAACATAGCATATTTATCTGTTCACCCGTTGATGGACATTTCGCCTCTTCTACTTTTCGCTCAGTGCGAGTCATCCTGCTGTAGGCATCTACATTCGGGTTTCTTTGGAATATCACTCGGCCGTGGGATTGCGGGGTGATATGGTAATTCTACGTTCCACTTTCTAAGCAACAAGCACACTTTCTTCCTAACGTGGTGGCATTGTTTTACCTTTATAGCAGCAGCGTATGAAGATTCTTGTTTCTGTGTATTCTCACCCACACAGGTGGTTATATGGGTTTTAAGTAGTCAAAGCTATGCTGCTGTGTGCCTGAAGTGGCGTCTCATGGTGGGTTTTATTTACATTTTCCTGATGACTCGCGATATTGAATGTCTTTTCAAATGCTTATTAGCTTCAGGGACAGTCAAGCGCTCGTGGATAGTGGAGGACTTGTGTCCCACTGATTACATTCCCTTTCAGTATCAGAACTTCTGTATTGTTTTATATTCTTCTCTGGTAAATGGGAGCTGTGACGTTACCACCTTATAGGAGTGTCTTGAAGATTCAAGTCATCAGGGGTTTGCTGAACACCTATTATGTGCTACTTGGGAGTAAGACAAGCCAAGAGCCTCACCTCATTCTGCTTAGAAGACTAGCAGGGGGTACTGACTAGTAAGCATCATAATGACATTATTACATAGTAATAATTCATAGAGATGGTAATAAGATTCTAGGGACAAAAGCAAATAGATCAGAGGTGAGGGATCATGCATGGTAGAAGTCAGGTACCATTTGCAGAATTAAATAGATGGTCAAGGGGGAGCCTGGGTGGCTCAGTCGGTTAAGTGTCCGACTTCAGCTCAGGTCATGATCTCACGGTTCATGGGTTCCAGTCCCACATCGAGCTCTGTGCTGACAGCTCAGAGCCTGGAGCTGCTTCGGATTCTGTGTCTCCCTCTCTCTCTGACCCTCCCCTGCTCGCACTGTCTCTCCCTGTCTCTCAAAAATAAATAAAAAAATTTTTTAAAATTTTTAAATAGATGGTCAAGTTCGATCTTGTTGAAAAGATAAAATTACATGAAATAAAGGATGCAGAACTTTGCATGGTGAGAACCAGACATGTAGTAAGGGATCCAAACTGGTTGGTAGCTGTCAGCATCATCACCATCACCACCATCATCACCATCACCATCATCATCATCACCGTCAACAACACCATCATCATCACCAGTGTCAACAGCATCGTATCGCCATCACTGTCACCATCACAACCACCACCCATCATCATCACCATCATCACCACCACCATCAACAACAGCAGCAACAATACAAGCACCATCGTATACGTCTTCACCATCACCAGCACCATCATCATCACCGTTGTCAACAGCATCATATCACCATCACTCACCATCACCACCACCATCATCATCACCATCATTAACCGCATCATTATCACCATGACTGTCACCATCAAGACCATCATCACCATTAGCATCATCATCGTTACCGTCAACACCATCATCACCATCATCAATACCATCATCATCACCATTGTCAACAGCGTCATCATCACCACCATCACCATCATGATCACCATCATTAATAGCATCATTATCACCATGACTGTCACCGTCAAGACCATCATCACCATCATCACCATTACCATCATCATCGTTACCATCAACACCATCATCACCATCATCAACACCATCATCATCACCATTGTCAACAGCATCATATCACCATCACTCACCATCACCAACACCATCATCATCACCATCATTAACAGCATCATTATCACCATGACTGTCACCGTCAAGACCATCATCACCATCATCAATACCATCATCATCACCATTGTCAACAGCGTCATCATCACCACCATCACCGCCATCGTGACCACCACCATCAACAGCATCAGATCACCATCACTGTCACCGTCACCACCATCACCATCATCGTCATCCCCATCGTCACCACCACCTCCTCCACCCCCGTCGTCTACACCGTCACAATCTCCACCATGTGAGGGCGGCAGATGGAGACTCTTCCGTTCCCATGACCCATTCAGATCTGCGGCATCATGGAACATAAACCCAAGAAAAAAATTCCACTAGAAACAGCTTCAGTACCGCAGGAGCTGGAAAGCCTCGGGTAAAACTATTTTATCCTGCTCTATATTCAAAAACCAGGCAGCTGGCAGTGCTGCCTTTGATCTGAGGCAGCGGCCAAAAACACAGAACGTGTCCAGAAATCCTGTGCGCACAGCAGCACATTAGGTGAGTGGCGGCTTGATCGGCTGCCTGGGGCTTGTGCTGTCTGAGGTCTGACACCTGCATTCCTTAGGAAGCCATCGGGACAGCGAGGCAGAGTCTGCCCAATGGGACTCTGCCCTCCCGCAGCTCCCTCTGTCCTTAACAGGTGCACCAAAAGCTCATTTCCGAAAGCCACCAAGCAGCCCTCAGGGGACAGACCCTTTGAGGAAGGCAGCAGAGGACATGTCCCCTTCATCCATGGTTTAGACTCAAAGTCCAATTTAATTCTCCCTGTAGCCCAGCCACAGAGCTCTGCTGAGCAGTTGAACGGCATTCCTGAGTTGGAACAGGAAGTCAGCCAAACGTAAAACGCGGATGGTGACAGCTGCTTCATCGTGCCGGGGTCAAGGTCCAAGAGGAAAGGCACACTACACACAGCATAACACTTCTACACGGGGATTCTTGGGAAAACACCCTTTATTTTTGTAAAGTGAAGGCAGCCTTCAAGACATTCCACATGCCTTCCACCGGAAGACAAGAGATGGACATGTTGTTTTCCCAGTGCTCCCGTGGCGTCATTATCCACAGGGTGAAATACTTCCCTGGACATTCAGACCGCAATATGGCAGCCCGTGGAAACCGGTATTGTACATTTGCATCACACAGCTTTGCTCTCCGGGAGATGCTACATGCATCGGTGGTTCGTCCTAGCTTTCTGACATCTGGACACATACTCCGTGGATTCAAGAAACCATACCAGGTCTGAGGTGAAGGCAGGTCTTTCTCCAGAAGCCTTGGAGACCCTTTCCATGCCTTTCTGAAGCTATTCTGATTTGGGACGTGTTGATGCCTTTTTTTCCAAGTGTTTCTTTTTGACAGAGAGACAGAGAGAGGCAGAGTGCAAGCAGGGGAGGGGCGGAGAGAGAGGGAGACACAGAACTGGAAGCAGGCTCCAGACTCTGAGTGGTCAGCACCGAGCCTGATGTGGGGCTCGAACTGATGAACCGTGAGATCTTGACCTGAGCGAAGTCGGATGCTCAACTGACTGAGCCCCCCAGATTCTCTTTATCTTTTTTGTTTCAATTGTGGTAAAATAACGTAACACAAAAATTAAAATAACACAACACGAAAATTTGCACCCTAACCATTTTTAAGTGTCCTGTTCTGTGGTATTAAGTACATTGACCTGGTTGTGTAGCCATCCCCACCATCCGTCTCCCAAATTCTCTTCATCTTGCAAAACTGGAACTCAGGACCCATTCAACAGCCCCCCCTTTACCCCCGTCCCCAGCTTGTCAGCAGTTCTAGTTGTTTATGTTTGAGTGATCTCTGGGACGCTGGCCTGGGTGGGACCCGGAGCTACAAGGAGGCCGCCTTCTGTTACGAGTTCTCTTTGAGCCCGTCTGTGTCCCCAACCGGTGCTGGAGCCCAGTGGTCCCTCCCAGGGTGACGGACACCCGGAGGCCAAGCAAACAACCTGGAGAGAGACAGGAGACCCTGGCCCGTGCTGGGGCCATGCATTCAATAAACGTAGACTCTTCATTCTTCTCATTACGCCCAGCTGTGGGCTCCGTCTCAGGATGAGTCTGTAGAGATGCCGAGGAGCCAAGGAAGCCCCATTTTTGCAAATAAGGAAAGACAGGGCTTAAGGTTTGCACGCGATGGAAATGTCTAATCATGATGCCAATGACATTTCGTCTGTCTGGACACGCACCAGGCACCCTTGCTTCCTCCACTTGGTCGTGGTACATAGTGCTTCTTCTTGTCAGCCCCTGCCTTCTGAATTAGTCTGCTCGAGATGCCACAACACATTACCGCACACGGGGCCGCTTACACAACAGACCTTGGCTCTCACGGTCCTGGAGGCTGGGCGTCGGCCATCCAGGCGGGGCTGAGGCTGGTTTTTCATGAGATCTGTGTGCTTGGTGGGCAGAAACCGTCTTCTCCCTGTGTCCTCACATGGCCGTCCCTCTGTGTGTGTGTGTGTGTGTGTGTGTGTGTCCTCATCCGCTCTACTTATAGGGACACCAGTTCTACCGGGTTCGGACTCACCAATATGACCTCATTTTACCTTAATCCCTTCTTTAAAGACCCCAGTTCCAAATACAGAGAGATAGTCGGTCACTCCCATTCTGAACCCCTCAGGATTAGGGCTTCAACACGGGAATTTCACGAGACATAACACATCCTGTAATACTTGCTGACTCTGTCCTAGGAAACCGGGTTCCTCAAGGCTTGTCTATGTCTTTCGTTTGCCCCTCGGCGTCCTGCGTTCAATCCGCATCTCATAAACAGGTGCTGTTGCTCAAGGAAGAGTACTCAGTGAGGTATTTCAACATCTGCCTAAGAATTAACACTGCGGAGGTGTTTCAACATCTTCCTGGGTGACACCACAACCTCAAATGAATGCCTAGGCTGGGTGGTAATTACCAGTCCAAGAAAGTACTCATTAGCTCGTTGGATAGATGCCCCCGCGTTGATCACAGAGAGCAAATTTCCACACCAGCTCTCCGTGGAAGGGTTTCCCGTGTATGCCAGTTCCAACCCTGAGCGTTGAGGCCATCAGATTTTTTTTAATAGTTTATTGTCAAATCGGTTTCCACACAACACCAAGTGTTCTTCCCCATAAGTGCCCTCCTCCATCACCACCACCTCTTTCCCCCCTCCCCCTTCCCCTTCAACCCTCAGTTCATTTTCAGCATTCAATAGTCCCTCAGGTTTTGCCTCCCTCTCTCTCCCCAACCGTCATGTGCCTGGTGTGGCAAGAAGCAGTCCTAGCCTAGTCCAAGTGGTGCTGGTGAGGGGACCATATTCAGAGGCAGATCTTCGGTGAACAGGGTGATGGGAATGAATCACTGCAACATACTGTCCATCCGTCCCTATCCTACGAGCTGCCCGTAAATGGGTCATACTCAACAATAGACCACAATGAATCTTTTTCAGCTAAAAACACAAATACGTTGTAAAGGACGAGAAAATAACAAGTCGGTTTCTGGGCACGTGGTGCATCCTCACTGTAAGAATGCTGTGGTCTGCTGCAATCCTGTGGGGAGAGATGAACGTTCTGACGATACCCAGGAAGAATTCGGTGGCTCCGTGTGGTTGAGGATGACTGATGTCTGATGCCCGTTGGAGCAGACGGGCGCCTGAAACGACCTGATGCAAATGACAGGAGACGTGATACGTACGCAGAATAATGTCTGCTTCGGACACAACCTCGCAGCGCTCTGGGCAGAAATTTCAGGGCAGGGAACATTTTCTAAACACAGGCTTTCCTGTTGTTCAGGTACAGGATGGCCAGCAAATCTGAAAGTGGCAGCCATGGAGAAGGTAGCTAGTAGGTTAGATTTACAACAACACGACGGCCCTTAACACTGCTGTATTGTATGGTTGAAATTCCCGGTGAGGCTCCATCTCCACAAACAAACAGAAATCTGTACCTCTCTGGGGTGATGGATATATATTAACAGGATTGCGTAGGGCCATTTCACAACCCCTGCGTCTATCAAAACACCAAGTTGTACACCTTAAATATGGACAATTTTTATTCGTCGATTTTAGGTCGGTAAAGATGGGGGAAAGGCATAGTTGGTTCCTCACCGTTCCCAAGGCAGGGGGCACACCAGGCCATGCTCAGCCCCGCGTGGGAAAGTGGCGGGGTACTCGGGAAGCAGAGGGCAGGGGGGACTTGGACGAGAGTGTTTATTGGGGCTTCCTTGGGAAGAAAAGGGAGAAGCAGGCTGAGCAGGCTGAGCACTGGCCTCTGTGACGGGTTTCCGCTCACTCCGGGGATCAGGGCTGTCTCGCTTTGCAGAAGCACGTCCTGCAAATATTTGGGCAAGTGTCCCAGACCTTGGGGGCCCCAGGAAGGAAGCGTTGGGAGGCATGGGCTCTGAACTGGTTGGTTTGCATTTCAAGGACGTGCTCCCTGCATGTCCCTAGGAACTGGCCAGCCCTGGGAGGCGCTGTCCCTCTGAGCCGAGCAAGACACCAGGCTGTCAGAGCATCCTAAGTACAGAAACCAGGAAATAGGGTGTTCTGGGAACTTTCCCATGGTAAAGGATGCTTACACAATCCCTGAATCCTCTCAAGGAGATATTAGGGGTTCGGAAAAGGGGCTCTACAAATACCAGGGTATGGAACACGCTGTCTTCCAGAAACACACGGACTTGACCTTTGAAAAAGAAGCTGTATTCCCTGGCACATCGTTTTTGGAAACAGCCCTCCGCACACATGTGGCTTTACTTGTGCACGAGAGGCACCTGTTCCAGTCACTGGAAAGCATACGACACCATACGTTGACAGTTGCCTGTGTCATGTACGGATGGCGACTGGATACATCTCCATCCCTCTTGATCCTTTCTACAGTAGTTTCAAAATCCCAAATTACATGCGCGGGGTCCTCACCGAGTCCTTATTGCTCTCTGTGGGCAAACAGTGCATCTTTCCTAATTTGGTCCCCACCTTTTAAATTAGTCTTTTGGAAAACTTGCCCTTCCGTAAATCTTGGCATGAACTGCAACCCCACGTGCCTTGCTTGCTGGCTATCTGGAAAGAGGTCTAGGACCACAAAACGGGCAAAGTAATGAAAGGTTTTGCGCCCAGAAATGTTTGTTTCCTACTCAGAAGCCTCAAGGTAACAGAGTTCCAGGGAGTGTCTTCCGGTTGATAAGATTATGAAGTGCTTTATGTGGCACGGGAGTCTGCAGCGGAGGAGACAGAGCTCAGATTCCTGAGCCTGCCCAGTGGAGCACAGTAGGAACGAGGGCTCCAGCCCCAAGGAGACCTTGTCTACCAGGTGTGGGGGGCTGAATAACGGTCCCCCCCAAAATATCAGGTGCAAACTCCCAAAACATGGGAATAAGTCACCCAACATGAGAATAAGGACTTCCCAGCTGTAACCAAGTGAAGGATCTGAGACAGGGTCACCAGGGATCACAGTGGCCCTAAATCCAATGATGGGTATGCTGACGAGAGACAGAAGAGGAGACACAGACACGGAGGAGAAGCCATGTGAAGACAGGAGGGACGCAGCCACAAACCCAGGGACCCCTGCAGACCCAGAAGCCAGAAGAGGCAGAAAGGACCCTCCTGTAGAGCCTCCGGACGGAATGCAGCTGCCGTGTTTAGAAATTACCTCTGAACTATAATTAAGTCAATAAAATTTTTTTCTTATGTCTAAGCAGCTATCAGATGAACTGTAAACTCCTCTGTCAGCAACCCGGTTCAGGTACTTTTCTACTCCCAGTGGATGGTCTCAAAAAGGTCTCTTCCTCTCCTCACGAGGGCAGTAGGCGTCTGTGTAGTGAATGCACAGCCACCTTGACGGGCAGGGTGTGGGGTTCGTGGCTGTGTCACACCCACCCAGAGGCTGCGTGGCCCTAACCGCAGGTGCCTGGCACCAGGACGTAAAGTTGAGGGCCAGTCCAACTAAGAGAACAGGATGGACTTTATGCTCTAGGTGTCGGTTTAACATGTAAGAGGCTGATATCCTCAGTTTACGGAGAGGAACCAAGTATAGGGACCAAGATGTGTCTTGTTTGCCATCTTCTCCCCGAGTGCCTTGCAGTGGAGGCACCAGGGCAAGCGAGTGAAGCCACAAGACAAGCTGAGACAGAAATATGCAAACTCAGAAAGGGAGAGGCACAAGAGAACGCCGCATTGGTACGTGCACCCCGCCCAGGACAGCTCATTCTTGGGGACAAAGCCAACGGAGCGACTAAGATTGCCCAACGCGGGGTGATTGGATTCGGGAAGTCGGAAACTCTACACGGTGATGGAAGCGATTCATCACCTCCGAGCTCGGCATCTCTGAGCTCCCACTTCTCTGCACCCGGGGCAGCTTCCAAGTCCTCCGCATTGACACCTCCGTCATGTTCCCCCGCGCGGAACCTTCCAGCAGAACCTTCCTTGTCAAGATCGCCATCCTTTCCTCTAAGCGGAGCTAGCGTCAGGACAGGGATCTGTGTGCTCGGCGGATGGCGGCCCGCTCGGTCAGGCTTAGACTCCCGTCTGGGTGCGGGCTGCTCCCACCTCTAGCTGTTCAGACGTGAGAAGCAAAAAGTGATCCCTGTCGGGCCACTTGGTGAGACACTTGAGAAGCTGTGATCCGGAGAGAACACGGGATGAAGCGTCCTTAAGCTCTTAGTGACGCAGTTGTTGGGACTGATGTACTAAAGTGAGGAGAAAGAAATAGAAGAACAGAAGGTGAAGAGCCCATATGATGAGATGAGGAAAGAGAAGGAAGTCAGGTGCCAACATCCCTCAAGGGTCGAAACACATGCCAACGCTTTGCTGGACTTTTTAGTTGAAACTCACAGTGATCCGCCCTAGGCGTTTCCTAGGCAGCCTTTTCTTCCACAGTTTTAACAAAGACTCACATTCTGGAACTTTCTAAGGAATCGTTTCACGTGGGGATACTGTCAATAATAATTGGTTCAGGTTTTAAAGTTTTGGTCCCATGACGAACATACTTGAAAGTCTTGGACGCAGTTCCAGTCATGAGAACCTTGACACAGTAGATCGTGGGTGCCCAAGGTGTCATGGACACTTCTCCATGGGGAGATCAAAAGGTTCATGAGTTTCGGTATTTCCATGCTGTTTTTTCCTTCTCCTGCATCACTGTGGTGTCCAAGGTCTCTCGTGGGCTGAGCTGCCATTCCCCCAAAGCTGTGCCCTCCATCGTAACCCCTGGCACCTGCGGATTGTGGTCTTCATTCAAAAAAGGGTCTTTGCAGATGCGATTAAGGCAAGAATCCCAAGATGTAGGGTAGCCTCCGAGCCAATGACTCATGTCCTTATAACAGATGGAAGAAAAACACAGACCATCTGAAGACAGAGGCGGGAGTTGGAAGAATGCATCTACCAGCCCAGAAATGCCAAGGATGAAAGCCGCCAAAGCTGGTAGAGGTGCTCTGTCACACCCCTCAGAAGCAGCCAAAGCAGCCAGCACCTTGACTTTGGACCTGTGTCCTCCACACGACTGGAGCCTGCATTCCTGTCGCTTGAAGGCACTCAGTTTGTGCAAATTTGTGCTACCCGCTGCAGGAAACTAAAACCAACTTGAACACAATTTTTCCCCATTTCAGGGCCCTCCTGAGCGCTACCCCCCAAGAACCACTCCACCATTTGAAAAGCCACCGTCCTTCCTTACACTTCTGTGGTAGACGTCAGACACGTGCTCTGTTTCCACACTTGGTTTATTATTCATTCACACACGGCGATGACTTGAGAAAGAGGGTGAGGTCTGCAGACTTCTCCCATCACCTTCCTCACAGGTGCAACGTGCTAAATAAACACACGTCCATGGAGGCAATGAATTAGCAGATTCGCAGAGCATGATGTGCCCTCCTGATAATGGTCTGCTAGGGACGGCAATCTAGCGGTCAGAAGCCATTAATTCTTTCTGTGCATGGTTCCCGGTTACTTTTCAACTTCCTCTATGGATTCTGGGCAGATCGGGTACATTTGCCTCTCACCCTGATGGATAGGACTTGGCTATGTGGCGCCTGGCATCCTCCGTCCCTTAAACCATGCCCAGCAGCTGAACTCTGTGGCTGATGGACATTGATAACCTTTTCACGGGGTTATTGGATGATGCTGAGTGAGTCTGATGTTTTCCGGCTGGCATAGGAAGGCTTCATTTCGTGCAGCTAGGAAGCGTTTGCTCTGCCCTCCAGTGATGGGGAGAGGAGAGACACCTAAACACACAAATAAAAAGGCATTTGAGACATGAGTCACCAAACGCTCCCATTTATATTTAGACCCAAAGTTTATAGGATGCTCTCACATGGCTCAGGTTGGGATGCCCATTTAGAACACAGTACAACACTCTAAACTCTCTGTTTCTTGAGAAATACCTTGGGTGTTTGAGAAGAGGAGGGAACCATATGTCCCCAGAAATGTTCTGTAGTTTTCCTGTTTTCAGGAGGCTGGAAAGTAGAATCTGAAACATCCTCAGCCGTACATACTTGTTTTGCTGGACTTTGAATGAGTCATCAAAATCCATCCATCAGAGTCCGTGGAGAGACAGGCCAGACTGGCTTTTGGAGATGATCGGCTTACACTGTGGGATTAGTCTGTCTCCAAGTGACTAGTGCCCCCGGCAGGTGTATCACCTGCTAGTTCTGTCAGGATGCCAAAAATGGGTCAAGATGGACGCAAACGCACTTTTCGTATTGTGTCCATGAGAATCGCAGTTTACAGCTGGAAAGGGGACGGGGACCCATATTCGTGGGAGCCTCAAGACTTGGGGAAAGTGGTTAGAATGTGCCCAGGAAGAGGAAAGACATGTTTATATAATAGAGCACCCTGGCAGGGTCGACTGCTACGTGAGTCTATGGGATGAGGAAGAAAAAAAATTGTCATATAATTGTGTCTCGTTGGGTCTTATGGGCCATGTATCAGTTTGGAAATTATAGAGTTTCAGGTGTTTTTCCAAAATGATTTAAAATAGCATCACTGGAGGCATGGCTGGCATAAAATATGCATTTCTCGCTGGGACATGATCTCATGAACATCTACCTCCAAGGTTATTTGCATCTAGATCTTAAAGTTCTCCAACCAGGGCCCAAACTGGAAAAGTTCAGTGCTTGAGAAGAGGAGGGAACCATATGTCCCCAGAAATGTTCACCTCACCAATTCCGTTTCGTGCAACATAATGCCTAGTGCTCACGGTTTTCAGACCGAATTCTTTTTGTAGTTTCTAAGAGCAAGAGTGCGCTGCGTGCTTTTCGTTGGGAAGGGTCACGGCCGCTGAGGTCCTTAGGTATTTTGCAAAGTCGTTTAGAAGGTGTACTACACCCGCTCATCCCCCTGCACAGCCCTCCATTGAGCGATGTGTCTTTATTTCTCCTACAGCAGCCCACGGCAAGCGTTTATTTTGGGATAAGTAGATTTTCCCGAAAGCTAAAATAAGCCTTCGCAAAGCACTGAGAGACCCATGACAAGTAATTGACAGTGGGCTGTTTCTTAGGTTTTTGGGAGCTCACAGTAATTTCACCTGCCACTCATTTTTTTTTTCCGCAAGAAGCTCTTGTGCGTGGGCCCTTGTGGTAAAGTCTCCGTCTTCGTCATACGCCCGAACTCGAGACACAGCTGGAAGAAAGCATCTAACGCTTCCAAAACGACACCCAGAAAATGAAACTTAAGACGTCCCTTGGAAATTCATGCTACAACCTTGTCTTTCTTCTTCATCTCTAAACCAGTGGGTACCGTTGGCTTTCCCGTCCTCCATCAGCTCCCAGGCGGGACCACCATGATTTGGCTTAACACTGGGACCGCCTTCTTCTCTGTCTCATGTCGTCTTGCTGTCTCCCCGCTAGGCACCAGGACAGACTTGAGTTCAAGTCCTCCAGATGGAGTCCTTCTCCTTCTTCTCGGCCACGTGAATAGTGCGGACTTTGCACTTGATATCCTTGCGTTCATATCCGGAGATGGTCAGTGTTTGTGTTCAGTCCTCCCCAGACTGTCTTTGTGACCTTGGGCATGTCTCTACATGCTCTGCTTCGTGTATATTATCTGTAAATTGGGGCATTAACAGCACCCAACTGATAGGACTTTTGTGAAGACTAAGTGAATGAACACATGTGAATCACAGCCAAGTCCGACCCTCGCTAAGGTTGCGAGAATTACCAACTCCAATGATGGCAATTTTTGTCTTGCAAAATGGATTTGGTTCCGGAGTCTTTATTCTCTATTTCCACCATGCACATGACTCAACACTGTATCTCTAGCTGCAGTTTCTTCTTAAGACCTTCTTATTTTCTTTGTAAATACCAACTTGGTTTGAAATGGTCACCCCAAAGTCAATATGAACTAGTACGTGCTCATTTACCACCATCACCACAACTACCATGATCACCGTCATCATTATCATCATCACCACCACCATCACCACCACCACCACCATGATCACCGTCATCATTATCATCATCACCAGCTCAGCCCAAGGAGCAATCCAATACCATGAAATCTGTGGTGCTTCCCAGCCAAGACGCCCACATAAGGTGAGAGTTATCTGACTGAACCCATCACAAACCAGCATCGGGCCGTCAGTTTTGGGGTTGGTAAGACCACTCTGGGATTCAGGTCAAGGCATCTCAGCGTACGAGGGACCAACTTCTAAACCGTGTGTCAGTCTTCAGTTTGGTGTGAAAGATTTTCCTGTGATCAGGCTGTGGTGCAGACTTCTGTGCAGGTAACGAGATCTGCCTGGGGGGCTAAGGTAGGACCAGAAGAGAAGTCGGTGTCTATACAGCCTGTGTGGACTGAGTATCATAATTAACATAGAGTCAAAAAATTATATTCCTGCCATGGAGTCATACTCAGCATCAAGCCAGAATTGATACTTGGACTTGTAAGTGATAAATATGGCTGTGAACATAGAAAGTCCACAATAACAGCAGCTTACACAAGATAATAGTTTCCTGTCCTTTCCCCCGAAATTCGGGACCAGTGTGTTACTTCTCAGGTCAGGATCCCAAGCCCCTCTTTGTTATTCTACTTGGGACATGTGCCTCCCAGTCCAGGCTCACCTCGTGGTTCAAGATGGCTGCTCTCCTGTTCTCCTGTTTCTGTTCCGCCCAATGGGAGGAAGAATGAGGAAAACGCCGTTCCCTGGGCTGGACCCGAGTCCCGGCCACACACATTTCAAGAGGCTGCACACAGTGGGTCAAGATGTAGGCAACTGAACCTGCCGTTCCCATGGGGGGACCGGGAAGGGGACTCGGCTCGGTAACAGGACAGGTTCTGCCCCGGCATTGGGCATCGTTTGCCCACGTGCATACCGCCCAGTCAGGGACGGATGGACACCACCGAGGGACAGTCTCCTTTCTGTGTTCTATTCCAGATTGTCCCAAAATACACCCCCCAGAACACCGCATCAGACACATGGTCAGCAGACATCAGAAGACTCTGCGTATAAATAGCAAAGAGACATTTCTTGTTGGAACTTCTTTCGTTAAGAGTTCCCGGTGGACAGGAGTGTTGGGGAGCTGTGAGTTGGTCTTTATATAGAGTCTTGTTGACTGACTCCACATGTTCATACACCCAGCCTGCTCAGCTATAGAACTGTGACCTACACACACGTACAAACACGTATGACACACGGATACATTTATATATATATGATTCATACACTATTATCCTTCTCATAACAACGCATTTTATATTATGTACATAGTAACTTGGAGCTCTGAGGACATTCAGTTCTGCACGCCACTTGTTAATACCCATGAAGTGAAGATTTCATTCTCCCACCAAATATTCTGGGCAGTCCTGATGGAAGCTGATTGTTTCTCCTCTAATTAACACAGCCGTTCTGTTTCAACTGGATTCCCGTGTAGTAAACCACAGTCTCATTTCTGCCCGCCTCCAGGAGATCAGAGCCATCTTCATTGGAATGTTGGGTTTTCCCCAACTCTTGGATTAAACAGCCTCTCAGATTGCATTCAACAGATGGTTGGTCACATCCATTTGCTGAGATGTGAGTGTGGCTTTCTTGTGTGTGTGTTTTTAAGTTAATTTATTTTGAGAGAATGTGCAGGAGAGGGGCAGAGACAGAGGGAGAGAGAGAATCCCAAGCAGGCTCTGTGCTGTCAGTACAGAAGGTGATGTGGGACTTGAATTCACATGACATCATGACTTGAGCTGAAACCAAGAGTCGGACACTTGACTAACTGAGCGACCCTGGCGCTCCCCACAGTTTTAAATCTCAGGCAGACTTATTTCTTGGACTATCAGGTTCTTACTGGGACGATGCCACACGGATGCCCTCATCTGAAACATGATCCTCAACAGACCATAGGAGCTATTTCTCTTTCTCTCTGCCTATCCAGACTGTTCAAGTCTGTAGGAACCTACCAGCTTTGCTCATTCCTTTGCACATAACCGTGTAGGGGCAAAGAAAGCCCAGGCATCTTGCCCCCAGCTTTCTGACTCTTAACGGTACTCAAGGATGACCATTGTCATTGCTTAGTGTTGATTGAGATGGCGCTACATCATGGAAGTGACATACACACATGTGAGATCCCTCTAGGGTGGCATGTCCTCCAGTATAAGTCACAGCCCATGTTTTTGTTGAAGTCTCCGAATGCCGGGCATAGACCCTCTGCATACCTCGCTTCCTCTGCTGGTTGGGTTTGCCTCACGCTTGTGGGCATCATATTAGAGAGACACTTTTTTCTTTTTTTATTTATATTTTTTAACATTGATTTATTTTTGAGACACAGAGCACCAGCAGGAGAAGGTCAGAGAGAGACACACACACACACAGAATCGGAAGCAGGCTCCAGGCTCCCCGCTGTCAGCACAGAGCCCGACATGGGACTCAAACTCATGAGCTGTGGCATCATGACCTGAGCTGAAGTCAGACACTAACCCACCTAAGCTACCCAGGTGCCCTGAGAGATACTTTTTTGAAAAAATTATTTTTGCGTGTGAACTAAATTAAAACGAAGCTGGCCAAAAATAGTTGGGCGCTTTTGGTAGCCCAGGCACAAGGGTTTTGTCAGTCTGTAACGTTGAATTGTAAAGGGGTTGCTTTCCTTTAAAAGTCTGAGTTTCCCACAAACATATAGATGCCTCATTTTCTCTGTAAAACATCCCTCTCTTGTTCACCCAGTGGTTTTAATTCTACCATTGACACGCGCCCCCCACTGTTGCCCACCACTTCTATCAGTTTATTCTATTTTAGAAACAAGTGATTTCTTCTGAGGATGCAAATGATAAGCACCCACCCCTACCCCTTGAGAGGACGTGGTTTTGAAACTTCATGCATTTGTCATTCCTGTACCAAGCTCACTTTTCAAAATCACTCTTGCACCTTTCTTTCTCTACTGTCACCCTCCTGCTCTGAGCAGTTCTTTCCAAATCTCCATTACAAATGGTGTCCTAACTGGCTTCCCCACTTGAATGCTCTTCCCCGCTGGAATCCCAGGGATGCAGAAGACTGACCTTCTTTTTCCCACACTTGCCTCCACCCGTGTCTTACTGCCTGCAATCCAAAGTCCGAGATCACCTGTCCACCTCCTCCAGGGTTCAAGTTGTCCCAGACCATCTGTCCTCCATGACCACCATGTTTCTTGCACCTGCCTTGGATTCTGTGTTGTTCTGCAAACAAAACCCGCATGAGTCACTGTTGCCCTGGGTTTGTGGGATTTCCTCCCCCTCGAATATTCTCTTCTCCCCTTCACCAGCGAAAATGCTGCCTCTGTTCCAACCTCCCCTCCAGACTCTTCTCACCTCTGCACATTCTCTTTAGCTTTGGCTCATGGGTTTCACATTCCTCATTCCTGCCCTTGGCTTCATCCAGAGAGTCCTTCACTGACCCCTTCTGGCATCTTCTCGAAGGGGTTCATTGATGTGTCAGTTCATAGATCAATCTGGACTTGAGCAAAGAAGTTTTAAGCTGACCGTAGAGAAAACCCTTCTGGTAACAGCACCTTTGTGGAGACGGTATGCTGATCTGGATCCTATATCCTACTCTCCTGTACCCTTTGTGCTTAATCTTCTAAAGTAAGAGATGGGTGCATCTGAATTACTGAGCCCAAGCTTCTCTCCTTCCCCCTGTGTCCAAGTTCTTTCTTCTTGGAGCCTCAACTATGACTGTGAGCCTGGAGATCCGTTGACTGGACCGTGTCTGTATGCCTGGTGTCCCCAAGGCTGGAGGATTTCTTCACGTATCATGGCTGCATGTTAAGCAGATGGATGAAAGCATGAAGGCATGCAAGCATGAAGGAATGAAGGATGGATGAGTCGGTAGATGGATGGATGGGCAGAGGGATGGTTGGTTGGATGCTAGCTGGATAGATGAATGGGTAGATGTATAAATGAGTAGGTATTTGGGTAGATGGTTGAATGGAAGGATGGGTGGAATGTTTTATGCTGGATGGATGACTGAATGGGAGGATTATAAATAGGTTGATAGTTGGTTAGGTAGATGGTTGGGTAGATGGATGAGTGAGTCGATAGATGGATTTATGAGTCGGTGGATGGATGGATGGATGGATGGATGGATGGATGGATGGATGGATGGGTGGATGGATGGATGGATGGATGGATAGATGGATGGATGGATAAGTCGATGCCTCATCTAATAACAAAAGTCTCCCTACCTCAGTTTCAAGATTTTCCTGTGTGACTTTCCCTCACCAGGCTCTGTCCACCTGGACACTTTTCCACTTCACCTTGGCAGCCTGATGACATTCATCTGCTTGAACGTTATTGACCTGTGGGGTCGCAGGCAGCCCTGGTTGAGTCTCAGCAATTATGTAGGCTGTCCTTCCCGATTCACGAACGTTTGGATCTCAAGCTCTGACTTTTGCTAAGGATACAGTACCAGGTCTCACGAAATGGGGCCAAAATGCAACCATCAGCCACAAAGGCCCAGAAGTAAATGTCTCACTTGGCACCTTTGCTTTTCTGTGGTTCCTCTGTGGGACTCAGTTGTGGCATGAGCTGTGGCCATAAGAAGACTGGTACCTTTGGTCCAATAGGATACAGCCATATCTGATCTAGATAAATACCATTGTTTTTCATTGTTTCTCCTCCAACTCTTTCCCAGTATATTTTCCAAGCCCAGGTTTTTTTGGATCCCTTCCCTGATTTATATCTAAGTTGACTCTCCCAGATGCACACCACACATCTAAAGCCTCTGTTTCAAAATTAGTTGATGGAGCCAAGCCAGTATTGAGCGTCCAGATGGCCTCAACCAGAGATGGGTCATCCATACTCCTATTTTACCCAGAAGGATGAAGTAACAAACTGAAGATTTTTGTGCCTGCACTTATTCAGGACAGTAAGTTCCCGCAGAGAAAAACCAATGCTTGTTGAAGGGAAGTTAAAGGAGAGAAAAAGACAACATTCAGTTCAGTTCGCATTAATTTATTCCCAAGGAACGGTCTAGTGACAGCACAACAAATGAATGTACAGGAGCAGAAACTGCACTGAAAATCATTTAGGATGCTCAGACCAGACCAATTTGTCAACAGGCCACTTAGACGCTGTCTCACCAGGAGCTTTGACCATCACTTTAGTTGTTGCCAGGCCACCGAGGAAGCTCCACAGCCCGAAGGAGGGAATCAGTCAGACCACTGTCTTCCTGGGATAAAGTAGAGAGGGAGACGGTCTTCTGGGGCCAGACTGTCATCCCAGAAGCCCTAGTGGCAACTAGTGATGATGGTGATGGTGATGGTGATGGTGATGGTGATGGTGGTGATGGTGGTGATGGTGATGGTGATGGTGATGGTGATGGTGATGGTGGTGATGGTGGTGATGGTGATGGTGATGGTGGTGATGATGGTGATGGTGATGGTGATGGTGGTGATGATGGTGATGATGGTGGTGATGATGGTGATGGTGATGATGGTGATGGTGATGATGGTGATGATGGTGATGGTGATGGTGATGATAATGATGGTGATGCTGGTGATGATGATGGTGGTGCTGATTGTGACGATGATAACAATGGTGATGGTGGTGATGATGGTGATATTGCTGATGGTGGTGATGGCAATGATGGTAATGTTTTTGCTAAGCTATATGGCACATGTCAAAAAGCAAGGTCATGCACTCTTCCGTTTTGAGTTGTCATGTAAGATCTTCCTCTTTGATCTGAATAAACACAGTTTAAGGCAAATGTCAGAATGCTTCTTCCAGAGTTTCTGCTCTGGACTTTGTAATGAATAGAATTGTGTTTCAATTTTTTGAGCAGCCCTGGGCATCTGTTGAGGACCACAGGCCAATGTCAGAGGGTGACAGAGAAAGATATTACCCATCTCCCTGCTCTTCTTGGGTGACATGGTGTCAATATCCAGTAAATATTGGTTGAACATATAAAGTAGTGATGACTTAACTATTATTATTTCTCAAAGAAGTGAAACCAAATCAAATTCAGGAGTCATCTCTCTTAGGTATTATTCCATCAGTTCATATTTTTCCCCTAGACTTACTTTATTTTTTAATGTTTATTTTTGAGAGAGAGAGAGAGAGAGAGAGCATTAATGGGAGAGAGCCAGAGAGAGAGAGACACACACACACAGAATCCGAAGCAACTCCAGGCTCTGAGCCATCAGCACAGAGCCTGACGTGGGGCTCGAACTCACAGACCCGAGCCGAAGTTGGATGTTCAACCAACTGAGCCACCCAGGTGCCCCTCCAAAGATTTACCCAGAAAGGAATTGGTCTATATGAACCAGGAAGATGTAAATTCAGTGCTAAGACTCGAGGCTCAAGGCTCAGTTCCATGTGTCTGAGCCTCTGCCATTGGGACATGAGGGTTCTTGTGTTCCCAATTCAGAAAGCCATGTGAGCTGCATAAAGTTGATGTTGTGAAGTCAGGTGGACAGATTTTCAGACTGTATCCCCTAAGTTGAAAAAAAACACACACAATGTGGATTTAAAAGAAAGTAATGGAGTTATAAGCATGCCATAGATAAGAGTGGATTAATGATATTGTTCTCTCATTGCCATTAATACTTTTAACAAACTAACCAGTCTGTGAGCCAACAGAAGGAGGACTCGGAATAGAATATTTCATCCCAAGAAGCAGGACTCATGGAAAGAAGCTATCATGTAGAATTGTCTGATGTGACAGGTAGCATCCTATCACTCATTTCCAAATTCCCATTCTTTGCAACCCTCATGTCTCCTTTGTCATACACAGCAGGGTATCTATCTCTCCTGTCACCTTCCCAACAGGTGGCTTTCACCACTGATGGGCAGCCTGCTGATCTGAAAGGAAATGAAATACATTTAACAAGTCAATCATAAGTGGAGAATTCTACCGGAGTCTCTCTCTCTGCGTCTCTCTCCGTCTGTGTGTGTGCCTGTCTGTGTGTCTGTCTACCAGTCTGTCTGTCTATCTCTCTTTCTCTCTCTCTCTCTCTCTCTGTGTATGCATGTGCGTGTCTGTGTGTCTATGTCCTAGGTACAACAGAATGACTGGTAACCAGGATGTCCTGTCCATTGAAGGTTCTGAGGGATGACCCTTGAGTGCATGACTCCTGCTGGCATTTCTGTTTCACTGTAGACATTTTCCACTCAATAGATACCGTCCACATTTCAATTCCCAAGCATCCCAGGAGAGCCTGCACCAGGTTGGGGCTATGCAGGCATAAAAGACCACCTTTTATATGCCCCCTCAGGTAGGATATACCAATTTTGTCAACACCTAACACACAGGATAATATTAAGTATGACATCCCTTGGATACAGTTTCCACACTCCAAAAATTATTTTAAGTCTTTTTCCGTGGAAAGTTTTCTTCGGTGAGCAGTAATTTCAGATGTGACTCTTCGTTTTATCACCCGGTGTTCCACCCCCACACGACGTAAGTAATACTGTGTTATGCATTCAATGTTTGTATAGATTTGCTTATATATTTGCCATTTTCTGATTCCTTCACTTCTTCTATTTCTAGAACCTTCAACTCGGGTTAATTTTGGTTTTCTGGATGCACACTCTTGATGTTTTCCTTCTGTGATGGTCCACCGAGGAAATGTTCTTAGGGTGTTGATTTTGCACCTGTATTGATTTCGGCCCCCGTATTTGGAAGCTATTTTCTCTGAGGTCTGTTTCCTTTTAATGTATCAATTCTTTTATTTTTCCTTCTTAAATATCTGGCTTCGACCCCTTGATAAATGTCTGTTGTAAGCCTCGCCATCAAGTCTTTGAATGTAAAATTTGTTTTATTCTCTAGCAGCTTTTAAGATATATTTATTGGTCTTTCATGTCCTGAAATTTCAGATGACGTGTGTGTGTGTGTGTGTGTGTGTGTGTGTGTGTGTGTGTGTTGTGTGTGTGCACACATTTATTTGTGTTCTTCCAGGGACTGATGTGATTTCCTGTATATGTGGGTTGCTCCCTTTGGGATTCTGGGTTCTGGTTAATTCTGAGTCATCACCTGTCCCAATATTCCTGTTGTTTCCTCTTTCCTGTCTTCCTAACATTTACAGCTCTTCTTCCCTTCTACGCTTCTTCGTATCTCTTTCCCACGTTTCATGTCTATGTCCCTCCTTCCTGGCTTCTGGATAGTGGAGCCCTCCAATTCACCAATTCTCTCTTCCCTTATGTCGTTTCCACTTTTAACCCCATCCACTGACTTTCAAATGTCACTGTTCCTATTTTTCATTTCTAGGAGCTCGATTTGGTCTTTTTCCGGTCAAGCTTGCTTTTCTTTCTTTGGGTTGGTCCCACCGCCATCTGTATCTGGTAATTGAGACCTCTGAAGTCCTTGTTGCTTTGTTGATTCATGTCTCGTGCCTGTTAAGTCCCAGGGACCTACATCCTCATGGGTTTAGTCATCTGTACATTTGAACCACTCATGTTCTTTGTGACTAGGAAGAAGGTATATTCCTCCACACGCATTTGCTTTTTCTGGGTGTGTCTGTGGGGTCAAAGCTCAGACTGAATGTAGGATATAAAGATGTTATTCATTCTGAATGATTAGAGACCTTGCTATGGAAGCTATTACGTATTTGATATTTCACATTTCATTACTGTCCCAAGGACATTGTCAATTCAGGAACATTTTATTTTTTTAACATGTATTTATTTATTGAGAGACACTGCATGAGCCGGGGAGGGTCAGAGAGAGAGGGAGACACAGAATCCAAAGCAGCTCTAGGCTCAGAGATGTCAGCAGAGAGCCCGATATGGGTCTCAAACTCATGAACCGTGAGATCGTGACCTGAGCCACCCAGGTATCCCAATTCAGGAACATTTTAAACTGAATTCAGAGTTTGGGGCTTGGCAGGGAGAATATGGCGGACAGATGGACGGTTAGAAATTCTCAGTGACTTCCCTTTGCCTCCCTGGGTTCGGGCCAACCTTCTCTTGTGCAGACTCCCCAAGATGAAGGTCATGTTTGCGTCTTGTCCACTCTTTTACTGAAAGTACACTCAGCGTCTCCTCAACACCTTGGTGTCAGGACCCCTTTACATTCTACGTCATGACTGAGGACCCAAAATTTTGTCTGTGTGATTTATATCAATTCCTAGTGAGAATGAAAATTAGGAGATTCAGGTGCGCCTGGCTGGCTCAGTCTGTAGAGCCCCAACTCTTGATCTTGGGATTGTAACCTTGAGCCCCACGTTGGATGTGGAGATTACTTTAAAATAAAACCTTTTTAAAAAAAAAAAAAAAGGAAGAAGATTGTCACACAGGTGTTGACTGACATAGCTAAAAGCAATGATCACGGGCGCCCAACTTCAGCTCAGGTCATGATCTCGTGGTTTGTGGGTTTGAGCCCCAATTCGGGCTCTGTGCTGACAGCTCAGAGCCTAGAGACTATGGCAGATTCTGTGTCTCCCTCTGTCTCTGCCCCTCCCCCATTTGCTCTCTCTCTCTATCTAAAAAATAAACATTAGAAAACATTAAAAAATCAAAAAGAAAGCAATGCATTCTTACTATATGATGACTACCTTGTATTCTTAGTGCGTGAAGAATATTTTTGTCTTATATGATGAATATATTCTATTCTTACTTAGTATGACCTAAATAGTTGAAACATTTTTAAATTTTTTAATGTTTATTTATTTTTGAAGGAGAGAGAGGGACAGAGCATGAGCAGGGGAGACGCCGAGAGAGAGACATGACCTGAGTCAAAGTCCGACAGTCCACCGACTGACCCACGCAGGTGCCAATCTGGGGCTTTTAATAAGATGCTTTAGAGTCAGACTCATGTGGCACCTTCAAGTTGTTTCAGCGGGAGTGTTGGGTCAAATCAGCTAATCTTCCCTGTGACCAGAAATAGAACATATGAAGACACTTCCCCAAGGTACATTTAAGAAGACCACGGGAGAATAAGGATCTGACGGGTATAAATTATTTAGTGCAAGGAAAATCTACGGCCCTATCATCAAATCCATATCCATAAAATATACATTAAGGTTTTCTTAAGCCCTATATTAGCTTAAAAAGGAAAACAGCATTAACTCAAATAGTGTACATGTGATTGGCCGTAGTTTTAGTCATCATGTCATGAAGGTAGGATTTCAGCACAAGAGATGAAGAAAGCTACCATGGGAGTGGAATTTTAAATGTTTGTTTTATTTTATTTTTTTGAGAGAGAGACAGAGAGACAGAGTGGAAATGGGGGAGGGGCAGAGAGAGAGGGAGACAGAATCGGAAGCAGCTCCAGGCTCCAAGCTGTCAGCACAGAGCCCGACACGGGGCTCGAACCCACGAACCGTGAGATCATGACCTGAGCTGATGTCAGATGCTGCTAAACCGACTGAGCCCCCAGGTGCCCCTGGATTTTTAAAACTCTCTCTTGATGGCTTTGGGTAGGACTCCTGGGTGGCTCCGTCTGGTAAGTGTCCGATTCTTGCGTTCGGTTCGTGGCTCATGAGTCTGAGCCCCGCATCGGCTCTGGGCCGACAGTGTGGACGCTGCTTGGCATCATCTCTCTCCCTCTATGTCCGTCTCTCTATCAGAATAAATAACTAAACTTAAAAAACTTAATTGAAAAATAAATGGCTTTGAGTGATGAAAGAAAGGAAATTGACACAAGAGAATAACATAATCAGCATTTCAAAACTTTGGGGATGTGACCAAAGCTACTCTCATTGGAAGCCAAGAGGGATTGACGTTTTTGGAATAAATTTAATTTTTATATAATGAATCAACCACCAAATGAGAAATTTATAAAGAGAAACATACATCTCAGGAAGCAATAAATCACTTTTTTTTTTAATTACGAGAAGACGAGTTTACTACATGAGCAGGTAGGTGAAGAGAAAAGTGATAAGTGATTCACCAGCACCGTAAAACCCAGACTTGTTCCCGAAGCCTCCAGGGGCCTGGGTGCTGTGGACTCAAGCCAGCTGTCTGATCTCTAATGCCACCTGCATTTTCTTGTTCCATCATTTCTGACACCTGCGCCTCCTTGCTGGTCAGGGATTGCAATCGACCTCAGGGCCTTTGCACGGACTGTTCCTCCTGCTAGAACTTACGATGCCCACAGAGAAGCAGCACCACTGTCTACTTCTGCTCTCTCTGGCTTACGTTCCCATGTCAGCTTGTCCGAGACTCTTTCTCACTTTTAATTCCTCATCCTGTTTGAATTTCATCACACCTGCAATCACATGTGAATTTTGTGCACACACACACGTGTGTTTTCTTTGGTTGTCCACTGATTCCCTCCACCAGGTAGAAGATCTAAGTATTACTTCTGTTCTTTTGCGTGCACCTGTTAGGACCCTGTGTGGGTGGAAAGAGATGCTGAATAAATCTATTTTTAATTTTTTAATGATTATTTATTTTAGAGCATGACCAGGGGAGGGGCAGAGAGAGAGGGAGACACAGAATCGGAAGCAGCTCCAGGCTCTGAGCTGTCAGCACAGAGCCCGATGTGGGGCTCGAACCCACAAACCGTGAGATCATGAGCTGAGCCCAAGTTGGAAGCTTAACCTACCGAGCCCCCCAGGCGCCCCTCCAGGTACTGATATGATTCGGAGTTTGGACAAGAAGAAATGCCTCCAGGAATCGGGGAGCCCCTCCAAGGAATCACGAAAAATTCTGTTTTGAAACTGCAAGAAAAGAATCTCAGTTTTCAGGAATGTTCCTGGCAAATAATATGAACATGGATGAAGACAATCACATCTGTCATTACATCACAAAAATAATCGACATGAAAAAGTGAGGCTCTCCCCAGGCATTCCGGACGCACGCTGTGGGTCATGGGGATGAAGAGAGAGAAAGCGAGGGGTCTTGCCTTCCTCCTCCCTGCGATCCTGAGATGCCTTGATTTCAATCAACACGACGTGCCTCCTGTTTTGGTTCTGGGTTTTATTTTTAGTTCTGTCTTTCTGTTTGCTGTTGTTCTTTTATTTTATTTATTATTTTTCTCGGTAGGCTTGGCTTGTCCTCATGACTGACGCAGGAGCCATCTGAGTGCGGTGTATTTTCTGCACCAGATCAAGAGAAAATTGAGTATTCCATGACTCAGGCTACCAACCCCATACTTTTCGCTGCAAACGTGGCTAATTATTCGCGGCGACCTCTCTCTGGATTAATTTATGCACGCCTATTTCTTGCTTCCGAGAAGCCAAAAGAAGGCACAACACCGGGGCTGCGGAAAACCGGTAATTGTCGCTGTCAGCCTGGCCCCCCGTCGCGAGGGAGGTTGGAAATGTAATCTCCCCGTTCGTGCAGATTTAGAGACAGGAGAAGGTGTGTGGGTCTGACCTCTTTTCTGCGCCCTGTTGACAGACCCGTGGAGGCTGGTCCAGAGCAGAGCCCCCCGGGATGTGCCGATGCCCAGGTTGTCCCGGAAAAGTGACCGCTTCCCCTTCGCGGCGTTCACCCCTTGGAACGTGGTTCACTGGGGTCGTGCCGTAAAGATCGACCGTGACTTCGTGTTTTTCACATTTATTTATTTTTGGAAGCAGAGAGACAGAGCACGAGCAGGGGAGGGTCAGAGAGAGGGGGAGACGCAGAATCGGAAGCAGCTCCGGGCTCCGAGCTGTCAGCACAGAGCCCTACGCGGGACTCGAACTCAGGAACCGTGAGATCATGACCTGAGCCGAAGCCGGAGGCTTCACCGACTGCGCCCCGCAGGGTCCCCCGTCCTTTGCTTTATTAAAGTTGCTTCCGCCTTGTGGAGCTTTTTCCAGAGAAGGTTGGATTTGCTCAGAGAGGAGGGCGTGGATTTCACCCAACAACCCCTTTCTTTGTCCCCAGGTCCCAGGTGGAGAGCTCGCTGTCCCTGAATGATTCATCCCTTCCTTTCTTCCCCAGAACCTTGACACGAGCGCTGGAAATGTCAGCTGCGGGTCCTGACACGTCTCCGGTGAACAGGGAGCGGAAGGCGGGCATTTTCCAGTTGGCTTCCTTCCGATGGAAACGAATGTGCCGGAAAGATAGGGCGCGGGAGGGGCAGCCCCAGGGGGTGTGGTCCTCGGGTTCTCCCCGCGGGGACGTTTCTGCCCTGAATTCCCTTCGGGAGGCACAAAGGTGCAGCGGTATCTTCTAGGCAGACGCACGGGTGTTTTCTAGGCAGGAAAGACGGGGGAGACGTCGGTGTGGGGGACAGAAGCCCAGACGGTGAGCGCTGAGGCCACCTCGACGCCCCCCGGTGTGTCCCCGCCATGTACCATCGATGTCAGGGAGCAAATGCCAGGAACAGACACAAGACCCAGAAGGGCACGGCGCCCCTGCCTCCCCACGGAAGAGACCCTCTGGTACATGAGCGCGTTTGCTGATGCGCCGTGACGTGTACCCCACACAGAACTTGTCACCCT
>NC_043717.1:845235-846437 GCF_006229205.1 Suricata suricatta | reverse complement strand
GAGACCCAGGCAGGACCCCTGAGACCCAGGCGGGACCCCTGAGATCCAGGCGGGACCCCTGAGATCCAGGCAGGGCAGGGCTGTGTTTCCTCTTGAGGCTCCAGTGGACGGTCCTTCCTGCCTCTTGCAGTCTCTGGGGCTTGTGGCTGCGTCCCTCCCGTCTCTCCCTCGTCATGTGGCTTCCTGTGTCTGTGTCTCGTCTTGTCTCTCCCAAGGACACCTGTCACTGGATCTCCGGCCACCCTGACCCAGGATGATCTCATCTCTGATCCTTCAGTTCATCACACCTACTAAGGCCACATTCCCAAGTACGACCCCAGTCCCAGGTTCCTCAGGGTCAGGACGTGCATGTGTGTTTTGGGGTTACCGTTGGACCCACTACAATGCTAAACATTTGCCGGCGAAAACACACTCCTCTTGAAATTTCTTCCTTCTGTCCCCTCAGCCCTTCTTCTCCGCTGACTGTGGTCTTAACGATGCCATTACTTTTCCCAGCGTGTCGGGCAAAGGGCTTTCCAGCGACTCTGCTGGTTTTCCTGCGTGTCCATCTGTCCGTCCATCCCCGTGTCCGTCCTCAGCCCTCCCCTCTGCTCAGCTGTGCTGGTCCTCGCTGCCCAAAGCCACAACCCTGCCTCAGTTTCCTCCCTGCTCTGTGGGACTCATTAGACTCCCCTCCAGAGGCTCTTTTCCCGCCAGTCCGCTGGGTTTCCCGCTGCTTTCTAACGCTTCCAGTCTTGTGAGCGGAGTCGATTTCCTCTGTGAGTCTTGCTCCATCGTCCCGGGTCCCCGGCCCTTCCCGCTCTGGGCAGAACCCCGAATTCCGTTCAGGAGGCACCAAAACAGCGGAGGAAGGGGGTGCCTGGCCGCACGTTCCGCAGCCGCAGGGACTGTGGATTCAGATGTGGGGACGATGCCATCGGGCCGGTGCGGGCAGGTGAGCCTACTGTCAGGGTAGCAGCCCGTCTACACTGAAGCATCGTCCGAATAGAGAAAGGTCACTCACCCCTCGGAAGTGGTGCTCAGCCTCTGCACCAGAGTCGGCGGGAACACAACAGAGCAAAACTAAAGAGCAAGCAAAAGAGGAAACACCTGCTCTCCGTCTGTCCAGACTTCCCAGTTTCTATCAGGTCTAATCCTAAAACGCAACGAGGGACCAATCAGAGAGCGACACCCAAAAGCCATCCCTTAAACACTGTGTAACC
>NC_043717.1:840156-845135 GCF_006229205.1 Suricata suricatta | reverse complement strand
CCGTCCCCAGCCAACCGCCAGTGCCTCGTTCCAAGAGTCTGTTTACTCAATGTTACACGTGCAAAAAACGCTCTCTGTTATTTGTTTTCGACGTGCAAATGACACATGGCCGTCGGGTCCATCCATGGGGTTGGGCTTCTTCCTTTTTCAGGGCTGAATAATATTCCATTCTCGTACATACAGATTGGGAGCTCTGATGGACATTTCAGAGCTTAGGGATCCTTGGGATCCCATTGGACCGAGGTCTGAGCTAAAATCAAAATACAATACTCATACACAAATGTACAGTGTTTACAGACAAAGGGGCACCAAGTCCAGTTCTCCCGCACTTCTTCCTGGAGGCCTGTGTCATCCTGTATTTTCTTCAATGGTCTGTCCCCCTGCCTCTTGGTTCCCCTTGGAAATTCAGGCGACACAGCGAAGAAAGGTGTCAAGTGCACAGACTGATAGTGCGGACGCGAGTTTCTGGAGAGGCGGGTAGGGCGTGTGGACAGAGTCGCCGCACCTGCCGGCTCCTGGCGGAGAGAACACAGCCCTGATGCGAACCACACAGAGGCACACACAACGGCCTCGGCAAGAATCACAGGTCCCACCGCGACGTGGTTTCAGAATCTGAAACGGGGCCTCCTGCTGTCCCCTGGCAAATGACAGACAAGGTGTTGCTGAGATGGGACGGGTAAGGCGTGGGTGTTTCCGATAACGGTGCACCTGGGCCACGGAGGAGGGGCAAATGCAGACGGGGGAGAAGGGGGTCATTATCCCGGGGGGAGGGCGAGGACCGCCGGAGGAGGGGGAGGGCCGGGGGCAGCCAGGGCGGCAGGGCCCATGACAAAGCCTGCGGTGTGACGATTACAGCCTGGCTGGGTCCTCTCCTCCCCCTTCCTGCATTTGGCTGTCGTGTTTTATGACCTCTACCATCTCCGCTAGGTTCCAAGCACCGTGTGCGCGTTTGGGGGAAAATACGGGGTCGTCTCGGCCGTCAACGAATCGAAGGCTTTGGGGGACAGCGGACGATGAAAAGAATAGGAATCTCTCTTCATATGAACGAGACAAAGAAAGATTTTGGGGCAAAAAGAGCTACATTTCAGAAAGAAAGGAGTTTGGTCGTTATCCAAGATCCCTGTGCAAAAGTTGAGTTTGCGGAAGAGTGAATGAATGAATGAATGAATCTGGATGCTTGCAGCAAAAATAAATAAAACTGGTTTGCCCACTCCCGGGAAGCAAATGCGCCTCAGTGTTTGCACTCACCCAAGACGTATAACATGGCGCCCGAGGAATGCAGGAGAGTGTGCAATCTCTACACGGTGTGCCTGAAACGAACATCGTCCTGTATGTTTACTATCCTGGAAGCAAAGTAAAAAACGGAACTAACAAACCCCCACATTCCGAATGGTTAAAAAAAAAAAAAGTCAGGATGGAAATACAGATCCGAAATCTGCGAATGTTTACCCGGAAGTCAGGAGGAAATCAGGACGTGACCGGACGGGGGGCTGGTTGAATTAAAACAGAACTGTGTGTTGGTGTTTGAACTCACGCACGGCACGTAGAGTGCATCTACCCAGAATGCCGTGCGCGGTTTCGGCACGGAGTGTCCCTTTGAGGTTCGTATTTGGCTGCCCTTCCTCATAAATGTGTACGGAAGTCCCATCCTATAGACTATGCAATGTTCCGGGCTCTCCGGGCAGGTGCGTGAATAAACATGATCACATGAGTCGCTTACGTGGGCACCTTGAGCTCATGATCTCGTGCTTCGTGAGATGTGCAACCGACACATGAAAAAATGCTCATCGTCGCTCATCGTCAGGGAAACACAAATCAAAACCCGACGAGATACCACCCCACACCCACCAGAACAACTGCCATCAACAACTGAGGACACAACAGATGTTGGTGAGGATGCACGGAAACAGGAACTCTTGTGCTGCTGGTGGGAGTGCAAACTGGTGCAGCTGCTCTGCAAAAACAGTCTGGAGGTTCCTCAAAAAATTAAAAATACAGCTACCCTGTGACCCAGCAATAGCACGACTAGGTATTTATCCAAGGGGTGCGGGGAGCTGATTCTAAGGGGCACGTGCACCCCAGTGTTTACGGCAGCGATGTCAATAGTAGCCAAAGCAAGAAAACAGCCCCAAAGTCGGAAACTTGACGCACTGATGACCCGAGGCAGCCGGCGCTGAACGGACAAAGGGGGGCCCGCGACGTGCAGACCCCAGGCTGGCTTCTTGTTTCCTGCTGCCTGAAGGCTCCGTCCCGCGGTGGAAACATGCCGTGACTCTGTCCCCCGCGGCTCCCGCAGATTTATGGCCGTTTGCAGCCACGGCGCCTCATGGCTTCTGGCCATCTGTTAGTCATCGAAACTCACGGATGGCGTCGTTATTATGACCGGCAGGACTATGAACCGCGGTGTGGTCTTCCCAGCGCCGGATTATTTATAGGAACGGGGCCCGGACACGGAGGGTGAGGCAGAGAACAGGACGGGGCGAAGCAAGCGCAGGCACTGCGGTGAGGGCACAAGGCTCACCTTCGCTTTCCAGACCATCCCTGGTGACAATGGGATCCTTCTCCTCTTTCCCCTTCCTGCCCCCCAGCATGCCAGGTCCTCAGTAGCGGGGGACACGCCTCAGGAAAAGTAACTGTTACATGGACGTTTCCCAAGGATGAACGTTAAGGCGGCGTCAAGAATCCTGCTCATAAAACACAACACACGAAGCCACGCATCTGCAAGACCTTGCAAAACACCCATGGATGTATCAGCCGAGTAAAAGGGGAAAAAATAGCGATCGCCAGGGAAGTTCAGAACGAAACCACAAGGGGAAAGCACATCACCCCGGACCGAATGCCCGAAGCGAGTAACTCAGGCAACAACGATGCTGCTGAGGGCAGACGCATCTCCTGGCACTGCTGGTGGGAACGCAAACGGTGCACCTGCTTTGGAAACCAGTGTGGACATTCCTCAGAAAATTTAAAACAGAACGACTCAATGATTCAGCAAGTGCAGTGCTAGGTATTTATGTGCAGCAGAGAAAAATACAGACGCAAAGGGGCACGTGCACCCTGATGTCAAGCAGCGCTGCCGACAATGGCCAAACTATGGAAGGAAGTCCAATCTCTACCGACTGGTGAGTGGATAAGGAAGACGTGGTGGATACACACCATGGAATATTCCTCAGGCACCGAAAAGAACAAAATGTTGCCGTTTGCAACAATGTGGTTGGAGCCACAGTGTCTTATGCAAAGAGAAACAGATCCCGGAGTCAGAGAGCAATCTGATTTTACTCATATGCGGAATGTAAGGAATGAAACAGATGAACAGAGCAGGGAAAAAAAGGCAGAGAGGAACCAAGAAATAGACGGAACAACAGAGAACACAGTGATGGCTACCGGAGGGACGAGGGTGGGGGGATGGGCCAAACAGGAGGTGGGGACAAAGGAGGGAGCTTGTCGTGATGAGTCCAGGGCGGAGGGTGCAGGTGTTGAATCAGCATATTGTACACCCAAGACTAGCGGTCCCCTCTACGCGAACTCGCTGGAATTTAATTCAGATCTTAAGGAAAAAAGAACAGACATGCTATGGGAGCCCCCCAGGGAGACCAGAAGCCACGTCCCGACTCTGGCCGGATGGCGGAATTTCCATTACTGTGCAAGGACACGGGCCTCCGTAGACTCCAGGTCCGGGCCACGTTACCCACGAGGGGGTCGCGTTGTAACGGATCTCTTCACAAGCCGGAACAGCTCCCTCCGAGATTGGGGTTGTCACGCATGCGAATTACGGGGAATGACAGGCTCCGCATGGAGGAGAGCCCTTTAAAAAAAGAAAAGGTGTCCGACTTATGAAAGGGACGGAAAATGCATTTCACGGATGCCGATGCTCATTCAGCGCCTGGGAAGGCTGACGGGGGCACCGGGCAGACGAGGGGGTCGAAAGTCACGGACGCGGCGTTCGGGGACATTAGCCAAGGGCAAGGCGTTCCTTGCGGGAGCGTCCCACCCCCTTATCAGAAATCACAGGGTCTAGAAAGGCTCTCCGAACCCACCCCCAGGGTCATGGTCCAGGTGCAACGGGGGCCCCAAGACATTCAGATCCACATCCCGACCCCGAGGAAGCTGGGAACGGGGTCTCCCTGGGGGAATACGGCCTTTGCAGATGCGACTACGTGAGGGATCAGAGATGAGCTCATCCTGGATCAGGGTGGCCCCGAACCCAACGGCAGGTGACACCTTTATGAATTAACCACATTGTCCAGGGTTGATGCCACGGCCCAGAGACCGCAGTGAGTCCTCCTGGCCACCAGAGGGCGATCTGCGGACACGAGTCCCCCCTCTCCAGAGAGTTTAAGCTTTGTTGGCCTAGGATTCGTAAACATTGTGTGGTTACTGCTAATTCACCTTTATCTTTGAGATTAGAATGACTGCTTTTGTACGCTGTTCCTTCAAAGGAGTGCATGGTGGCGGGTTCATATGTATAATTTCCTCTTTTCCCTCCAAAAAGTCCCTCCACCCCCAAAACATCCGCTTCCACAGGGTCTAAATGGGTGCTCCCTATTTACACGTCTTCTACTTCCAGACAGAGCAGGACCCCTGAGATCCAGACAGGCAGGACCCCTGAGATCCAGGCAGGACCCCTGAGATCCAGGCAGGACCCCTGAGATCCAGGCAGGACCCCTGAGAACCAGGAGGGGCAGGACCCCTGAGACCCAGGCAGGACCCCTGAGATCCAGGCAGGACCCCTGAGGTCCAGGCAGGACCATTGAGATCCAGGCAGGACCCCTGAGATCCAGGCAGGACCCCTGAGATCCAGGAAGGGCAGGACCCCTGAGATCCAGGCAGGACCCCTGAGATCCAGGCAGGACCCTTGAGTTCCAGGCAGGACCCCTGAGACCCAGGCAGGACCCCTGAGATCCAGGCAGGACCCCTGAGATCCAGGCAGGACCCCTGAGATCCAGGCAGGACCCCTGAGATCCAGGCAGAGCCCCTGAGAT
>NC_043717.1:838555-840056 GCF_006229205.1 Suricata suricatta | reverse complement strand
TCCCTTTCTCCTCTGTGACTTACATTCTTTTATTTTATTTTTAAGTTTATTTATTTATTTATTTTGAGAGAGACAGAGCACAAGCAGGGGAGAGGCAGAGAGAGAGAGAATCCCAAGCAGGCTCCATCTGTCAGTGCAGAGCCTGATGCAAGGCTCAGGGTCATGAACCTTATGATCACGACCTGAGACGAAATCAAGACCAGCTGAGCCCCCAGGCGCCCCCCTTACCAGGAACTTGCTAGAAGGTGACGGTCCATTGTTCATGCGTCCATCTGTGCACGGTGGGTTCAACCTGAATGACACTCTCCTTGCTGTGTCCATGTGGTTCATCTGTGAGCCCCGGGAAGCCAGGGTGTGTGCCCCATCCAGTCCCCATGCCGTGTAGACGGCTTCCTGCTGCTGAGCTCCCCCAGCCGCCCGCCATCTTGTTTTCCCCCTTTTACCCACACGGACCCGGTGTCTCCATTTCACCCCTCATTTTTCCTCTTTCCACTTTAGCCCCTGGGTCCACCGTTGGCTTCTTAGCTCAGCGACACTCTTCCCCACAGGTGGGTCTCAGGTTTCCCTGGTTTCTACTTGGATTTGTGGTGCATGAGGGGCGAGTCCCTCCGTTCTGCTCAGACCTCCTCCCGCCTCCATATGCTTTCCCGCGGCAGGCTGGCCTTGCAGAGAAGGAGAGTGCGCTGGGGCAGAAACAGAACGTGAGATGGACAGTGCGCTTCACACAGAAAATGAGTGTTGCTTGCCATTAAATTCAAAATTCCCACAATTTGGGGGAGGTGGCCTTGTCCCAGGGCACCATGGGTATTGCATACAGTCGGCTACAAATGTTGCTGTGGTTGATCTCACCTTTTGGTTATAGACCCGCTCTGGCTTCGCTTCACCATTCTGCACGTAGTTGGCTACACGGTGTTTGGTCATCGCCATCAAAGTCGTGCTTATTGGTATTGGCATTTTCGGGTCAAAGGATATACATGCTTTTCAACTCACATACACATCACAGACATGTGACCTTCCCGTCGGAGATTCTTGAAGGGGATACGCTTGTCCAAGCGCATTACACTGCGTCTGATGCGGCATTCCACTTATTAGCACATCAGTTCAGGGTTTCAGGACGTGAATATCGTTTTGATGTTTAGAGTCTGCGCGCTGACATTGGCCGTGGTCTCCCACAAAGCACCGGGCCTGCAGGCCGAGCGCTCGCTGCGGTGTGTGACTCTCCTTGGAAAACCGTGACGGAAAAGTTGGCTTGGCCTGGCGCGAAACGGCACCGCACACTAGAGATTCATTGTCCAGGCGCTGGCGGCCGGGAGTCCGAGGACCCGGTGGGGCTGAGGCTGGGGATCTGAGGTCCAGGCAGGGCTGAGGCTGGGAGTCTGAGATCCAGGCAGGCAGGGCTGAGGTTGGGAGTCTGAGATCCAGGCAGGGCTGAGGCTGGGAGTCTGAGATCCAGGCAGGGCTGAGGCTGGGAGTCTGAGGTCCAGGCAGGGCTGAGGCTGGG
>NC_043717.1:836985-838455 GCF_006229205.1 Suricata suricatta | reverse complement strand
TCCCTTTCTCCTCTGTGACTTACATTCTTTTATTTTATTTTTAAGTTTATTTATTTATTTATTTTGAGAGAGACAGAGCACAAGCAGGGGAGAGGCAGAGAGAGAGAGAATCCCAAGCAGGCTCCATCTGTCAGTGCAGAGCCTGATGCAAGGCTCAGGGTCATGAACCTTATGATCACGACCTGAGACGAAATCAAGAGTCAGACACTCAACCGGCTTAGCTCCCCAGGCCTCCCCCTTACCAGGAACTTGCTAGAAGGTGACGGCCCATTGTTCATGCGTCCATCTGTGCACGGTGGGTTCAACCTGAATGACACTCTCCTTGCTGTGTCCATGTGGTTCATCTGTGAGCCCCGGGAAGCCAGGGTGTGTGCCCCATCCAGTCCCCATGCCGTGTAGACGGCTTCCTGCTGCTGAGCTCCCCCAGCCGCCCGCCATCTTGTTTTCCCCCTTTTACCCACACGGACCCGGTGTCTCCATTTCACCCCTCATTTTTCCTCTTTCCACTTTAGCCCCTGGGTCCACCGTTGGCTTCTTAGCTCAGCGACACTCTTCCCCACAGGTGGGTCTCAGGTTTCCCTGGTTTCTACTTGGATTTGTGGTGCATGAGGGGCGAGTCCCTCCGTTCTGCTCAGACCTCCTCCCGCCTCCATATGCTTTCCCGCGGCAGGCTGGCCTTGCAGAGAAGGGAGAGTGTGCTGGGGCAGAAACAGAACGTGAGCTGGACAGTGCGCTTCGCACAGAAAATGAGTGTTGCTTGCCGTTAAATTCAAAATTCCCACAATTTTGGGAAGGTGGCCTTGTCCCAGGGCACCATGGGTATTGCATACAGTCGGCTACAAATGTTGCTGTGGTTGATCTCACCTTTTGGTTATAGACCCGCTCTGGCTTCGCTTCACCATTCTGCACGTAGTTGGCTACACGGTGTTTGGTCATCGCCATCAAAGTCGTGCTTATTGGTATTGGCATTTTCGGGTCAAAGGATATACATGCTTTTCAACTCACATACACATCACAGACATGTGACCTTCCCGTCGGAGATTCTTGAAGGGGATACGCTTGTCCAAGCGCATTACACTGCGTCTGATGCGGCATTCCACTTATTAGCACATCAGTTCAGGGTTTCAGGACGTGAATATCGTTTTGATGTTTAGAGTCTGCGCGCTGACATTGGCCGCGGTCTCCCACAAAGCACCGGGCCTGCAGGCCGAGCGCTCGCTGCGGTGTGTGACTCTCCTTGGAAAACCGTGACGGAAAAGTTGGCTTGGCCTGGCGCGAAACGGCACCGCACACTAGAGATTCATTGTCCAGGCGCTGACGGCCGGGAGTCCGGGGACCCGGTGGGGCTGAGGCTGGGGGTCTGAGGTCCAGGCAGGGGTGAGGCTGGGAGTCTGAGGTCCAGGCAGGGCTGAGGCTGGGGGACTGAGATCCAGGCAGGGCTGAGGCTGGGGGTCTGAGATCCAGGCAGGG
>NC_043717.1:832980-836885 GCF_006229205.1 Suricata suricatta | reverse complement strand
GGAAGCACCTGCGGAGTTTTCCTTCGCTGGGAAAGACCTTTGCACCTGACACTTGGTGCATGAGAACAGGTGGCAGGTGGCCGACCCCACACCTGGCCCCGCCCCACACCTGGCCCCGCCCCCCACACCGTGGCCCCGCCCCCACTGTGTCCCCGCCCCTCCATACCGTGTCCCTGTTCCCACACTGTGTCCCCCCCACATCATGGCCCTGCCCCCACACCGTGGGCCCCCCCCCACACCGTGGCCCCGCCCCTACGCCGTGGCCCCGCCCCACGCCGTGGCCCCGCCCCTCTCCAGCCGCAAAGAGAGACCCTAGAAAGTTCATCTGCTGCAGACTCAGGATCTCCCTGCAGCTTCTAATGCCCTTGTTTGGGGAACGGGCGCATCTGGGCTCTCGAGCTTCCGACGATGTGCGCACGTCCGCACCTGCCACACACACACACACACACACACACACACACACACACCCCGACATACTCTACCAACTGCTAAACACCGATAATCCGCGAGAACCTATTTTGGAATATTTCGCCCCCAGAACGTTTGTTCTTTTGTTCAAACATACCAGCACCGGCGGCTTTGTTTTTTATTATTTCAAGTGATTTCTTATTTAATTATTGTATATGTTATATGTGTGATTATATTTATTATGTGTTTACTATATATTATACATTATTATATACAATCACTAAATCCTTATTAAAATATATTACTTATATAATATAGTACATATTATATGTACAATTATAGAATTATATATAATAAACGTATTGATTAAATATAATTATATATGACTATACACCTAATAAATAAATATTAAAGTAAATATATATCACACACACATATAATTTATTTATTATATATTATTATAGATAACATTATATCTATAATTATATGTGATAACACATGTATTATACATAATTATATGTATGCTATATAATAAATATTAAAATAATATCACATATATGATGTAACACATAAGTAGATAATAAATACATTTATTTATTATTTATAATTATTATATGTATTAATGCATTATGTATATGTAATAAATGCACTTATTATATATGGTTATGTATGATATATGTATATATAAATATTATATAATTATATTACACAAATCATATTAAATAAATCTATATCATATATATGATACCATATACTATATTTTATACTATGTATGATATATATTTATTTAATATTATTTATATATATATAATAATCATCTATGATTACAAATCCCCCAAAGAGGTAGATTCTTTGCTTCAGAGGCATTTGGAACATTCCCTTCTCTTTCTTCACCCCAGACGCCTGCCCAGAAGCACCTGGGGTGAGAGAAACATGCTTTCTTACATTTCTGTGTATTTTTTCCTGTGTGCAAGGACTCGTGGACCGTGGGTGGGTATCCTGTGTGTGTGTGTACGTGTGTGCGCACGTGTGTGTGTGCGGCTTTAATTTTAGGAAAGGGAGTTACCCCGTGGATGGATGAACTGAGCCATAAGAACCAAATGCAAATACAAGGTATTTGGAGCCCCGTCAAAGGCACTAACTGTCCTGATGGAGAGAAGACATCCCCGCAAACAGGGGACTCTCGGGAGGGACGGAAGAAGGCAGAGTCAGGGAAGGACCACAGGTGGAGGGTGTCAGGCGCAGAGAGGGATGCTGGGAAAACGCACAGGGAAGTGTGAGCAGAGAGCAGACATTGACCAGGAAGCTAATTACCCGCTGATGACACCGGGTGACAATACTTTTCAGTCTTTCCATTGTCCTGAGCTCAGTCCTGAGGAGGCTCAGGTCTGGCACTCGTCAGGCTGCTCTGGAGAAACAGAGCTAATAGGTACATGTATAGAGACACAGAGAGACAGACAGAGACAGAGACAGAGAGACACAGAGAGAGAGAGAGATTTATTACACGGAATCGGCTTGTGCCCTGGTGGGACTGGGCAAATCCAAACTCTTCACTGCAGACCGGCACGCTAGACCCAGGGAGGAGCCGGTGTTGCAGCTGAGGTGTGCAGGCCGTGAGCGACCAGAAATCCCTCCTTGCACAGGGGAGGTCAGATGTAAAAGTCTTCACCTGATTAGACGAGGCCCAGCAGCATTAAGGATACAATGGTCTTCACTCACAGTCCACTGCTTTATGTGTTAATCTCACGCAGAAAGCAAAAGCAAGACAACAACAAAAAGACCACCTTCGCAGAAACATCCAGATCATATTTGACCACATCTCCGGGCACCGTGGTTTGACTAGGTCGACACAAAAAAGTGACGATCACAGATCTTGCCCTTCAGGAGGACAGCTGTGGCCCAATGACCAGACGCATGGCTGAGGGAGGGGGGTCTTGACTGCCAGGAAGCTGTTATGCAACATGCATGGGGTTCAGAATAAATCCCAGGAGTTCTGGAAAGGGCGGGGCTGGCACTGGGTAAGTGAGACCCTCAGCACGAGGCAGGGTCCACAGCAGCTCTCCGGGAAGCAGCGGGGGCCAGCCAGAGGGCCAGCAGGTGCGCCTCAGAACAGCACCCAGGCCTGGCCGTGAGCGGGTTTCCAACAGCGCCGTGAGCAGCCCAGGAGACACCTGGTTTTTTCATGCCCAACATTTAAATTCGTCTTGCAAAGACCAAGTGTTTAATCCAGTCCAAACAAAATGGGAACAGGGGAAAGTGTTTCAGAATGTGATACTGAGAAATTCCAGAAGGTGGGGGTGGGGGGCGCCTGGGTGGCTCAGTCGGTTGAGCCTCGGACTTCGGCTCAGGTCGTGATCTCACAGTTCATGGGTTCGAGCCCCGCTTCGGGCTCTGTGCCGACAGCTCAGAGCCTGGAGCTGCTTTGGATTCTGTGTCTCCGTCTCTCTCTTTCCCTCCCCTTTTCATGCTCTCTCATTATCTCTCTCTTAAAAATAAACAAACATTTAAAAAAATTTTAATTCCAGAAGCATAGTGTGTTTTCATGAGATGGTCCGTGACCGTGAAATGGAAGATGTGTATGTGCGTGTATGTCTGTGTTTGCGTGTGTATGTGCATGTGCATGTGTGTGTGCATGTGTGTGTCTGTGTAGAAGGTACCAAGGCAGAGTCAGCACAGGGCTGGCGGTGGGCACGGCGGAAATTCTTAGAGAACCCGGGGTGCCGAGGACGGGGGCGGTGGGCACCCAACCGGGAATGACCCCCCAGCGCGGCGTCCAGGACGCACGGACTCTGACGCAGTATGGCCCCGCCTCCCGGGACACGAAACGCAGCCTGTATGTGAATTATCATCTCCTGCAGTCGGACGCAGAGGCCCTTAATTCCCACAGAGCAGGTGCATGCGCCTCAAGGATATGGCCGCTTTCGTGCACCTGTGGTGTTACGTCATTTGCGCGGGCGGCACACGGAGGCGCAGGATCGCTCCCCGCCCTCCTGCGTGCATGCTTCCCGAACTCTCTCCAGGTCACCTCCCGCGCTCAATAAATAATTACTGAAGAGACACAGCGATGCGCGCCAACAGAGCGCCGTGTGCATTTCAGGGCAGTGCTTTTTTAAAGAAGAAAAAAGTGCAGCTGAACATCTATCTCCTTGTAGAGTTTCCAGAACATGCATGTGATTTCCACGTGTGACATTCAGAGCTCTGACCTTGGAGCTGGTCAGAGGTGCTTCTGAGCACCGCGGCCGGTCCACCATGTGCCCGTGTGCACTGGCCGTGCCCCCTACGAAAGTCTGACATTTCTGTTTTCTCTTGAAGGTGTCCCGTGAGCCAATGTCTACGCCCCAAATTTCGTGGGTCGAAACCCCATCTCCTAGGACCTCAGAATAGAACTATCTTCAGAGGTGGGTCTTTAAGGAAGGGATTAGGGTAAGATGAGGGCACTAGGCTGGACTCCGATCCCAGAGGACCGGTGTCCTTATTAGACCACGGGATCAGGACCC
>NC_043717.1:828894-832880 GCF_006229205.1 Suricata suricatta | reverse complement strand
CTGCACACGGCCCGCCCCCCGGCTGCACACGCCCCTCCCCTGCTGCACACGGCCCTCCGGCTGCACACTCCCCCACCCCCGCCCCCCTGCACACGCGCAGGTCTCTGCGTCCACCTCCCCGACGCTTCTCCCGTCGGTCATTCCGCTTGGAGCCCAGACACCGCCAGGCGGGATGAGCCCCAGCCGGCGTGTGCCTTCGGGGATCCGCACTGCGGGGGACACGCAGGGCCCCGCGGCGGGCCGGTGAAGACGGGATCGGAGCACTGCGTCGCGGGAGGTAAGTTCCGACGACACAGAGGCAGAACCCAGAGCTCGGTCCTTCCGCGGTTCTGGGTCGCTGGCGGGCGGCCGCGGGCTCTGCTCCCGCCGGGGAGGGGGGACGGGTCAGCGGGCGGAGCCCCCGACGGATGGGGACCCACGGCAGGTGCCCGGATGTCAGCCTCCAGGGGCGCAGGGCGGGCACCTCCCCGTGACTCAGGCCCAGAGCACCTGCTCCGCGTGCTTCCGGGCGTTTGCACGTCTGCTCCGGGCGAGCTCTCCCCGTCCTTGGCTCGGCGTCAGGAACCTTCGGGATGGTTGGGGTTTGCTTAGACTCGTAGGAGGTCTTCCTACGTTCCACACGCGTGTCCTTGATCCCATGCACGCGTGCAAGAAAAGTGCCGCCCTAGGGACACTTTATTTATTTTAAATTATTTTTTTACATTTATTTATTTTTGAAAGACAAGAAGAGAGAGTGAACAGGGGAGGGTCAGAGAGAGGGAGACGCAGAATCCAAAGCAGCTCCAGACTCTGAGCTGTCAGCACAGAGCCCGAGTGGGGCTCGAACCCTCGAACTGTGAGATCATGACCTGAGCCGAAGCCGGAAGCTCAACCGACTGAGCCCCCCAGGCGCCCACCCCCCCCGCAGAGATGTTTTTAAACATTGGTTTTGTTTTGCTGTGTTTTATCATCCAGGAAGGATAAAACAACAACCCCAAAAAAATAGGATATAAGGAAACGCCTTTGAAGGGAAATTGAAAAATCCCTGGTCTGAGGGGAACCCGTTGGAAGATCAAGATAATCGGACGAATTTCCCTGCGTTTGTATTTTTTTGAGTTCACGCTCCGTGTAATGTGATCTGGGGGCTGGAAACAGAAATGTCTGTTGCAGTGCTGACTACCCTCAGTAAAATATTGCAAGTGTGCATACAAAAAAAAGCGAACGACTTTTTTTATTGCATCTGGAGGCGTTCAGCCTGCTTTTCCGCAGCCCCGTTCAGATCCTCATGAATCGGCCAAATGCACTGATCACTTTACGTTCCGCGCATGAAATCCGCTAATTGCGTCCCTGGGCTCATCCTGGAGGAGAAGGCTCATGCCCCCCATCCATCATTTTCCCTCGCGACCCAGGAGGATGTGGGTTGAGCAGCACTCTGTGTATTTCACCAAAAACACCCAAAACAAACTGCATACACAAGAGTCACCGGGCAGGGACGGAGCTGACATGCCCGATTGCCCGCGGGATGAATTGAATGCACGTTTCCTGGTTGCTTTATGGGTTCTGACAACAGGATGCGTTTTCAAGGACTCTCGTGGAAGACCGTTGAAATGGGGGGGAAACCCCCTTTCCCGTGATGCGCTCTGTCTGATGTGTCTGAGGCTGACATTACTCAGGGCGAAACCCTTCAGGCAGCCAACATGTGCTGTTGACCAGGTTGCGCACTGCTCAACATGTATTGAGTGACCTTGTGACGGACTGAAACCATTCGAGGTCTGTAGTGATGGAGCTGCTAGAAGGTACTCGATGACTTTTTAAATCCCTGGTGTCAACCTTGTAGGTTTTTTCTCCACGATGCCTGGTAATGATACCTTTGTTTCCAGGATCTGCCCACAGGGATGACTTGTGAAGGTTTGCTTTGCTTTGGGCAGAAAAGCTGAGCTGCTCTGTGCATCTTAAGTGTCACTTATTGGAAGGATGGAAGGAAGGAGGGAGGGAGGGAAGGAAGGAGGGAGGGAGGGAAGGAAGGAGACAGGAAAGGAAGGAAGGAATGAAGAAGGGACCGAGGAAAGAAGAAAGCAGGAAGGGGAAAGGTAAGGAAGGAGGGAGGGAGGGAAGGAGACACCTTCAGATATTACTCCCAAATTTAAATCCAAAGTCCCACCACCGGGGCCCGGAGCAGTCCTGGCGCATAATTAGGAGGAATGCGCAGTCTTGCGAATCTCTAGCCACACGACCGGTCCCCAATCAGTGGCGCTGATCTTACTTGTAAAAAATGAGTCTTTTTCGGGTTGGCGGTTCGCTTGTTGGCCTTGGAGAGGGTGGTGTTTTACAGCTGGGGGGGGTGGTGGTTACCTTGCAACAAAGCGACAGACGGGTGTGTTTTGGAAGAACCAACATCCAAAGGATCCAACACATTCTCACCAACACCAGGTGGGGGCAGGGGGGACAAATTACCTGTTAAAGCAAATGTAAGGACGTTTCCGAACACCTAGCGTTTGCCTTCCTGCACTCTCGCTCTGGGTTTTCTCTTTTCTATTTCCATGATTTCGCTTGTTTGCATGATTTCCTTTTCTCCTGATTGCATCGAGTCTAATTTGCTCTCCTTATTCTGAATTCCCTTTTTTTATGTTTATTTGTTTTTGAGAGAAAGGAGACACAGAATGCGAAGCCGCTCCAGGCTCTGAGCTGTCTGCACAGAGCCCGACGCGGGGCTCGAACCCATGAACTGTGAGATCATGGCCTGAGCTGATCCCACTGAGCCCCCCGGACGCCCCTCCTTTTTCTGACTTCTTAAGGCAGAACCTTGAAACTTGAAACTGTGTTTTTCTCCTAAAGAAGCACTTCGTCCTGACGACTTCTCTCAAAGCTCTACTTTAGCCGCATCTCCGCACCCCCCAAAGAACGTTTATCCCGTTTCCAGTGAGCTGGGCGGCCGCACCTCTCGCTGGGGCGCGTGTGCCCACACACACTCACATACACGCTCACACGGCCTCATTGTTACCAGCTTCCTGTTGTCACCGCGGTCCCCGCACGGCTGCCTTTTCTGCTCCCGGGTACTCGTGTCGTTGGAGCAACCATAACCCAGGACATCCTACCCATTAGGGAGGAGTTGTGTTTGCGTTACTTGAATCGCAGTCATCTGACGTAAATAAGTCACTTGCATTTGCTATTGCATGAGAAACAGGAGGTGACAAACTATAAATTAGTTAGGCATCAAATAACATTTATTGTTGCCACTGTGGTCTGTATATTACCATAGGCTCTCCTCATTATCCTGGCACCAATGTGATTATCATGACGGCCACTAACATGAGGACGGTGTGAGCACGGTTATGGGAGCACTAATTACAACTACTCGCATCTCTCTCCGCAAGTCCAGAGACCCCTCCCCACTCACCCTCACTTTTGCTGAGACGCAGGGGGCGGTACCTTGCCCCAGGCCCCCCAGCTGGGGGTGGTGGTGGCGGCAGGCCGCACTACAGGCAGCCTGGGCCCCGCACTGTTCTACCCTCTGCGACCTGGTGGCTCCTCCGTCAGCAGCGAGTGCACGTGGACTGCCGCTCTCTGTTGGCCGCCCTGGGCTTGGACCCGGGTCATGTATTTGTCTTGGGTTTAACCAAAAACAGAATCCCCACAGCAACCTCAACTGCACACGTGCACCTGCGTTTCTTCTCATCCATCCACCCATCCACCCATCCACCCATCCATCCATCCATCTATCCACCCGTCCATTCACCCATCCATCCATCCATTCACCTAACAACTTACGCATCCCTCCACACTTCCATCCATCCATCCATCCATCGATCCATCGATCCATCGATCCATCGATCCATCCACCCATCCACCCATCCATCCATCCATCCACCATCCACCCATCCATCCATCATCCATCTATCCATCCATCCATCCATCCAACTGTCCATCCATCCATCCATCTGTCCATCCATCCATCCATCCATCCATCTGTCCATCCATCCATCCATCCATCCATCCATCCATCCATC
>NC_043717.1:823217-828794 GCF_006229205.1 Suricata suricatta | reverse complement strand
ATCCATCCAAAATTCATGTATCCATTCATCTACCCTACATCCCATCCATCTTTCCACCTGTCCATCCATCCATCCATCTATCTGTCCATCCATCTGTCCATCCATCCATCCACCATCCACCCATCCATCCATCATCCATCTATCCATCCATCCATCCATCCAACTGTCCACCCGTCCATCCACCCATCCATCCATCCATCTGTCCATCCATCCATCCATCCATCCATCCATCCATCCATCCACCCATCCATCCATCCATCCATCCCTCCACCCATCCACCCATCCACCCATCCATCCCTCCACCCATCCATCCATCCATCCATCCATCCTTCTATCCATCTATCCACCCATGCATCCACCTGTCCACACATGCATCTACCCATTCATCCACTCTCCATCCATCCATCCACCCACCCACTTCCCCATCTGACTCCTCCATGTGTCCATCTCCTTAGGTGCTCAGCTGAGCACAGGCCCCCAGAACCTCACTACCCACCCCCCAGACTCGCACCTGGAAACACCTTACCCGTCAGAGCACAGGTGGAATTGAGGCTCCTGCGTGCTGACCTCCCTCCGCTGCCGACATTACCCCAGATTATCCCAGCCCAGTCCGTGCAAGCCCACGAGTGCTGAAAACCAGACCTTCCTGTGGGGCACCTCGGTGGCTCAGTCAGTTAAGCAACCAACTCTTGATTTCTGCCCAGGTCACGATCTCACGTTCGTGGGTTCAAGCCCCGCATCAGGCTCTGTGCTGACAGCTCAGAACCTGCTTGTGAAGTCTGTCTCCCTCTCTCTTTGACCCTCCCCTGCTCATGCACGCACTCTCTCTCAAAAATATATATATATAAGCCTTAAAAGTGATTTAAAAAAAAAGAAAAGAAAATCGAGCTTCTGCTTCCCCAGGGCAGAAGGGGAAGTTAAACATTAATCAGGACCCGTGGAGACCGCGGTAGATGCCAGACACAACCCCTCTGTGGAAGGAACACTTATTCACGCATGAAGCAACCGGTGATGCCGGAATAGTGCCCCGCAGCAGGCCGTGTTCTCCAAATGCCCATCTAATTGGATTCTTTCCAGGCATTTAGATATCAATCTGATTTACAAAAGCACTTCCTCAGAGCCTAATTACGACAGGATTTACGCTTGAAACGCCTCATTTTTCCTTCTCCCCGCCCCATCCCGATACCCAGCCAGGCGAAAACAAACAAACAGAGCCGAACGCGCAAGGTTTAGATGCGTCTAAATCAAGCCGCTTGTTTGGTTCTAATTAGTGGAAGTTTGGCTTTCGTAGGAAAAACATCATTTTGGAAAAGAAGTTAGTGCTGGGGTTGGAAAATTGTCATCCGCCGCGCAGAAATAACTGCCTCCAAATTTGCCACGTGGCAGTGGATGTTGTGGTACATTTAGTCTAGTTTTTCTTTCAGCAGCGAAAAATGTGTTTGATCGAGTGAGCAGCTTAGAAAGTGGGGATCGCAGCGACAGCTTCACGGAAGGCAGAAAGATTTTGAATTAGTATTTGCGACAAGAAGTCAATAGATGCAAGAATGGTGGATTCTCTGTGAATTGTTTTTTAGATTCTATTTTTACAGGCACATACATACATATACACACAGATAGCGTGTATGGATGCACAGGAGCAGACCCCAACTTTACAGCAATGATGTCTGGTCACAGGTGGGGTAAAGCGTAATTCAGGGCTCTAAATACACATGTCCCCATCCCTTCCATCAAAATGTCTTTTATCACAGAATGCTAAAATTTTTAACTATCTGGAAGGCATCACGATACACGAGGTTTGAATTTCAGGCTGAAATAAGCCATCGCCGTTTGCAAATTTACAAAGAAAATTTAGAGAAAGCAACCAGTTCCCTGATTTTCACTGTCCCCCCTCCCCACACCGTTTTGAAAATATGAAAAAATAGAGACAAACTTTTGGAAATTTTTTAAAAATGCACAGTGTGCTGAGAGCCTTCCCGTGCAGTAGAAGATGCTTGTTTTGTGTATCGGTCAGCCATAAATTAGGCTGTGTAACAAGCAATCCTCAATGTCAGTTCCCTGCACCACTATGGATCTGTCATGCCTGTGGGTCTGTGGGTGTCTTGGGCGGATCTAGGCTGATCTTAGCCCCCAGGCTAAGCTGAACCCAGTGTCTCAGCTAGACCTACATCTGCACCACATCATTCCATGGTGTTTATTTTCATGACTGCATCTCTGAGATCTTCTCTGTCCTGTGCAGCCTCTCACAGAAATGGTTATAATTTTTTTTTTTAAATGTGCACCTGGGCGACTCAGTCAGTTAAGTGTCCGACTTTCTCTCAGGTCATGATCTCACGGTTCCTGGGTTCGAGCCCCGTGTCGGGCTCTGTGCTGACAGCTCAGAGCCTGGAGCCTGCTTCGGATTCTGGGTCTCCCTCTCTCTCTGCCCATCTCACACTCACACTCTGGCTCCATGTCAAAAATAAACATTAAAAAAATTTTTTAAGGAAACACTGTATGTGAAGATAGTCCATGCCTAAGTTTGAAACAAAAGGCAAACGCTTGAAGAGTCTGTCTTTCGGTGAAGGTCTTTGTTGCCTGCATTTGTGCCACATGAGGAAAAATGACAATTCCCATCTAGTCTGCAAGGCGCAAGATAAATCATATCGCACGTTAACACCTAAGGGATGCGGGCAGGTGGTTTCTTCCCGGTCCCTGGAAGCCTGCAGGGGAAGAGATCTGACAACCCACCAGTGACACTGACGTTAAACGGGGGACACGGGTCCCCACAGCTGTGGGATGTGTTGCCTCCGGACCATCACGTCCATCCAGGACCACTCGGCCTCTCCCATCTCCGGTTGGCACAGTGACTACAGTTCCTGAATTCTGCCTCCGAACATTCACTCCAGCCGTGACCGCCCACGGCGTGTGGCCAAGACCGCTGTGCAAGCGTCCAGATCTCGAATGCCTTTCCTGGCCCGGGGAGAGCATTGGATGCTCACGTACTGTCCATTCACACTCGGGCTTTGTGGCCACCGCTGGGAAAAGTCTAAGAAAAACCACGTAGAAAGCAGAACTGGCCACCACACAGGCTTTCGTGTCCTGCCCACAGACATCGGCCACCCAGCTCCTTCCTGAGGCCGCACAGCCCTGATGCGAACACCGGGGTCACACACAGGCTCCCTGCCAACACGGATGATGGGGCCACGATGTGGACCAGCACAGACTTCCTCCGGGCTCCGTCTCCCCCCGGGCACCAGGCACTTCCGCCATGCTCCCGTTCAACGTGGCAGCCGTCCAAAGACCATCCTCACCATCCTGTGGGGCCTCATGGTGGCAAACCAGCTCATCACGAGTCGGGGCTGTGAAGGGACCCACAGTGGGTTCTCCCCCTCGAGACCTTACAAAGCCCTCCCATGCCGTCCGGTCCACTCCTCGACCCTCATGGCTGCCACTCAGAGATCTTGGGAGGCTCCCGGTCGGAGGGCTGCTCAATGAAGGCGATCTTTCTTCCTCCCCACGGCATCGGGGGTGAGCCAGCTGTGACATCTGCAAAATGTTCTTATTTTTCCAAATAAGGTCCCATAACGGGTCCCCCGATGCGTTTGCATAAGAAGAAATACCCTGAGGCATGTAAGGTCACCGAGTCTTTCCTGCCGTCGCGGAGGAGTGAGGAAACAGACCTCATGTTCAGCACCCATCCAACATTGTTCCTGAAGGCGCACGGCACCTGCGCTGGGTGCCCTGTGGTTGGCAAGCACCTGGCTTCCTGATGCGGATAGGATTTATCGGTTTGTTTTGAGAGACAGAGACAGAGCACAGGGAAGAGGGGCAGAGAGACAAGGAGAGAGGGAGAATCCCAAGGAAGCTCTGAGCTGTCTGCACGGAGCCCAGCGAGAGACTCCACCCCATTAACCGTGAGATGTTGGCCTGAACCAAGAGTTGGATGCTTAACCAAGCTGCCAGGCACCCCCACCTGACATTTAAAGAAGCAGAGGAAATGTGGGAGATTGAGCTGAGTTTATCAATAGTTTCTGTCCGGATGTAAAACCCTAAATCATTAATGGACACGCAGAGTGTGCCACGCAGCTCCAAAAAGCCAAGAAGGTACAAACACTGACGATATTCTTTGCTCCCCAACAATACAAACACATACAAATTCTGAAAAGTCATGACTTTCTGCAACCCCTTGTAAGAAGAACATCATTTCTGGACGCAAGGCACTGATAAGTCCTTCGGTGGCCTGCATTCTCTCCCTCACACACCTGCAATGTCGGGAAGGTGGTGTTTTCCATGTGGTCCTCCAAAGGCCCCCAGAGATTCTGAGCAGACGGGGGAGCAGTGGCATTGCCTGCAGGTTTGAGAAATTCAGACCATTTCAGTGTTTTACGGGCTTCTACTTCTCTGGTTTGTTCTGGAGGATTGTCCTGTAAGTCGGCTTAGACAAGTCTCTGGGTTTTGGAGCGGGGCTGGGAAACACGGAGGAGCTTCCCCAGAGGAATGCGCAGGGAGACAGATGTCACGTCGTGGCCGATACGGGGAAGAACAGGCACACACCACCCACCAAGCTGCCCGCCGCCCGGCTCCAGATCTTCACGTGGGAATGAATCCCATGGCGGCTTCTGAGTCGTGTGCATTAGCTTTCTAGGGCGGCCCTGACAGGGTCCCGCAGACGGGGACACGGACATTACCCTCCCTCAGCTGTGCAGACCAGATGTCGGAGATCCAGCAGGGCAAGACCCCTGAGATCCAGGCAGGACCCCTGAGATCCAGGCGGGGTCCCTGAGATCCAGGCAGGGCAGGACCCCTGAGACCCAGGCAGGACCCCTGAGATCCAGGCAAGACCCCTGAGATCCAGGTAAGACCCCTGAGATCCAGGCAGGACCCCTGAGATCCAGGTAAGACCCCTGAGATCCAGGCAGGACCCCTGAGATCCAGGTAAGACCCCTGAGATCCAGGCAGGACCCCTGAGATCCAGGCAAGACCCCTGAGATCCAGGTGGGCCAGGACCCCACTCCCTCCAGAGACTCCAGGGGAGGGTCCTAGCTGCCTCTTCCAAATTCTACTACAATCATTCTGACCTTTACACAGTGTTGGCCAAATTCCACTTTTTTATAAAGATACCAGTCATATTGGGTGAGGGGCCACCATATTCCAGGACAGCTGTGTCTGTCTGTCTTCCAAAGCGGGGACGGCAGGACCAGGTGCTCCCGGAGGCCCCAGATCGGAGCTCACAGCTTCCATCTGAACCTCACACCTCCGCGGGGAGGCTGCCTGCCCCACCGCCCGCCCGCCCTGAGGGTCCCTGAGCCCAGTGCTGTGCATCCCCGTGTGAACAAAATCCCAGCAAGTGCTGTTCGCGGCAGAAACCCGCCGCTTCGGCATCCTGGACTTCCCGGGGGCGGGGGTCCCTGTGGACCGAAGCTCTCGCGGTTTGGGGCTGGCGCTCCTGCGTCCTGGGCTCAGGAAGAGACGCAATGTCCTCCCTTGTGTGCGGAGCCGGCCGGCGGGCACAAAGGGGGCGTGGGTGTCATCCTGCGGCTTTGTGCGCTCGGTGGTCTTGCCCGGTGCGGGGTCCCCGAGGGCGCCAGGGGTCAGGTC
>NC_043717.1:814476-823117 GCF_006229205.1 Suricata suricatta | reverse complement strand
TCCAGGCAGGGCTGAGGCTGGGAGTCTGACGTCCAGGCAGGGCCCAGGCTGGGAGTCTGAATTCCAGGCAGGGGTGAGGCTGAGAGTCTGAGATCCAGGAAGGGCTGACGCTGGGAGTCTGAATTCCAGGCAGGGCCGAGGCTGGGGGCCTGAGATCCAGGCAGGGCTGAGGCTGGGGGTCTGAGATCCAGGCAGGGCTGAGGCTGGGAGTCTGAAATCCAGGCAGGGCTGAGGCTGGGAGTCTGAGATCCAGGCAGGGCTGAGGCTGGGAGTCTGAGGTCCAGGCGGGGCTGAGGCTGGGAGTCTGAGGTTTAGGCAGGGCTGAGGCTGGGAGTCTGAGATCCAGGCAGGCGTGAGGCTGGGGGTGTGAGGTCCAGGCAGGGATGAGGCTGGGTCTTTCTGAGATCCAGGCAGGGGTGAGGCTGAGAGTCTGAGGTCCAGGCAGGGGCTGAGGCTGGAGGTGTGAGGTCCAGGCAGGGGTGAGGCTGGGTCTTCCTGAGGTCTGTCTCCTGGGCATGTGGACACCGCCATCTCATCGCATCGTCCCATGTCCGTCTATCTGTCTGTCTGTGCCCTCATCCCCTCTCCTTTTTGGAGATCGCAGGTCAGCCCAGGGCCGCTGTCCCTTAAATGAAGAAGCACCGAGTAAGTCAATGTGCAGATTAAAACATGCGGATGGACCGGCCACACTGCGCAAAACGTCTCAAAATAGCCAGAACCACGGGGGCCAGCCACGGAGACGGGGCTGCGTGGAAAGGGTTTTGTTCCAAGCGGTCCATTTAATAAGGACGCATGCTTGTACCTGCCGGGCGAGGCGCTGACCCCAGGCCTGCTGACTTTGTTACAGTCGTCGATAATGAGGGTTTACGGCTATTTTAAGAGCTTTCTGCACACGACCCTAAGCGCCTCAATCTGGGGAGGAATCAGAGCAGCAGATGGTGGTGAGGGCAAGGGTGGGTGTGGGTGTGGGTGTGCACGACCACATGCATGATGCTTCTCTAAGTTAGTGCCCTGTGAGACGTAACACATGAGGGGACGAAATACCTGAGAATTTGACAAATAGCTACGTTCCATCACCGACACCCACGTGGACGCTAATGAGGAGAAAGTCCTTAGATTATATTGGGTGGCTGCCCCCAACTTCAGGACGCACTGGGCTCTATCGACATTGTGAGATAAAGCGTTTGGAGATCACTACCTCCGAATCATGCACTTTATTTACCACAGGGTTTCCTGACAGAAATCTTTCTCAAATATCTAACACCTTTGGCTTACTATATATTTTTTAAGTTTATTTATTTGTTCTGAGAGAGAGATAGAATGGGGCAGAGACAGGAGAGAGAGAGAGAATCTCCAAGTGCAGAGCCTGATGCAGAGCTTGAACTCACAAACGGTGAGATCACGAGGTGCGCCGAGATCAGGAGCTGGATGCCCAACCAGCTGAGCCACGCAGGCGCCCCTGGCTGACGATGATCTTTAATGATTCACGGCAATAACACCAATGACTGGTTCCAAAACAAAAAGACAAAACAATGATCACAACAGCATTGATTGTAGCGATCATAGGTAGTTTCCATATACGTGGAATCACACAGGATTGGTCCTTCTGTGTCTGCGTGGTGCCACTGAGCATCAAGTCCTCGAAGTCCATCCATGTAGTACGAACTGTGGGTCATCCTTTCTTTCAAGGGTGAGTCAGGCTGTGCTGTGTGCATGGACCACTGTGTAGGTGCTTATGCAACTATCCACCCGCCCATCCATCCATCCACCCATCTACCTGCGCAATCATCCATCCACCTACCGATCATCCAGCCAACCATCCACTCGCCCATCCATCCATCCATCCTTTCATCTGCCCATCCATCCATCCGTCTGTGCATCTGTCCATCCATCCATCCATCCATCCATCCATCCATCCATCTGTCCATCCAACCATCCATCCATGTACCCTTCATCCAATCCATCCATCAATCACCCATCCATCCACCCATCTACCCATCATCCATCCACCCATTCACTCACCCATCCATCCATGTCTCAGTCCATCCACCCATCCAACCATCCATCCATCCATCTGTCTGTCCGTCCATCCATCCATCCATCCATCCATCCATCTACCCATCATCCATCCACCAATCCATCCATCCATCTGTCCATCTATCCATCCATCTGTCCGTCCATCTGTCCATCCAACCATCCATCCATCCATCCATCCATCCATCCATCCATCCATCTGTCCATCCATCTATCTATCCAGCCAGCCAGCCATCTACAAATCCAACCATCCATCTGTCCATCTGTCTGTCAATCAGTCCATTCATCTATGGACTGATCCATCCATCCATCCACTCATCCACCCCCTCACCCAACCATCCATCCATGTACCCTTCATCCAATCCATCCATCAATCATCCATCCATCTACCCATCATCCATCCACCCAGCCATCCATCCATCCACCAATCCAACCATCCATCTGTCCATCTATCCATCCATCTGTCTGTCCATCTGTCCATCCATCCAACGATCCAACCATCCATCCATCCATCTGTCCGTGCATCTGTCCATCCATCCATCTGCCCATCCATCCATCCATCCATCCACCCATCATCCATCCACCAATCCAACCATCCATCTGTCCATCTATCCATCCATCTGTCCATCCATCTGTCCTTCCATCCAACAATCCAACCATCCATCCATCCATCCATTTGTCTATCCATCCATCCATCCATCCATCCATCCATCCATCCATCCATCCACTCATTCACCCCCCCACCCATCCATCTGTCCATCCATCTATCTATCCATCCAGCCAGCCATCTACAAATCTAACCATACATCTGTCCATCTGTCTGTCAATCAGTCCATTCATCTATGGACTGATCCATCCATCCATCCACTCATCCACCCACTCACCCATCCATCCATCCCGTCTACCCATCCACACCCCCCTCCATCCACACACACTCACATGTTTCCACCTCTTGGCCGTCCTGAGCCCACGTACACACATATCTGTTTGACACCCTGCTTTCAATGATTTCATCTGACTCTTTTTGAACCTGTTTTCATTCCTGTGGGGCATCCACAGTGCTGTTTAATCACCGAAGTCAGGGCAAACTTCCCTAAATTTAATTTTCCAGCAACACCATCTGATATGCAAATCAGCCATTTCCGCCAAGCCCATGACAGACAAGTGACATTGTCCGTCCCTGGCACTCCGCAGCCTGATGAGAAATGTATTAATTGTACAATTCATCCAAGCATTATGATTCCTGCCAGGCCTGGCTCTGCCTGCCTCTTGGTTTGTTAATTATTTAAATCCCTCTGGGTTGCCCTGATGGCTTTCCCCATAATTGAAAAAATGCAGATGAGCCTGACAGCAGACACCAGACTCCGGAGCTCACCGGCGCTGTTCAGAGCAGTGCTGTCCCGTCTGTGCAGCTGTGAGGGCTCCAAGCATGCCGCGGCCGCCCTCCACCTGCCCCCTTGGCTTGTCGGAGCCACTGGGAGGTGGTGTGCAGGTCCTAGCGTGGGTCCCTTGCAGCCGGAGGCATGTGGCTCTGGTGGGGGGAGGGGCAGCCAGCCCTAAGGTTTCCTGTGTCCCATGGGCATGCCCAGCCTCTCTCACAGTTTGCTCCAGGAAAAATCCCACTGTGACATCTCAGACCTCTCTTCCCAAGGATGCCCACGTACAATGGGGCAGGGCCACTGAGATCCAGGCAGGGCTCCTGAGATCCAGGAGGGGCAAGACCCCTGAGATCCAGGCAGGACCCCTGAGATCCAAGGAGGACCCCTGAGACCCAGGAGGGGCAAGACCCCTGATATCCAGGCAGGACCCCTGAGACCCAGTCAGGACCCCTGAGACCCAGGCAGGACCACTGAGACCCAGTCAGGACCCCTGAGACCCAGGCAGGACCCCTGAGATCCAGGCAAGGAAGGACCCTTGAGATCCAGGCAGGACCCCTGAGATCCAGGCAGGACCCCGAGATCCAGGCAGGGCAGGGCTGTGCTCCCTCTTGAGGCTCCAGAGGAGGGTCCTTACAGCCTTTTCCAGCTTCTGGGGCTCCAGGCGTCCCTGGGCTGTGGTTGTGTCCCTCCCGTCTCTGCCTCTGTATCCATGTGGCTTCCCCTCTGTGTCTGTGTCTCCTCTTCTGTCTCTTACAGGAACACCTGTCATTGGATTTAGGGCCACATCCAGATGTGCTCATCTCTGAACTTTCATGTAATCATACCTGCACATTCCCCATTTCTAAATAAGACTCCGCCCTGGCGTTCTGGGTGAAGAGAACTGTGCTCAAAGAAAGCACAGGATGAAGTGTCCTTTAGGGTGGTTGAATGCCAGAGCTCTCCAGCCTCATCCCTGCTTCACCTTACAAGTTTGCTGCCCCATCCCAGGTCCCTCGATGTGCTTCTCTAGATCACAGTCCCCAGTTGTTTTATCAAAATATGGGAGGTATGTTACAGATGTGACTGATGTCCACAACCAGCTGACTGTCAGTAAAAGATCACCCTGTCTGGTGCGGGTGGGCCTCGTCTAATCAGTTGAAGATGTTCAGAGCGGAGATTTCCCAGAGGTTTCCCTGAGGCGTAAGGAACTCTTCCCTATTTCTTCAGCATCAGCCGCTGCTTAACCTTGCGTTCCTCCCAGTTTCCCCCACCCCGAACTACTCCCTGGAATAAATGCCTTTTTTTTTTCCTTGACAGACAGAGTGCAGAAGCTGGAGAAGAAACAGAGGGAGAGAGAGTCAAGCGGCTCCAGGCCCAATACAGGGCTCCGTCCCACGGCCGTGGGATCATGACCTGAGTTGCAATTAAGAAGCAGACCCTCAAGTGTCTTGAGCCTCCCCAGGCGCCCCAAAATAAATTGGAGTATGATGTATTAACATACATAAATATGTTAATACATCGCACTGCAAGTAGGAGTCAAATAAATCCTGGAGGGCGAATGCATGGTGGAGTGGACCTAGCAGCAAGATCGTGGAAGGATCCTCACACTTGCTGGGAGACTGGGTCTCAATTCGTCCCAGCACAAACAACAAAGGATGATTATGTGTGACAGACACGTTACCCTACGGTGCCGGTCCTATGTCAATGTGTCATGTCAACCGTCTGCACCCCTTCAGGGCACACAGTACACTGGTGCGCACAGTTACGTTCACGTTATATGCGACATATATTTCAATTAAAAGTGAATAAATCAAGGGTCGCCTGAGGGGCTCAGTGAGTTATGTGTCCGAGTCCGGCTCAGGTCATGATCTCACGGTTTGTGGGTTCGAGCCCCGCATCGGGCTCTGTGCTGACAGCTCGGAGCCTGGAGCTGCTTCCGATTCTGTGTCTCCCTCTTTGCCCCTCCCCCACTCACACTCTGTCTGTCTCTGTCTCTCAAAAATAAATAAATGTTAACATTTTTTTAAATTAAACGTGGACTTGGCTTCTTGCCCGCACGCCGTCAGGAACCGCACTCAGGAGGGGGCGTGTCCACACTGGGGGGCGGTGCACCGCCCTACAAACCGACAAGGTGCCGGCACCTGCCACACTTGGTGTCCACCGAGACAGGACACTCGGAAAACGTCACACATTCTGTCACCGCGATTGTAGAAAGTCTCACAACTAACACCTATAAAAATCGACAAAATCTAATAAAACTTGTACAATCTATATAAAAATCGACAAAATCTATAACAATCTATAAAACCTTTGAATTCTATAACAATTTATAAACCGGAATAAAATCTATGAACTCTAATAAATTCTATAAAATCTAATAAATTCTCCAACAATCTATGAATGTATTTAATTCTAAAAATATGTAAAATCTAATAAAATCTATAAAATCTAATAAAATCTAACAAATATAATGAAACCTATAAAAAGCTATATAAAATCCAATAAAATATTAAAAATTTTAAAAATATTTAAATCTATAAAACGTAATAAAACCTATAAAAATCTATAAACTCTAATAAAATCTATAAAAACCTATAAAATCCAACAAAACCATAACAATCTATAAACTCTAATAAATTCTTTAAATATCTATAAAATCTAATAAAATCTATAAAATGTAACAAATATGATGAAATCTATAGAAAGCTATATAAAATATAATAAAATATAAAAATTAAAAAATTTTAAATCTATAAAATGTAACAAACCTATAAAAATCTTAAACTCTAATAAAATCTCTAAAAATCTATAAAATCTAACAAAACTATAACAATCTATGAAATCTAATAAATTCTGTAACAATGTATAAAACCTAATAAGTTCTTTAAAAATCTATAAAATCTAATAAATCTAATGAAATATATAAAAAGCTATGTAAAATCTAATAAGATATAGGAATCCAATAAAATCTTCAGGGGCTCTTGGGTGTCTTAGCCGGTTGGGCGTCCAACTTCGGCTCAGGTCATGATCTCACAATTCACGGGTTCGAGCCCCATGTCGGGCTCTGTGCTGACAGCTCGGAGCCTGGAGGTGCTTCGGATTCTGTGTTTCTCTCTCTCTGCTCCTCCCCAAGTTGTCCTGAGTTTCTCTCTGTCTCAAAAATTAACAAACTATTTAAAAAGTTTTTAATTAAAAGAAATAATAAAATAAAATGTTTAAAAGTCGAATAAAATCTATAAACTCTAATAAAACCAATAAGAACGTATAAAATCTATAAAAATGTGAACAATCTAATACAGCCTATAAAAAGCTACATGGACTCTAGTAAATGTGTGAAATCGTCGACACAGAGAGCACAGTGGGGCGGCGGGGGGCTGGGACCGGAGAACTCGAAACGACCGCCCCGTGACGGGCGTGGGCCTTCCTTCCCGCTGCTGAAATGTTTGTCACGGGTCGGTGGAGGCAGCGCGTTGGGAACGCTCCAAATACCATGAACAGTAAATGCTCCGTTGTGTGCATTTTACACCTTACAAATCCGCGAAACCCCAACCCCCGGAGGCAATGCACCTGAGCGCCTGGGAGCTACCGGATCGGGGCGAGTTTCCAGGGGTCCTTTCCGATCCGATTGAGCCTCAAACGCTGTGCGTCCCGGTTGAAGATAATGCTTGACCCGTCTTCATGGCTTCCACGAACTTCCCATTCGGGAAATCATGCTCAGCCCTCTGGACCCCTGTTCCTGGCAGGGGGCCCCCAAAGAGCACAGCTTCATAGCAGGTACTTACTGTGTGCATACCAGGAGGACTGTGCGCCCAGCACCCAGCCTTGTAAAATGAGGTCTGTGGTCTGTGCCACCGGAATGTAAAGAGAGGAACTTGGAGCCACTGAGGACGTAGCAAACCTTTAAAGAGAAACGACTCTGCCCAGCCAGGTGGCGGGTGCCCTGATCAGCTAAGACCACAGCTCCCACCCCAGTTGGGAAGTCCCCGTGTCTGCTTCCTGCTGCGCCTGCAGGAAATACTGACAGCGCATCAGCCCAGGCTCGTCCCCGCCAGGAGTGAGTCTCTGGTGATGCATGCACGCGGTGCATCTCCGCACTCAATCCTGGCCTTTCCTCGGGTCCACTTTGTTTCCAAGCAAACACCAAGGCAGAAGGAACAGCTCAGGCATTTTCCTGACCACAGCCCGGTCACCAGCTCTTTTTATTTAAATGAGGGTAAGGACGGGTGTGATGATGTTTCCAGAGCAAGAATAGACGTCTTATCTTAGGAAAACAGGTGTTTTCTGGGAACGGATCCTGTGTCTTTCTTGTGATCACCCCTCCCCTGCGTTTCTGTTTTCGGCTCCAGAAATAAGCTCGGCGCAGCCGGGCTCCTGGATGGCTGAGTTCGCTGAGCATCAAACTTGATTTCCGCTCAGGTCCTGCTCCCTGGGGTCGTGGGACGGAGCCCCAGGAAGAGCTCCAAACCGAGTGTGCAGGCTGCTTGGGAGTCTCGGTCTCTCTGCCTCTCTCCCCAGTGTTCCCAGGCTCGCTCGCTGTTTCGCTGTCTCGCTGTCAAAAAAAATTTCCTGCAGAGACGCGGGCTGTTTCTGCAGACCCTCCTTGCGCTTGGCCCGATGCGAGTAAGCAGCCATGACTGATTCTGCTCACGGAGGGTCCGTTCTCCCGGCTCCGCATGATCTGAGCGCGATGCGGAGGAAGGCCTCCCCGGAATCCCTGAGCCCCAAGAGGAGGCGCTGGGAGGCACCTGGAGCCCTCGGGAGGCATCGGCCTCCGGGCGCCCGCGGACTCGCTCTGCTGCTCCTCCGGCCTCCGCAGGCTGCTGAGCTCCGCGGGGCTTGCGCGCTGACCTTTCCGGCTGTTGACACGTCCTCCCCTGGCAGCGGGCTCTGCGGACCTGGCATTTCACGCGGCCACCGTGGAAGAGGCCGGGCAGCGCGTCTGTGCCCCGTGACGCACAAGGCTCGGGCGCTTCCGGATGCACGCCGGCCGCCGCCTGGACACCTCCAAGCCGGCCCTGCCGCAGACGCCCCGGGGGTCCCCGTGCGCCCCGCCCCAGCGGAAAGCCAGGCCCCTGGGTGCTCAGACCCAGAGCTCCCCACCCCGCAGGCCCAGCTGTGCTAAGCGCGACCCCCCCCCTCCAGCAGAACCTAAGTGCAAACCCGATGCCTGCAGCCTGCCGGTGTCACAGAGGGTGCCCGGCCCTGAGGACACACCGGACCCCGTCTCCTCTTCCCCGGTGCTTGTTCCA
>NC_043717.1:813086-814376 GCF_006229205.1 Suricata suricatta | reverse complement strand
TCAGACCCCCAGCCTCAGCCCTGCCTGGACCTCAGACTCCCAGCCTCAGCCCTGCCTGCACCTCAGAGCCCCAGTCTCCAGGACAAAGACAGTAACTGTGTGCTGTGGAAGCCGCCCAGTCTGGGGTATTCTGTTAGGTCAGTCTTAACACTGGGAGCTCCCGAAAGCAGTTGACGTGGGGACACTTCTCCCCGCTCCTATGTGGGGTCTGCTCCCCGTGGGAGCATCACGCACAGTGCCACCTGCCAGGGCTTTCTACAAAGCCCGCACTCACTGACCCGGCAGGCGCTGAGGGTGCCGTGGCCTCCGCTTCCCCGCCCGGAGCCTGTCTCGCCGCCGGATAAACGTCTAATTACAGGAGCCACGTGGTCCCCGGCCGCAGTGTTGGGGCGTCTCATGACATCTAGACGCTGGGCTGCACTGAACACGGTGTCCACATATTCGCCTGCACAGACTGGCTGGGTCTTAGCAATATCCTGACACACAGCCATGGCGAAGCTGGCGGCCCACGGCAGGCAGGCAGGCGGGAGCTGTCAGCCCCGAGCCGGACGCGGGGCTCGGACCCACAAACCCCGAGATCATGACCCAAACCTCAAGAACTAGCTTCCGAGTGAAGAGACACTTTCAGATCCAGTAAACTCGGGGACGTCTCCACACTTTTGTCCTACCTCCCTGTGTCTCTGACCGGGGGCTGGACGGATGCCGGCAGGTTCTAGGGAAGCAGACGAGCAGGAGGCTGAAGCCGCGACAGGGAAGCCTGAAAGGGCTCCCAGCCTCCTGGGAGATAAAGGCATTTCCCATGGTTTCCACATCAAACGTATCTTCTCCAAACACATCGCTGCAGGTGGATTTTCGGGGTGTCTGCTCACGTGTGCTGGCCCTTGCCCGGTGCTGAAAGCCCCATTAATATGCCCCCAGGGCCTCGGAGCAGGGAGCTGCCGCCCTCATGCGTCATCTGAGGCCACAGCCCCGGGGACGGCTGGGGACGGCTGGGGACGGCTGGGGACGGCGCTCACGGGTGGTCCCCGTGCACAGCGTGCGCCTCCAACTTGGCGCATGGAGAAGGTCCCCAGGCAGATGGAGGATGGGGAGGGCCCCCAGGCGGATGGCGCATGGAGAGGGTCCCCAGGCGGATGGAGCATGGAGAGGGTCCCCAGGCGGATGGCGCATGGAGAGGGCGTCCAGGCGGATGGCGCATGGAGAGGGCGTCCAGGAGGATGGCGCATGGAGAGGGTCCCCAGGCGGATGGAGGATGGGGAGGGTCCCCAGGAGGATGGCGCATGGAGAGGG